>NW_027142355.1:499417-896559 GCF_026170545.1 Melanerpes formicivorus
GAGGAATTTTTCAAAGCAGATTAAAAAGCGCTGGGGTGAGTAGAAGGGAAGAGAGCCACAGAAAATGCACCATTTGGGCTTGGAAATACTCTTCAATACCTCCTGCAAGACCAGCAGGACTGGGACTGGGACAGGGAGCAAAGTCTGTCTGTCTTTTGGGCTTTTCTACTGATGTGGGTTTTTTTTGAGTAGGCAAAAGGATCCTTTCATTGGTACCAGTGATTTCAACTGGAATGCAGTTCAGATGACTTCTTAATGGAGCCCTTGAATTCAGGCTATTATTTTCCCCTTTTTTGAGAAGCAGTTTTCAGTAACAATGAGATGTGAAATATGTGCAATTATTTACCCATTGGATACAATCATGTTCCCACCGAAAGTCAGTTGGAGCTTTGACATTGACATCCCCTGGGTGTAAAAGCCAAGCTTGTGTTTGTCAAAGCATACCTTTCAGTGCCAGAATGGCTTTGTTCTTCTTCTTCTTTTCTTCCTCTTATTTAGTTTTTCTTCTTTAACAATAAAGATGTTTTGTTCTGTAGTGCACATCTTAATCTGCTTGGGAAACTGAAGGGAGTGTTTGCAGGCCTGCTTTTGCAAAGCACAGCACAGCAGGCAGCAACGGTGCTTTGAGCAGAACTGGGGCCGTAGTGAGTGTGTTTACAGCATCCTACATGAAGCACTTCACCCTGTGATACCGGGGCTGGTGTTCTGACCATCCACTACGTGTTATGTCAGCATACCCAGCACAGCTCCTTTCCCTGAGGTCAGCTCTGGAGCAGGAGTTCAGGAAGCCTGAGAAGGCAGCTTGGGAGCCCAGTAGGAAGCTTTCATAGTAAGAGGGAATATTGGTCTGTAGGATGAACTGTGAAAGGCTAGGATGTACCTCCCCTAAAAGGGGTCTTGTGTGTCCCTTTTCCAGCCACATGCACCTCTTCAGGAGCATTGAAATCGCTGAGACTGAATGCGTGGCCACCTCGGATGCATCCCTCCGAGAGGAGGCAGGACGTGAGGAGGGAACAATGGCCCTTCCCTCTGAAATCCCAGTGGCAGTGCATCTCCTAATCAGACATCAAAAGGAACACGCTTGTTTCTCCCCAGAGCGGCCACTGCCATCAGCAGCACTTCAGTCAGAGGCTGAGCTGCTTTCAAGTTGAACATTTTCATACAAGACCAAACAGAGAGCTGTTTATTTGCTCTCAGCTCAGTGTCTTCTGTAAGAGCAGAACTTTAAAGGCAGCCATTTGCTTTGAAAGCTCTGCAGCTGAGCTGGAGGGAGTAGGAGGGAGGGAGTTAGAGCCTTTGCTTTGTAAATTATCAGAGGGATATTTGCTATCTTAATAACATAAAATCTGCTTTTGCTGACTAACTCCCTGCTTCCCCCTCTTCCTAGAACAAAATTATCTAGCTGCCTTTAAGCTGCAGCTTCAGCATAGAAGCCACCATGCAGGGCTCCACTGCTGTCAGAGGCACCCTGACTCCTGCATACTGCAAGGACCTCAGGAATGGAAAGAAAGGATCCAGTGAGCAAGTGATACTCCTGCCTTGTCTGAGAATCAAGCACATAGACCCCATGCTAGACAAACAGTTTTGAGAGCAGCTGTTTTGATGACCAGGGCTGCATTGTGGAAGGGGTGTGAAAATGAGCAGAGAGATAGCTGTCAGGAAAGTGGAATGAAGGGAAGGCTGAAATGATGTGAAATAATGATTCTGTGCTTGGGAAATTAAAGCCTCATTATGTTGAAACTTAGTCTCTGAGTTAGCAGTCACATCTCCTGGGCCCAGTATCTGATTAGAGTAAACAGAACTGCTGAATGGTTAAAAGGTAGCCCCCTGCTAGTGGTTGTTTACATCTTGAGGCTGATGTCAAACTGCAGAAGTTCCTCTGTGCTGAATCTAGCCCCTACTGTCCTGTCTGTCTGTGCCAATTTGTCCTGAGCCACAGCACAGTGCAGGACATTAGAGGTGGAAAGAAACCTCCAGAGACCATCCAGTCCAACCCCCTGCCAGAGCAGCATCACCCAGGGGAGTCCACACAGGAATGCATCCAGCTGGGGTTGGAAAGGCTCCAGAGAAGGAGACTCCACAACCTCTCTGGGCAGCCTGCTCCAGAGCTCCAACACCCTCACACGAAAGAAGTTTCTCCTCATGGTGAGCTGAAACCTTCTTTGTTCGTCTCCATTGCTCCTTGGCTTATTGCTGTGCACCACCCAAAAGAGCTTGGCCCCCTCCACTTGACCCCCAGCCCTCAGCTCTTGATAGACATTGATCAGATCCCTCTCAGCCTCCTCTTCTCCAGACTCAACAGCCCCAGGGCTCTCAGTCTCTCTTCCCAGGGGAGATGCTCAAGTCCCCTAAGCATCCTCCTGGCTCTCCCTTGGCCTCTCTCCAGCAGGTCTCTGTCTCTCTTGAACTGAGGAGCCCAGAACTGGACCCAGGATTGCAGGAGTGGTCTGAGCAGGGCAGAGCAGAGGGGGAGAAGAACCTCCCCAGCCCTGCTGGCCACACTTTGCTTGCTGCAACCCAGGATAAATCTGAACTCATGGTAAACAAGTGAATGAGAATTGCACCAGCAGGGCGGTGGTAAGAGTTGATCCTCAGGTACACTTCTCCCCTTTCTGTCACAGTCCTGCTGTTCTTCTTTTCAGGCCACAGCAGCTGTAAGAGCAGCAGGCAGAGGCTGGGTGTATTTGGTATGGTTTTGCCTTTGTATCCCCTTGTCTCTCAGCAGTAATTAGAGGGCCACTAAACCAAGGGAGAAGGAATGAAGTGGCCTTGATCTGCTTGCCCCTGGCCCAGTAAAGCAACCTCACTGTCTGCTAAACTGCTAAGGGCAAAGCAGCAGCCCCAGGGCTCGAGCCCTGGCAGAGCCTTTTGGGTTTGCAGTCTATTGAGCACGATGTTAATTACTCCTTGCACTGCTGTAGCATCACTCCTAGCAAACAGCTGTTTGCTTCCCTGAGCTTACTCAGGAGCTGCTTTTGTCTGTTCTGCTTACCATCAGTTCTGACCTGCTGATGGCAGAAAGTGAGGCAAAAGGAGGAGGAGGAAGAGAGGGAGGATAATCAGCTGCTCTTACATGGCACGTCTATTACAGCAATTCATTTCATTTGCCACGGCCCTGCTGCCGGTGATAGATGCATGTTCCTGGCACAATTATGAGGTGTTCCTTGAACTTCTCAGCAATAAAACTGTCAAGAGGTTGCAATAAGCACAAGCACAAATGTGAGCCTGCCCCTTAAAAAAAAAACAAAAGGGTGAAATAGCTCAGAAAGATGATTTTAATACACGGTAATATTTTTCAGAGGTGCACTTTTGGATCCATTAACATTTCATTGTTAATACCAAAAGTGGCTGTTGTTTCTGCTCTACCCTCAGAGATGTAACTCCTTTTTTTTTCCCCCATCCCACACAGTTATTTACCTGACTGACACATTTCAAATACAGTGCCTTGGAAGTTAGAGTAATGATGCTGCCTTAGCACAAAGCCAGTGTGTGACTCCACTGGTGCAAGTGGAAATCAGAGCACCTCTACTCAGCTCTGGTGAGACCCCACCTGGAGTACTGCCTCCAGTTCTGGAGCCCCTATTACAAGAGGGATCTGGTGGTCCAGAGAAGGGCCACGAGGATGATCAGAGGGCTGGAGCACCTCTCCTGTGAGGACAGACTGAAGGAGTTGGGGCTGTTCAGTCTGGAGAAGAAAAGGCTCCAAGGTGACCTCATTGTGGCCTTCCAGTATCTGAAGGGGGCTCCAAGAAGGCTGGGGAGGGACTGCTCAGGATCTCAGGTAGTGATAGGACTAGGGGGAATGGAATGAAGCTGGAGGTGGGGAGATTCAGGCTGGAGGTGAGGAGGAAGTTCTTCCCCATGAGAGTGGTGAAGCCCTGGAATGGGTTGTCCAGGGAGGTGGTTGGGGCCCCATCCCTGGAGGTGTTTAAGCCCAGGCTGGCTGAGGCTCTGGCCAGGCTGATGTAGTGTGGGGTGTCCCTGCCCATGGCAGGGGTGTTGGAACTAGATGATCCTTGTGGTCCCTTCCAACCCTGACTGATACTACTACTATGATACTACAGTTCTCTCCCTTTCAAAATGCTTGCTAACATCCAAAGCAGGCTAACTCAAGGAGGCAAGTAGCCCAAGGGCAGATAAATTACTCCAAAGGAAAACACAGCAACTTGGAAAGCAGAGGCACTTTCAGGAGAGGGAAGGGTGTCCTTGATTGTGTTCTGAAGATCTGTGTAATGATAAAGGACAAGTAGAGGAAACCCCCAACCAAAGAAAGTGGAGCAGGTGAGCAAAAAGCCAAGGCACAAGCCAGAACTGGGTCTGTAGTTACAGAGAAGGCACTTTGGGCTAAAAAAGCTGAATTAAAAGAAACCCAAAATGCACAGAGGATTATCTCACACTGACAGGTTCAGTTTAAGGCCAAGCAAATACAATAATCACCAGTGGAAACAGTGTGAGAGGAGAGAGGTCAGGGGGTTGTGGTAAAAAGCATTCACTGTCCAGTACTGAAAGAGGAATGAAACACATGCATTGAAAACCACCCCTCCTTTAGTTGCCAACTACTGCAGGAGGAGCTAGGTCTAATTGAGATGGTTACCACTGTAAGACAAGCTAGGTCTAATTGAGATGGTTACCACTGTAAGACAAGTTAGGTCTGATTAAGATGGTTACCACTGTAAGACAAGCTAGGTCTGACTAAGGTGGTTACCACTGTAAGACAAGCTAGGGCTAATTAAGATGGTTACCACTGTAAGACAAGCTAGGTCTGATTAAGGCGGTTATCACTGTAAGACAAGCTAGGTCTGATTAAGATGGTTACCACTGTAAGAAAAGCTAGGTCTGACTAAGGTGGTTACCACTTTAAGACAAGCTAGGTCTGACT
This sequence comes from Melanerpes formicivorus, assembly GCF_026170545.1. Classification (NCBI taxonomy): domain Eukaryota; kingdom Metazoa; phylum Chordata; class Aves; order Piciformes; family Picidae; genus Melanerpes; species Melanerpes formicivorus. The sequence continues at coordinate 504,297 of NW_027142355.1, forward strand.
AAGGTGGTTACCACTGTAAGAAAAGCTAGGTCTGACTAAGGTGGTTACCACTGTAAGACAAGCTAGGGCTAATTAAGGTGGTTACCACTGTAAGACAAGCTGGGGCTAATTAAGGTGGTTACCACTGTAAGACAAGCTAGGGCTAATTAAGGTGGTTACCACTGTAAGACAAGCTAGGGCTAATTAAGGTGGTTACCACTGTAAGACAAGCTAGGTCTGACTAAGGTGGTTACCTCTCTAAGACAAGTTGTTTCTAATGAAGTTGGTTACCACTAACTGGGGTGGGTTTGAGAAGCAGTAAAAGGTGAAGCCTTCCACAGTGACTTATGATGAGTGCTCTGGGCCAGCAGGGCAGGAGCCTGTGGCTCAGGATTTCTCCAGGTGTGCTGTGCAGCTGCAGGTTTTGCCCTTTAGCTTCCAGAGTGCAAGCCATAAGCCAGGCCATGTGTGCAGAGTGCTTGTACCATGCTGAAACACAGACACTGCTGGGAGAAGCTCTGGCTTGAACTGAGATAAGTTCAGGGAATTCAGCAGTAGATAAACGGTTGACTTCTTAGGAATGTTTTTGTCCTGTTTCAATCTCCTTGGCACTGAGAGTACTTTCCAGTAACTCATAGTTCAGCCTGGCATGAAAAATAGACAGATGGCTAAAAAACTAAGGACAAAATATCAGGACCATGGTTCAGAAGAGCTGGCTCTGCATCTCCCTTTACACAAATCATTCTTCTGTGACCTTGCCCAGTACCAAAATTCCAAAGGCATTTTCCTGGGTTTGTGTGCACAGAGTGATGCTGAACTAAAATGGGCAAATATTGAATGGCTATTTCTGCATGGAATTCCTGTGGAGGCTAAGCACTTCAAATTGCACATGTAATACATAGGAAAGTGAAGGTCACAGGTTTAGAATGAGGTGTGCAGTTGCAATGTTGCTTTCAAAAGCTTGTGGTCAGCAATGGTACTTGTGAAAGGGTATAAAGCAGTGCTGTGTGATTTGTTCAGGCTATGGAATGACAGTGCAGACCTAATTGTGGCCTTCCAGGATCTGAAGGGGGCTACAAGAAAGCTGGGGAGGGACTTTTGAGAGTGTCAGGGAGTGATAGGACTGGGGGGGGGGAGGGATGGAGCAAAACCAGAAAGTGGTAGACACAGACTGGATGTCAGGAAGAGGGTGGTGAGAGACTGGCACAGGTTGCCCAGGGAGGTGGTGGAAGCCTTATCCCTGGAGGTGTTTGCAGCCAGGCTGGATGTGGCTGTGAGCAACCTGCTGTAGTGTGAGGTGTCCCTGCCCATGGCAGGGGCGTTGGAACTGGATGATCCTTGAGGTCCCTTCCAGCCCTGACAATTCTCTGGTTCTAGGTCTACTGCTTCCTTCCTACGTTCAAGAGGGGATTGGATGTGGCACTTGGTGCCATGGTCTAGTCATGAGGTCTGTGGTGACAGGTTGGACTCGATGATCCTCGAGGTCTCTTCCAACCTTAGTGATACTGTGATACTGTGATACGTACACTGACCTTGCAGCTTCTGCTAGCCAGATACAGACCTGAGAGAGCACAAAGGCACAAAGTGCCAACTCTGCTGCATTTGAGCACCTAAGTAAATAAGGAGGACTGACTCCACAAACTCCAGCAAGGTAAGTACAGATGGGTGGGTGAACTCCAGTAAACAGAGCTGGCTCACTTCCATCAGGGCAAGAACAAGTCTCTCTTCCTCACAAGCAAGCACTCAACTGTCTCTGCACTGTGCTAGCAGCCTCCAGTTTGTATCAGAGCTGGTGACAGAAGAATGGGAGCCAACAGTCTGAAAGCACAGCAGGGCTGGGACTTCCTTGTGTCCTGGCAGCAATGCATTATCCAGTCCTGCTTCAGCAACGCTGGAGAGATCTGAATAGGTGAGACAGAGTGGTGCAGTGCACTGCTTCCAAAGAGTCTGAGTCCCACAGTGGGTGTCAGGCTTGTTAAGTTTAGTTGTCTACTAGATAGATGTCTGCATCTGAGCTGCTTGTCAAGGATCCCTTAGTGAATATGGAGGTTGGGGAAAAAAAAACCCACAATAAATCACATCATAAAATATTCAACTAATGCAGGAAGGTGGATAGAAGAAGGGAATATAATGAATTTCAGCAGCAGGGTGAGATATTCTCAGTGCATAGGAGATTGCAAGGCACAGACTGAAGTGAGTGATGAACTGCTTGGGAAAAACTGACTCCACTGGCTGTAAGTTGAAGTAGTAATTGAAGCCCAGCTTAGGGAACTGGGCAGAGCTTGCATGTAAAAAAAGTGGTTACCAGCAGAACAAAAGAGTCTCAGCAAGGATTTTTCTACCCCATTCCCCCTCCCTCCCCCCCTTTTTTTTTCCTTTTCCTTTTTTTCCACCATTTTTCATTTTTTTTTCCTCTTCTTTTGTATTTTTCTCTTTTCCTTTCTTTCTTTATTCTATTTTTCTTTATTGTCTTTTCTTTATTCTCTTTTTTTCCCCTTTTCCTCTTTTTCCCTTTTCCTCTTTTTCCTTTTTCCTGTCTTTCCCTTTTCCTATTTTCCTTTTCCCATTTTTCTTTCCCCTTTTATTTCCCTTTTCCCTCTGTCACTTGTGTTAGGTGGGAAACAACATATCCTGATCGAAACATGTTTGTGGGTAGGCACTGTCTGTTCTGACAGGTGACACTCCTCTAATAGCAGGTAATTGCTGCAAAGCTGATGAACTGATTCTTTCTTATGTGCTGATCTAAACCCAGATATCACTATGGGTTTTCCCCCCACCCCCCATGTGGGATATTAGCTTCTATTCACTTAATTAGCATTTAGGGTTTGACTGCTCCCTGGTGACACTACTCAGGAACAGAGATGGAGTAGTGCTTTTGGCTAAACACAGCAGAGCTCCTCACTGCTCCAAGGGAAGAGAGGGAAGGTGCAGCCTCTGAGCAAGGCTCCAGTTTGGTTTATTCATGACTGATATAGTTTTTTCCTGACTCTTTGATGCCATGGCAGGGGAGATGTTCTCTGGTGGAAAAAAAATCCTTTGTATTGTCTGGCTCTTTTCACTTTGTAATGTCTTACATCATGAAAACAGATCTAAGCACAGTGTTGTGGCAAACAGAAGGTGGTGCAGCGAATTTCTTCTCAGTGAAGGCAGCTGGCAATCTGTAGAACAAAAAGTGCTGATGGCTGAGCATCTGTCTGGAGTTGAGCTGAGCTGAGGCACTGGACTGAACTGGATTAACATAGCACTTTAATCTGGGACAAGAAAAAAGCACCAGACAACTGAGTACTCAGTGAGACAGTGAGAGAGAAGTATGGAACTGTAGCAGCAGAGTGCACAGCTTCAGTCATCTGGAAATTCTTGACAGAGATGAACTCCTTCCTCTGACCAAGCAGGAAGCAACTTCAGGCTTCATAGCTCCTACACACATTCCAAACTCTTATTAGAAACATAGTAGGCAAATGACAGAACAGAAATGAAGGAATTGATTAAAATGATCACTGCCTGCTACTGGGCATCAGGAGATTGAAGGTGGCAGCAGACAATGCTGATGCCTACTTAGGCAGGCAGAGTATTGCCCATTAGTAAGTCTAGCTTTGGTCATGAGGATGGTTAAAGAAGTCTTGGGTTTAAAAAAGTGATTTCTGGCCTTCTGGAGGATAATGAAAGCAACAGCATTAGGTAGTGTGATCCTACTAAATGCAGGCCTTGCAAGACAAACTCAATGATTACTCTCTTGATAGAACTGAGCCATCACTGGATTGATTCAGGGCAGCAGCTATCATTTATTGGGATTTTAATAGAGGATCTGACAGGAGCTGTCAAAAATTAGCTCAGATTGCTGAGGGAACAAACATGTTCACATGGACTCGAGTTAGCTGAAGAACTATCAACAGCAGATAATGAGAAGTGGCCATCTGTAAGGCCTGGGTGAGCTATCCAGTCAGTGCCCGGGTGAGCTATCCAGTCAGTGCCTGGGTGAGCTATCCAGTCAGTGCCTGGGTGAGCTATCCAGCCAGTGCCTGGGTTTGCTCAGGTTTTAATATCTTCTTAAATAATTTCTCAGGAAGGAAGGGGAAAAAAAAACAACCCACAGCAGCCTCTTAATGAAATTTACAGTGAGGGACTTGTCAACAGCAGCAAGGCTGGGCAAAATTTATGAGGCCCTGCCTAAAGAATGGAATAATGGGCAGGAAATAAGATTCCACCTCTAAATGCAGGCTAATTCTCCTAAGAAGAATTGTTCACAAACTCAGTGGAATGGAGAAACCTCAACAGCAGTGCTGAAAATAGTCCAGAGGATTCAGCAGAGCAAAGTGAGTACAGGTCTGCAACGAATTACATTAGCAAAGCAAGGCAGTGCCATTAGGAGATAGAACAGAATAGAACAGAACAGAACTAACCAGGTTGGAAAAGACCTTGGAGATCATCGAGTCCAACCTATCACCCAACACCATCTCATCAACTAAACCATGGCACCAAGTGCCTCCTCCAGTCTCCTCTTAAACACCTCCAGTGATGGTGACTCCACCACCTCCCTGGGCAGCACATTCCAATGGCCAATCTCCCTTGTTGGGAAGAATTTCTACCTGACATGCAGCCTAAACCTCCTGGAAGGGACCTCCAAAGCCCATCCAGTACAAGCCCCCTGGCCAGAGCAGGATCACCTAGAGCAGATCACACAGGAACACATCCAGATGGGTCTTGAATATCTCCAGAAAGGGAGATGATATCCATGGCTCTCTTTGGACCTGTACAACCCTTTTGCCTCTTTTGACAAGGAGTTTCACAAACCTCCCACATGCTGCCTGAACAGGGATCATTTCTGTGTTCTCTGCACCTGCCTCCTGCTAACCTCTCTGGGTGGCCCTTGAGTCTTGGTTGGAAAAGGCATAATCCTCCCCACCCTAACCCATTCACAGCTTGGTGAGACACTGGAACAAGATGAGGCTGCAGTGCACACTGGTACTGAGGTATGATCTTTGTCTAGCAAGCTGGCCTGGCTGCAGCTGGAGCTGCTGTTTTCATTTGCAGAAAGACTGCCAGAAACAAGGAAGAATTCAAGATGAGAGCTAAACCAGGGTTTAGGAAGAGGTTGCTGGGTTGTTGTAAATAGGTGTCTGGACTTGTTGATAAAACAAAGTGCTGGGCAAAGAGATGATGAAAACAGAAAGTGTCTGTATGTAAATGGACACTGGATAGGTGTAAGGGAACTCAGTGAAAGAGCATTGACTGAGGCAATCCATGAGTAACATAAACACAGTAAAGGAGAGGAAGCTTCTAGGATTATAGCTAAAGCCAAGAGGACTCCTAGTGTGTCTATAAGAAGACTCTTTGCAATGTCACCTTGGATTATTTGGATCCTGTATGTGTTTAAGGTTTGGATTCCTACCCCAGCTATGATAACATGTGCCTTTAGAGGCAGCAGGAAGGGAAAGGAAGAGGTGCCATGGATCAGTTGTCACAAGTGCCCTAGAAGGGACAGGGTGAATCCTTCAGTCTGAGTAATAAGAGATGAAGTTAGGAAAAAGAATGCCAGCTCCAGATGAGTTCTTACAGGTCCCCTCTCTGCGCTTCCACAGAGTGTGCAGCCTGGAAAACATGACAAAGGCTGGATTGAAGTCAAGAGTGGGGCAGATTTACTGCCCTGCTGTGCCTTGATAATTCTCCAGCTGCTGTCACTTTCTGTCTTTAGCAGAGGTTTGAAGAACACCTAGCTAAAAGGTGTGTAGATTGATATGTGCCACTGGCAATGCATTGTAGCTCCCAGCCACTCCCAGTCACAAAGACCTTGCTGTTCCCACTGGATGCTTGCAAGAAGAATAGGAAATGGGAGTGTTTGGGCTTGCTGTACCCCTGCCAGGGGCTGGCAGCTGCCTATCACCCATCTTAGCACAGTGACTGTCAGAAGGGAATAGAATAGAATAGAATAGAATAGAATAGAATAGAATAGAATAGAATAGACCAGACCAGACCAGACCAGACCAGACCAGACCAGACCAGACCAGACCAGACCAGACCAGGTTGGAAGAGTAACCATTTGCAAGGAAATATAAAGCATGTAATTCTAATTTATTCCTGTCTTGAGCTATTTTCCTGGGGACTGCAGCTATGCCTTGGAAAACTCTTACAAGACTTCTTTGCAGTGAGGGTACCAGAGCCCTGGAGCAGGCTGCCCAGAGAGGTTGTGGAGTCTCCTTCTGTGGAGCCTTTCCAACCCCAGCTGGATGCATTCCTGTGTGGACTCCCCTGGGTGATGCTACTCTAGCAGTGGATGATCTCTGGAGGTCCCTTCCAACCTCCAACATTCTGTGACTGATTTCTGATCCCCAGACACTCCCAGAAACAAATGACAGCCGTGCTCAGAAACTCACCCCGTTGGTAACTGAAAGCACTTTGGTCTTGTTAGAAAATGAGCTTTTGATGCCTAGATAACTCCAGAGTCACATCACAGAGCTGCCCTCTGAACGCGTGCAGGAGAGGCCGCGCCTGCTGCCTGTTACATAACAGAGCCATTAAATGCAGATTATCTTTCCAAGGAGAGGCAGAGATTAATGACTCAAATGAAAATGAAGAATTAAATGAGCCTGATCAGACACACTTACAAAATTAGCCAGCAAAGATTTCTATAGAAAGGAAAAAATATTAGCAGTAGATTGCTGGAACCCAATTTGGAGCAGAGTCAGCAGCGCATCCAAACAAACATCCTCCCATCAGAGTGTTCTTACTGGAGTCTGAGCTTGTCTTTTGCCTGTCAAATTCATAATGCAAAGCTTATCCCACACACAGGACCTTAGGCAAGAAAAAGGGTGAGTGCTTTCTCCTAGATGGAGAACTGAGACTCAGACTGCTGGGCTCTGAGCCTGCACTGGCTCTGTCTCCAGAGGGTCCTGGGTACTGCAGTGGGAGCTCCGTGAGATTTCAGGAGTCTTCCCTTTCAGTCAGGCCAGATCAGTTATAAATGAAAGCCACTGATCTGCTCTCTGTCTTTAGGCAAATCATTTATCCTTAGCAGAGCACAAGCCATTTAGTCTTTGCATAGTAATCCTTTGCCCTCAAGGGATATTGCTAGGCCTGAGTGTTGAAGAATGGGAGCGTTTCAAAGAGCCTTTAGTAGAAGCTGTGAGTGAAAAGCTGTGTTGTTTTTACCTACTATAAGGTGCAAGTAGGTGGTAACTTACTGTTTGCACCCCCACTGCTTTATTCCTGCATGGGTCTGCGAGCAGATGTGCTCCTGTGTTGGCAGGGCTGCACTAATACAGTTGTTTCCCAGCCATGACTAATATTGACCCTGGAACAGAAATTCAGCACCTCCACAACCTCTTTATGTTCAAAGCATCATAGAATGGTCTGGGCCAGAAGGGTCATGCAGTCCCAGCCTCCCTGCAGTCAGCAGGGACATCCCCAACTAGATCAGGTAACCCAGAGCCTTGCTGAGCCTCACCTTGAATATCTCCAGGGAAGGAGCCTCAAGCACCTCCCTGGGCAACCTGTTCCAGTGTTCCACCACCCTCATGGTGCAGAGCTTGTTCCTCACATCCAGTCTAAATCTCTCTGCTCTAGTTTGAAGCCGCTGTCCTTGGTCCTGGCCCCGCAGGCCTTGACAAACAGTCTCTCTCCATCTTTCCTGTAGCCCCCTTCAGGTACTGCCAGGCTGCTGTTAGGTCTCCCTGGAGCCTTCTCTTCTCCAGGCTGAACACCCCCAGCTCCCTCAGCCTAGCCTCATAGCAGAGCTGCTGCAACCCCCCGAGCATTTTTGTGTGCCTCCTCTAGACCCTCTCCAGCAGGGCCATGTTCTTCCTATATTGAGGGCTCCAGAGCTGCACACAGCACTCCAGGTGAGGTCTCTCTCTAAAGGAGAATAAAAAAAATGTTTCTATTAACATATGAATGGCAAAAGAAGAGGCAAGGACAACCTCCACTCTTTACTGGATGCAGCGGGGAATATAGTAATGAAAGATGAGGAAAAAGCAGAGGTACTTAATACCTTCTTTGTCTCAATCTTCAACAGTGGGACAGGTGCCCTTCAGGACAACTGGCCTCCTGAACTGGCAGATGGAGCCAGGGACCAGTATAGTTCCCCTGTAATCCAGGAGGAAGCAGTAAGGGACCTGCTGAGACACTTGGATCCTCATAAGTCCATGGGACCAGATGGGATCCATCTAGGTGATGATTCTCCAGAGCAGAGCAAAGTGTCAGAATCACCTCTCTGGCTCTGTTTGCCACACATCTTTGGATGCAGCCCAGAATGCCACTGGCCTTCTATGCTGCAAGCTCACACTGCCTGCTCATGTCCAGCTTCTCATCCAGCAGCACCCCCAGGTCCTTCTCCTCAGGGCTGCTTTCTATCCCCTCCTCCCCCAGCCAGTGTTGACAGTGAGGATTGTTCCAGCCCCGGTGCAGGACCCTGCCCTTGCTCTGAATGAACTTTCTCCATGCAAAATGTTCTGCAAAGGAAACACTTCCTGTGCAAGAGGGACAGACCTTGTCTCTGGAGTGTTTCATGGCATGCCAAGAGTTCTGATGCACATCTGCCAATACAGGGCAGTACTGTGGCCCACAGCCTGGCCTGAAGCAGTTGCATGTCTACCACCCCCGTGTAAGCAGCTTGTCAGTTTCAGGGCTGCTCGGTGCCAAGGTGGCTGAGCTGCTGATGCTGCTTTCCCATCCTCAGTGCACACTTCTGGGGTGTCCCAGTCTCACTGACTAACACAGTTGAGTGGCAGCCTGACCTCACCTGTAGGGCTTTTGTGCCTGAAATCTCAGAGGGGAAAAACTAAAAGAGAGAGCTCTTCCTGCCTTCCAGCCTCGTTCAGCCTTCACACAGGCAGCCCTGGCTGCCAGAACAGCAGCTCTGCAAAACTTCACACCCTGCCTATTCAGCGGAGGCTGCCAAGAGGCCGTGCTGACACTGCTTTAATTACCATATCATCTGATAAATGACTGCACAGCTTTGTGGGATTCCTTTGGTGAGGGACATCAAGACACTGTCACCACTAGACCTCTTCACTTAATTTATGTAAATCTCTGGAATCAGTCATATCCCCAGTATATGTTTCTGGAGCTCCATCCATCACCGTCGTGATGCCTTTATCTGGTGATGCTAATGCTGCTGGCTCTGCCTCCAAAGCTAAAGGAAGATGTGAAAATTGATGGATAGAGGAATAGCTACTACCCTGGAGATTTCTTACTGGCCTGACAGGTATGGAGTGAATGAATTCAGCAACATCCTGGTTGTGTTTGCAATTACATTCTCCCTCCTTATTTTTATAACAATTCAGTATTTAGCATCAGTGTCGCAAAAGGTTTGCTGTGAAGGAGCTGTGATCTACAACATTCAAACCAGAGCTTGAACCACCAGGAATATATGCCCTGAAAATGTGCAGCAGAAAATGAAACGAATTCAGATGCTTGATCACTGGCAGAGGCAGTGGCCTTGGAGAAGGCAACTCTAGCAAAAAAGGAGCACACAAGATGGATGTGGGGCTGTGCTGACTGCGGCACTCTTTCATTAACTTGGGTACCCAACCCTCCTGGGTGCCTTCCAACGTGGGGGATTTTCCTTGGAGTTTAACAAGAAGATGGAGAGGACCCTGAGCAGTCTTTCTGGAACAGTTCAAGCATTCAGGGAAGGGATAAAGCACTGTTGCTGTGATTCGTGGCTACTGGCAGAGGGCTGGAAGAGGAGGCTTTAGCCTGCAGCTGGGCTGTGTTGCAGGGGAGCTTGTGCCCAGCAGCCTCAGAGAGACACAGGGCAGGCTGTGGCTGCTGCTGACATAAAAAGCAGCTTATTTGGGCTGCCTTCCCCGAGTCCTCTGCTGCATCTCTCCTCCCAGAAGTACCTGCTGTTGGGGCATGCTGGTGGCTGGTGAGCCCCTGGCTGGGTGAACAGACATCCAGGGTGATGTCTCATTGCCACAGGGCACCAGGGGCAGGTGGGCTGGCTGCTGGCTCTGTCTGCACCCTAGCTTCCCAACCTTAGGACAACCATGGAGCTTGCCAAACAGTCCAGTGAAAAAGGTGACTGAGGTCTATTTCTGCTGCAGAAAATATCAGTTACCTTTTTCTTCTGCCCTTAGCCAACAGAGTATTTTTGACACTTCTGTTGCTCTGTTTCTGTTGCTGCTGCCTCCCAGGAGCTGGTCTGTACAGCAGCCTGAGAAAGAGACCAGTGTGACGTGGGGAGATGCCTGCCAGACCTTTGCACATCCTCCCTGCAGAAAGATGAGGACAAATAAATCCAAGAGCAGAGCACCTCTTCCAGACTCGCGGTGCTCTGCTTCAAGCCAGGGGATCCTTGCAGAGCAGCAATCATTTCAGTGGGCAGCGATCTCATGGGAAGAGCAGCGCTGCCTGATCAGAGAAACACTTCAAAGCACTATCAAAATTATGATAATTCCTTCATTTAAGAACTCTTTCTGGCTTCCTATCAAAGAGTGTGCTTTCACTGTTGCCATGCAAGTGTTATTATAGATAGCTGTAAGCTTTCATAGTAGCCCCAATAAGCTGATACTTTTCTGCGTGCTTCCTCTGAACCAAGAAACTTCTGATGCTGCTCACAGGCAGTGCTCACATGATGCTCACAATCTTCAGCTCATGTTTATAGTCTAATGTAGTCCAACTTCATCCTATGGTCATTTTGGAGCCCTTAATTGAATATTTCTTGTTCCAGAGCCTCTATGAAAGACTCGAGTCCTCCTTGAGGACTCCCATGCAAGGGCAACAAAGCTGGGGAGGGGTCTGGAGCACAGCCCTGTGAGGAGAGGCTGAGGGAGCTGGGGTTGCTTAGCCTGGAGAAGAGGAGGCTCAGGGGAGACCTTCTTGCTCTCTACAACTACTTGAAGAGAGGTTGTAGACAGGTGGGGGTTGGTCTCTTCTCCCAGGCACCCAGCACCAGAACAAGAGGACACAGTCTCAAGCTGTGCCAGGGGAAGTTTAGGCTGGATGTGAGGAAGAAATTCTTCATAGAAAGAGAGATTGGCCATTGGAATGTGCTGCCCAGGGAGGTGGTGGAGTCACCATCCCTGGAGGTGTTTAGGAAGAGACTGGATGGGGTGCTTGGTGCCATGGTTTAGTTGATTAGATGGCGCTGGGGGATAGGTGGTACTCTATGATCTCAAAGTTCTCTTGCAACCTGGTCTATTCTATTCTATTCTATTCTATTCTATTCTATTCTATTCTATTCTATTCTATTCTATTCTATTCTATTCTATTCTATTCTATTCTATTCCATTCCATTCCATTCCATTCCATTCCATTCCATTCCATTCCATTCCATAACAATACCAATGAACACTGCTGCCTCTCCGTGGCGAATTGAAAGGCAAGTTCTTTGGGCTCATCTTCAAGGACATGAATTCACCTGTTGTGAAAGGCAGAGGAGCCCTTGTCCACATGTTCCTTTTGCAGAACTGAGTCAACCCATTGGATATTTATAGCCTAAACTGATCAGCACTTGGTGAAGGCCACGGGGTCAAGTGCAAGCATTCCCAGGGCCAGCGTACGCCATCGTGGCTGATGACTTACTGCCTCTTCAGATGATGGCAATACTGTGACTGCAGTTGCTAAAGTGTTCCCAGGGATGTGCATTACCAGACAGAGCCAGCTCCCCAAAGGAAAGCTGTCTGCCTGCAAGAGCAATCTTTGAGAGCACTTCCTCATAAGCACCACACACAAGCATTGTCTTGCAAGCAAAGATGGCAAAGCAAGAGTTAAGAGAGAGTAATATTTCTTAGAGTGTAATCAGGGACTTTGAGCAAAAGGCAGCCTAATCTTCTATCAGCTAACTCTGATCAAGGGTAATGACATGCCTTCAGCCCCCTGTTTTCCTCCACATCTCCATACTTCCTGCAAACCCCCCAAACCCCAAGGTTTTAGTTATTTTCCTCTTCCCTGTAGAAAGGCTTCTGTGAAAGCAAACCTCGAGCCTTGCAGCACTCCAGCACTAAACTCTCACTTCCTATTATTGGTATAATTAAACAAGCTGATTTCACAGAGCCTATGGACACATTTTTCTGCCTCATCCCAGGCACTGTAAGAGCACATCTTGCAGGATTTTTTTCCCACAGGATCCATTATTCTCTCTTCGTTCTTTGTCTCTGCAACACTAGGGCTCCACAAGAGCAGTTTTCAAAGGGATTGCCCTCTGCATCTTGTTGGGCAAAACAATCCTGGCTTTCAAAAGAGCTCAGTGGGCATTGTCCTAATTCCTTTCCCTTCAGGTTAATTGTAAATGTCTCTTTATTCCCTGAAAGCAGAGGCAGGCAAAGCTGTCAGCACCCAAGTCCATTTTCATGCATTGAATGTGGTGAGTTTTGAGGAGCTTGCCCAATCGATTCTGATTAAATGATCAGTCCCAACAATGAGGTGTAGGCAAAATAAGTGGTAGCTCTAAAATGCAGCATTTTTGATTGCTACAGATATAATCAATGGAAGGAAACAGTGAGGAAAAACAATGAGTGATTGAAATACTGCCCAAGAATCCCATAATCACCGAGCCTCAGGGGTTGGAAGGGACCTCCAGAGATCAGCCAGTCCAACCCTCCTGCCAGAGGACAGGACACACAGGAACAGGGCCAGGATGGCACAGCATCAAAACCACAAGTGGAAGAACTTCCAACCTAGAAAGCAGGGCATCTGAGCTTTACAGATCAAATTTGAGTGGCCTTCCCCTCTCAGGCATTTCCAATGATGCCCCTGCCTGACACCACATGAAGGACAGCCCACACTGTCTGCTCAGTCTTTCTACAGAATCACACAATCAGCCATGTTGGAAGAGACTTCCAAGATCACCAAGTCCAACCAATCACCCAACCCTAACTAATCAACCAGACGATGGCACTGAGTGCCTCATCCAGGCTCTTCCTAAACACTTCCAGGGATGCTGACCCCACCACCTCCCTGGGCAGCACATTCCAAAGGGCCAATCTCTCTGTCTGTCAAGAACTTCTCTCTAACATCCAGCCTAAACTTCCCCTGCCACAGCTTGAGACTGTGTCCTCTTGTTCTGGTGCTGGGTGCCTGGGAGAAGAGACCAATCCCCACCTGGCTACAACCTCCCTTCAGGTAGTTGTAGTGAGCAAGAAGGTCTCCCCTGAGCCTCCTCTTCTCCAGGCTAAGCAACCCCAGCTCCCTCAGCCTCTCCTCACAGAACTGTGCTCCAGACCCCTCCCCAGCTTTGTTGCCCCTCTCTGGACACCTTCCAGCATCTCAACACCTTTCCTAAACTGTGGAGCCCAGAACTGGACACAGGACTCAAGGTGTGGTGTAACCAGTGCTGAGCACAGGGCAGAATGACTTCTCTGCTCCTGCTGGCCACATCGACAGCCTGCATCCCAGCTGTGATGGAAGGGCAGGGAAGCAGTCACTCCTGTGATGAACTCTGGCCACAGAAGAGCACATTTTTATCAAGCACAGATGATTCTCAGCACAATGGGAATTAACTGCCTAACATTCCAGGTTGGTTTGGGGATACCTCTTTCCTGACATCCTTACTTGAGTGGCAGTCTTAAGATATTTAACTAAGCATCACCAAACCCCAGCACTTCCACAAACCCCTCCACACCAAAAGGCACAATAACAGAGCCACTCTCAAGCTTGTCTGCAAGAAAATGCTACCATGCTGAAACTCAAGAATCAAACTTCACATTCTCCATCACATGGTGCAGAAGGAAGCCAGTGAGAGAAATCACAGCCTGAAGTGCCCAAGGAAGGTGCTTGGAGGATCAGTGTGCCTATACACTGCCAAAATACAGCACTTGGGCACAAAATACAGCAATGGGCTTTTGTCTCATCCAGCTCAACGATGCACAGCCTGACAGGGAGCAGGGTGTAAGGTGGCAGAGTTAGATGTTAGAGATTAAATACTTTGAGAAGTAGCAGAACTCATGCTGGAATGTGCCATGGTGCACTTGGGAGGCCTCACCCCAAGCACTGTCTGCAGCTCTGGGACCCTCACTGCACGAGAGATCTTGAGGTGCTGGAGCAGGTTCAGAGTGGGGAAGAGACTGGAGGGAAAGTGGTGAGGAGAGGCTGAGGGAGCTGGGGGTGTTCAGCCTGGAGAAGAGGAGACTCAGGGGGGACCTTATCACTCTCTACGAGTCCCTGAAGGGAAGTTGTAGTCAGGTAGGGGGTCAGGCTCTGCTCCTAGGCAACTTATGAGAGCTCAAGAGGGCATGGCCTGAAGCTGTGCCAGGGGAGGTTTAGGTTGGATGTCAGAAAGCACTTCCTGATGGAAAAGGGAATGAGAGACTGGGATGGGATGCCCAGGAAGGTGGTGGAGTTGCTGTCCCTGGAGGTGTTTAAGGCCAGATTGGATGTGGCACTGGGTGCCATGGTCTGGTTGGTGTGGTGGGGTTAGGTCATAGGCTGGGCTGGATGAGCTGAGAGCTCTCTTCCAGCCTCACTAAGTCTGTGACTCTGTGAGGCAGGTGAGGGGAGATGAATATCAATCATGATCTGTCAAGTTTGCAGGACATTATTGAATCTCAGCTTGATGTCTCATAAATGCAAAGACAACAGACTTCATGCTTGTTGTGCCTGTGCCACAGCTTGCGGATGGAAACTCCCTGGAAATTGGCTGGTATTACCCAAATCTGAAAACAGGGAGCTCACATTTATGATCAGACTGCTCCAACGGTGTTGATTTACCTAAGTGACATTAATTTAGTAACTCCACATATTGACTGATTCTCAGTTTCCATATCAGCCCCCCTGAACCCCACTGCCTCTCAGCTAAGCACTCAGCACGAGCCACACGAAACACTAATGATCCTTTGGTTAACTGCTGGTCACTTTGAGCAGTAACATAAGCAGGGCTTGTCCTTATTTTGAAATGGTTAGGCATGAGATGGTCTCTGCTCCTGAATCTCCAGGAAACAGCAATATACACAACAAATTACCTGGCTTTTATTTGTTTAGTGCAGAGAAAGAGTGTGTGCATTTGCCATGGCAACCTTACTTCCTTCAGTAACACCTGGCATATCTTTGAGCTACTCATCTTAATGGAATACATTTACTCATTTAAGCTATGAATGCACTGAAAATTGCATCAGGCACAGGATAGGACACTGGATCAAGGTGAGACACTCAGCTCTGCCTCCATTTTCTCCACTAATAGGCTGGCTGTTTCTTCTGAATAAAATAATCTCACTGAGCCTCTGCTTCCCTCCCTGTCATTTCTCTGTCTCTCCTTATCAGATGGGGCTTTTGTTGTGCTTAGGGACTTCAGCTCCTCCTGATGCTCATGCAGCTCCTACCAGGAAGGGATCCAGCCATTGTGAGTGGCCTTCTCATACCATGCATGACCACTGATGGGTGGAGGCAAGCCAAGAAACTACTGCCAGCGACTATTGATGACCACCTTTGGGGTGGCATCCATTGATTGATCCATGGCCAATGTTACCAGGATGAGCTTCAACAAGGTCAAGTGCCAGGTCCTGCACTTGGGGCACAACAACCCCAAGCAAGGCTCCAGGCTTGGGGCAGTGTGGCTGGAAAGCTGCTGGCAGAAAGGGACCTGGGGGTGCTGATGGACAAGCAGCTGAAGAGGAGCCAGCAGTGTGCCCAGGGAGCCAAGAAAGCCAAAGGCATCCTGTTTGGGATCAGCAATGCTGTGTCCAGCAGGAGCAGGGAGGGGATTGTCCCCTGGCACTCAGCTCTGGGCAGGCCACACCTCCAGTGCTGTGTCCAGCTTTGGGCACCTCAGGACAAGAGAGATGTGGAGGTGCTGGAGCCAGGGCAGAGGAGGACAAGGAAGCTGGGAAGGGCCTGGAGAAGAAATCTGATGAAGAGCAAGTGAAGGAGCTGGGGCTGGTTAGTGTGAAAGAGAGGAGGCTGAGGGGAGACCTCCTGGCTTTCTACAGCTCCCTGCAAGGAGGCTGTGGAGAGGTTGCTGCTGGTCTCTTCTCCCAGGTCATTAGTGACAGAAGAAGAGGGAATGGCCTCAAGCTGCCCCTGGGGAGGTTCAGACTGGATATTAGGAAAGCTTTTGTTGAGGGCAAGAGTGGTGAGGGCTTGGAATATGCTGCCCAGGGAGGTGGTGGAGTCCCCAAGGCTGGCTGTGTTTGCAGGTGGTTTGGCTGTGGTGCTTGGGGCTGTGGTTTAGGGGTGAGCCTTGCAGAGCAGGGTTCTGGGTTGGCCTTGGTGATCCTGAGGCTCTTTTCCACCCTGAGTGTTTCTGTGGTTCTCTGATACTATCTTTTCACCACAGTCCCCAAGCCTGGCTGTGTTTGCAGGTGGTTTGGATGTGGGGCTGTGGTTTAGAGGTGAGCCTTGCAGAGCAGGGTTCTCATTCTTTTCCAGCCTGAATGTTTCTGTGATTCTTTGAAGCTGAAGAATCATCTAAGGGACATCAGATCAGGAAAGCAGGGCCTGGGAAGCAGCTGTGGAGGTAAACTGTCTGATGGCTTAGGCTCATCCATAGTCAAAGCTGCCTACAACAGCTCTGGAATTTCTGCAAAGGAAAAACAAAGGCACAAAGATGTTGCTACTTGTGCTAACAATTGAAATAGATGGTTCAGAAATTAAACCAAAGCTTACAACTGTGATGAGAAATTGTATCGTCAGAGTGAGAGAAATGGACAGCAAGTTCTGCATGGGACAGCAATGTGCCCTGGGGGCCAAGAAGGCCAATGGGATCCTGGGGAGCATTCAGAGGAGTGTGTCCAGCAGAGCCAGGGAGGTTCTCCTGCCCCTCTACTCTGCCCTGCTGAGACCTCACCTGGAATATTGCATCCAGTGCTGGGCTGGATGAGAGGGAGAGGGATCTGCTGGAGAGAGTCCAAGGGAGGGCTAGGAGGATGATTAGGGGATCTCCAGAGGTCCCTTTTTACCCTTCACATCCTGTGACCCTGTGAATGATGCAAAAATGTTTTATCAAGACTCCTTCCAATTGCAGAGTGCCATACTGCAGACAAGGTGCTGCAGGCTTGGGCAAGAGCTGCTTGCTTGCCTTTTTACTGTTATTTTAACATAGCATTGTGCATCCTGTGCACTGTAGTATCATAGTATCATTCAGGGCTGGAAGGGACCACAAGGATCATCTAGTTCCAACCCCCCTGCCATGGGCAGGGACACCCCACACTACATCAGCCTGGCCAGAGCCTCATCCAGCCTGGGCTTAAACACCTCCAGGGACAGGGCCCCAACCACCTCCCTGGACAACCCATTCCAGGGCTTCACCACTCTCATGGGGAAGAACTTCCTCCTCACATCTAGCCTGAATCTCCCCACCTCCAGCTTCATTCCATTCCCCCTAGTCCTATCACTACCTGAGATCCTGAGAAGTCCCTCCCCAGCCTTCTTGTAGCCCCCTTCAGATACTGGAAGGCCACAATGAGGTCACCTGGGAGCCTTCTCTTCTCCAGACTGAACAGCCCCAACTCCTTCAGTCTGTCCTCATAGGAGAGGTGCTCCAGCCCTCTGCTTACATCCTGAGGATATGGGATAGGATTGCACCACTGAACATGAAAGCCCCACTCCTGCTCTTAACCAGCTACAGTGCACATAGTGCCCAGGGAGGGAGGAGCACTCTCTTGTTTCTTCCCTGTATGATGCAATTAAGTTTCCTTTTCTGTATAATGAGAGCCACAACCTCCTGCCAGTCCTCACTGATGGATTTGGGGAGTGCTAGAATGTCAATATTTACTCCTGTTTGTACCAATGTATAGCAAGGATAAAGTCTCTCTCCATGTATATAAGTCTGTACACCTGCATGTGTCAGGCCAGGGCTCTAGAATGGACAAGGGCTAATCAGCCACGGGGTTAAAAATGAACACAATTTCCACAGACAGCAAGCACTCTAAATGGAATGTCAAAGCAAAACATTAGCTCCAGACAGGGATCTGCTGGAGAGGATCCAGTGGAAGGCTACCAGGATGATTAGGGAATTGCAGCACTGCCTGGTGAGGAGAGGCTGAGTGACCTGGAGCTGTTTAGTCTGGAGAAGACTTAGAGGGGATCTGATCAATGTCTATCAATAGCTGGGGGCTGGGGGTCAGGAGGGAGGGGACAGGCTCTGCTCATATGTGCCCTGGAATAGGACAAGGAGCAATGGATGTAAGCTGCAGCACAGGAGGTTCCACCTCAACATGAGGAGGAACTTCTTCACGAGGAGGGTCCCAGAGCCCCGGAGCAGGCTGCCCAGAGAGTTGTGGAGTCTCCTTCTGTGGAGCCTTCTCAGCCCTGTCTGGATGTGTTCCTGTGTGCCCTGTGCTGGATTCTATGCTCCTGCTCTGGCAGGAGGGTTGGACTGGAAGATCTCTTTGGGTCCCTTCCAACCCCTAACCTCGTGGGATCTGTGATCTCCTTGTAAATGGAAAACCAAAAAGATTTGCTGTGTACACAAAGGTATAGAATAAGACAGCAGTTTCCCCAAAGGATATGTGAAAGGGCAAGCAAGCAATGCAGATCAGGCAGTGTTTGTAATTCTATTAGTGTGTGCAGCCCTTTTTGTGTTAATGAGAGGATAAGAGGGATGCTCCTTGAGATAGGATCACATTTTCCCTGTAGAATGAGGAATTATGACCGCAGCTCTTTAACTGCATCCCCTCAGGAGCTGTGAGCTTAAGCCGTCTCGCATCAGGAAATCATGGCAGGAGTGGTGCTGGAGCTGTGGTGGCAAAGAGGAAGAGAGGAGGCAGTGAGAGGAGGGCTATATTCTTGATTTAAAGGAAATAATCCACCTTGCATTAGACAAGACAGGCCTGGAGAGAGGTCCAATGCTATTACATAAATTTCTGTACATCTTTGACACAGGCTTTAGCATTTGGTTAAAATATTGTGCTTGCTGCAGTGTTCTCTTGCATGGATTGAGTATGCTTTTAGATAGGGGAGCATTTGAGTTGTCATAGAATCACAGAATCAGCCAGGTTGGAAAAGATCTCAGAGACCATCAAGTCCAACCTATCACCCAACACCTCCTGACAACTAAACCATGGCTCCAAGGGCCACATCCAAGCCTTTCTTGAACACCTCCAGGGATGGTGACTCCACCACCTCCCTGGGCAGCACATTCCAATGGCCAATCTCTCTTTCTATGAAGAACTTTCTGCTCACCTCCAGCCTAAACCTCCCCTGGCACAGCTTGAGACTGTGTCCTCTTGTTCTGGTGCTGGTTGCCTGGGAGAAGAGACCAACCCCCACCTGGCTCCAACCTCCCTTCAGGGAATTGGAAAGAGCAATAAGGTCTCCTCTGAGCCTCCTCTTTTGCAGGCTAAGCAACCCCAGCTCCCTCAGCCTCTCGTGTGAATGTTGTACATGTTGCCCATATCCATTGCATTCCCTATTTCTTGATGGCAGTTTGCTTCTAACTGAGCTGGTCTGGCAATTGTATGTTGGGGGTAACTTCAACCCACCACACATGGTAAATCCATTAGCCATGCCAGCTCCCTCCTTCACCATGGGCTACCCCAGCTGACCTGATCTTTTAACCACATAATGGACAGCACAAACTCTGGTGGGCAGAAAGCAGGCAGCCGGGGAGCTCATCTTGCCCTCAGCCAAGTGGAAAGCCAGCAGCCCTGACTGCTCCATATTTGCACAGCTGATGGTCATGCAGTTTCTTTGCCAGAAGAAACCACTCTTGGCTGAAGCACCACCCAGCTTTCCAAACCCCATTTTGACTGCTTCCTCTGTCCTGCTTTTCCTCTGCAGAAAGGACTCTTGGTATGGGCTCCAAGAGAGTTCAGAAATGGTGGTCCCCACGGGCAGATAACAACACAGAGAACAGGGAGGGGAGAGAGAAAGTGCCTGTGGATCACAGCAGGTGAAACAGGGAATAGGCTAACTTGCAAACCTCTCCCTTTCAAGCTGCTCAGCTATTTCCATCTTCAGATGAGACTTCGCCTACGTCTCAGACTTGAGCATATGTCCAGACTGACCTGAGTCAGGGTTGAGGTCTGAAGAATAAGGCTATGGCCAGGGAGTGCCAGAGGTGGGCAGGATGTGGCTCTGGCAGCATTTTGCCGCCGTGGCTGCAAATGCAGCTCTTCAGTGGCCACTGTGATATATATAAATGGAGAAAAAGTGGAAAAGAGAGAATTAATTCATCGTACAGTGAGGCAGAAAACTCACATCTGTCCTTTCTACAAGCCAGTACACCCCATTTATTAATGCTGTTCTCTGCACTGCCGAGCCGAGGCAATTAACTTCCCCTGAGTGGCTTCCCTAGTGCGAGGGGAGCCAGGCAGTGTGTTTGTCATGGGCACACATTGATTGCTTTCTTAAAACATTCCCAAATAAATTGCATCATTTTCAGAGTGTTACAGACTGGGAGATAAACACCTGGCCACCAGAATTATTAAGGGATGAACTTAATCCTCAGAATTCCAGGACCAGAACACCCTTTAAAATGTAAGCAAATGAAAGGCAGTTGTGGATAAACCAAGATTTGCTTCCTTTAGCCTGCAAATTGAGGTCTAGTTTCAAATCCCTGGGTGCTTCTGCACCCCAGAAAAATGAAGAATAATAGTAACAGTAAAACAACAAAAAAGGAGCCCTTCAGATGTGCAGGCTTTAAGAGCAGCAGATTCTCTGAGCTAGACAACCACGTGCAGCTCACATCTGAGATTAAAATCCACTAGCCCTAAGGCACCTATTTGTATAAAAGATATTTAGGTCATTTCAGTGCCCACTCTTTGTGTTCTGATGTGGAAAAATATGTAATACTAGCTTTTATGTAAAGCTTTTATGTAAATGCCTTGGAGTTAACTCTCCTTCCTCCCTCCCTCCCTCCCTCCTGAAGGCTTTCAATCTAGCTTGCATCTGCTGTAGTCTAAACTGGAAGGACAGAAAGGGTTCAAAATGAAGGACTGGCAGAGCTTTCAAAGCAAAGGCTGTGCTCAGTGCACTGCAAATGGGATGATTAAGATGCATTGTCACCTCCAACGTTTTAGGAAGATCTGGCCCGCTTCCTTTGAGCCTCCTTACCCAAATTTTATTTACCCTGATGTTTTCCACGTTGAACAGATGGTGAATCAACCTTCCGAGGGTAAGGCTGGCTGGGCTTCTCAGAAAGGGTTTAAAACAGTAAAGGAAAGGGTGGATAAAGTGCACCACCACGGAGAGGCTGTGTGAGCAAATGCAAAGCGCAGAGCACAGCTAGGATTAAACACAGACAAGTGGAAGCTGCATCTGACAGGAGCAAGGAAGCAGCCAAGGCAAAACACCACAGGTGTTTGCATGCAGACGGCCAGACTCTGCCAACCCTTCTGACTCTCCACGGTGCCTTACCCTGCAGGTTGCTGCTGGAAGCAGGAGTCAAAGGCTTGCCAGCAGCAGGAAGATCTTTGGCAGGGCACTTCTGCCAAGCTGGAAGAGCAGGAACGGCAGCACAGGGCTGAGCTGTGCAGGAGCAGACAAGCTGCAGTGTGCTTGTCCAACCCTTTGGACTTTAATCAAATCCAGGTGGCCTTTCTTTCCTCAAGAGCTTCTCTGAGGCTTGCAAAATTATGCTAAAGGAATCTGAATTCTGAATGCCATTTGAGTGAGCATCACATGAAAGAGGTAATACAGGATCAAAAACGGGAGGAAATGTTCTTCTAGAGGGTGAGAGAGGCTGTCTGAAGAGTAAGGTCAGGCTGATGGAGATGGCAGTAACAGTAAAAGAGGCAATAGGATCAAAATAACAGAAAATAAACTAGTAATAGAACATAAAATAATACAATACTACAAAACAAAACCAACAACCAACAAAACCCCCAAACCAGCCAAACAAAAACCCAAACCAAGTGGAGACTCTTAAACCAAAATATTAGGCAAACAAAGGAGAATGTCTGAATACAGACAACCATGGAAGAAAGTGCCTCTGAGCAAAACATCACAAAGATGTGAAATAAAGCAAAGGAAAATTAACAGAAGGCAAGATGTGGCTGAGCCAAATGGAAAAGAGAAGCAGAAAAGTCAGGTGTGGAAATAACCATCTCAGGAAATACAGAAAAAGGCAGTTACTGGCAGAGAGCCCACACTGGATGTGTGATAGTGGTGGGTAGAAGCCTGAGCAGTTTCTGGCACCAGAGAGCCCCTGCAGGGTCTGGGCAAACTGTGGTGTTCCGAGCTACAGCTCTCGATGCACCCAGAAAAGGCACTGGCCAGGAGGGGCTTCCCAGGCAGCTCCTCCAGGCTAAACCCCCTGAAACCTGGACGGAGCTTGAAGCTGTAGTGCTGCTGGCCATTCACTGGGGTGGAGGCTTCCAACGAATCCCGCAGTCGGTGAGTGAACAATAAGTACAGCCAGACGTTTGCTAGCACAAACATCGTCAGGCAGAAGTCTTTGGCTCGCTTAGAGGTCTCTGCCGGTGTGCTGGAGGTGCCGGCGTGCGCCGGGGGCTGGGCAGAAAGCACTAACACAAAGCGAGCCCCACTGCCTCACGGAGCTGTAAACACAGCAGAGACCTGGATCTCACACACTGCTGTTTGGGGAACATTTTCAGTGACCACAGGAAGTGCTGGCTGAAAAAAGAGAGAAGTGGATCTTGTAAAACACAGGACACTGAGCGGCTGAACTGCATCCAGACATGCCCATTGCTTTGCCTCATGTTTTGGTTTAAGAGTCTCTGCTTGTTTTGTTTTGGGGTTCTGTTTGTTTGTTTGGGTTGTAGTAGTAGTAGTATTTTATTTTTTATTTTATTATTATTACTATTTCATTTTATTTTAATTTATTTCATTCCTATTGGGGTTGGACTGGATGATCTCTCAAGGTCTCTTCCTTCAAGCCCTGCCTGGATGTGTTCCTGTGTGACCTGCTGTAGGTGCTGCTGCTCTGGCAGGGGGTTGGACTGGATGACTCTCAGGGTCTCTTCCTTCAAGCCCTGCCTGGATGTGTTGCTGTGTGATCTGCTCTAGGTGCTCCTGCTCTGGCAGGGGGGTTGGACTGGATGATCTCTCAAGGTCCCTTCCGGCCCCTAACATTCTGTGGTTCCAACCTCTGATGTACTGTGATACTGTGAACAATGGAAATTGATGTGATTTGGGATTGTCCCTCCTTAGCGGTCTGTTACCCCCGGGGTGAGAATGAACAACTCAGGCAGGAAATCTCCAACAGATCCAACTCTGGAAGTTGGAGAATCTGCTGCTCACAGTTTCCTGCTCCGTCTCTCTGCCAGAGATGGCTGGTATTAAGATGTCAAGCCAGGAGCTTCAGAGGCCAAGTTATGGGTTCACTTTTAATCAAGCCTGATTGGTAATCCCTGGTGAAGTGTCAGGTTAAGCAGTGATGAAGATGGTCTTAAACCACCTCAGTTATTAGCTTCATTGCAAGAGGGGCAGAGCTTTCACACAGTTACTGACCCAGTGCATGTTTGAAGGGATTGAAGTCCATATGAATTGGAATCATACCAACAGAAGAGAATAAATAATCTTTGCAAGAAAGAGACTAACATAAGGCTCACATAGTATGAAAACTACCCTGGCAGGGCACTCCTGGACCTATGTGATAGCCTTATGCAAATCTGTGCACAAAATCACTGAAACCAAGAGCTCAACCCCGAGTTTTTCACCTCTGCCTTTGTAACTTAGTGGTTATTGACTGTATCAGTGCTGGTAACAGGTTGCAAAGAAAGCATTAAAGAGACTTCTTATCTTCTTTCTGATCCAGGGCAGAGAAAAGGCTTTCAAATGGCAGAAAAATGCTGAGGATGCAAATACATTCATGTTCCAGGGCTGGGCTAGGAGGCTGTTGTGGATAGCCTACTGGTAATCAAACTGACTCTGTAGTGCAGCTGTTTCTGGCTCTGCATTCTTAAAGATGGATATTGCAGACAAACTTTCCACCTTTTGGTTAATGTTGCTTCCCCTCCTTTGCTTTTTGTGCTTTGCTGCTTCTATTCATTTCCTGCTTCTCTTTCCATCTCACCCCCCATCCGTCCCTTTCTTCTCTCTACTCATTTTTCTTCCTTCTGTTCTCCTTTCAGCAACTTTTCTTTCTTCTTTGCAGTGACTCCCTTTTCATCACAAGAGAAACAGAGTCAAGGAGTGTTTTCTCGGCCTCACTAGCAGAAAGTGTCTGTCAGAGTAACCCATCTCTCAAAGGGACACCGTGCAGCTCCTGAGGTGCACACTGACTTCCTTTCCCCTGTTACATATTCTCACAGCAGAGGTTCATTGTTTCTTTCCAGGCAGCCTTAGCAGTAGGATTCATCTTCCCCTCTCCTCCTTATCTTCTCTAACACTTTCTCTAGCTCTTTTTATAGGTTGTCCTCCTACATCATTCTTTGGGTTTTCTTCAGGGTGGGATGTGAGGGCCTCCCCCAGCTGTGAGCTTAGAATAGAATAGAATAGAATAGAATAGAATAGAATAGAATAGAATAGACCAGACCAGGTTGGAAAAGGCCTTTGAGATCATCAAGTCCAACCTAACACCCAACACCTCTCATCAACTAAAGCATGGCACCAAGCACCCCATCCAGGCTCTTCCTAAACACCTCCAGGGATGGTGACCACCTCCCTGGGCAGCACATCCCAATGGCCCAATGGCCAATTACTCTTTCTATGAAGAACTTCTTCCTAACACCCAGCCATTTACCTCTGGCACTGTATGTTTTGGTATCATTTCAGGCAGAAAACAGCTGACAGGATGATTGCCCATAGATGGACTATTCCATCTAAGTATGCAGTGATGAAAGCAGTGGAAGATCTTCCTTATGAGGAGAGCCTGAGGGAGCTGAGGGCTCTGTAGCTTGGAGAGGAGGAGCCTGAGAGGTGACCTCATTGCTGCTGGTAAAGATGTGCAGGGGGAGTGCCCAGAGGCTGGAGCTAGGCTCTGCTGGGGGATGCCCAATGCCAGCACAAGGGGCAGTGGTGGAAGCTGAGGCAGAGGAAGTGCCATGGAACCAGGAGGGAAATGTTTTCCCTGTGAGGGTGACAGAGGCCTGGAGCAGGCTGCCCAGGGGGGTTGTGGAGTCTTCCTCTCAGGAGCTATTCAAGCCCTGCCTGGCTGTGTTGCTGTGTGATCTGCTCTAGGTGCTCCTGCTCTGGCAGAGGAATGGACTGGATGAGCTTTGGAGGTCCCTTCCAGCCCCTAACATTCTGTGGTTCTGTGCTGCATTCTTTAAATAAACAAAAGTGAAACCAAACCACTGTTACATTAAAGCAAATCCATGCAACAAGTCAGAATATGGAACTTGGATGCAAGAGGAACAGAAATGCATTCACTGAAATATCTCAGGGAATGAATAAAAAATAATGACCTACCTTGGGCTGCTCCACACAGATGTATCTGAGCAAGAGGAATGAGCTCTGGTAAAGACCTAAAATTGGTCCAACAACCCCAGAACACTGTCTGTGAAATTTCCCCAAGTGAGATCCTCAGGGTTTGTTCTGTGTTTGCTGTGGCTTTGTTTCCTTTTTCTCTCTGTTTGTTTCATTTTTCATTGTGTTAATAGCAGCTGAAGGGAATAACAAAACATTGCCCTGGCAAAAGCACAGAAGCACAAATCAGTTTAAAACCCACTATTCCCCTCCCCTTTTTCTGGTGTATTTCAGTATCAGTTCCTAGTGTGTGCTGTACTGTAGCTGCCCATGGCAACTGCATGTTTCTTCAGTCATAGGACTGTGAAACACAGATCAATATCATTGGGGGGGGGGTGGGGGTGGGGGAGCTATAATCAACATGTAGGTTAATGATCAGGATTGTATCCACCAGGGAAGAGCAGAACAAAGACCAGTTGTGCAGTTCAATTGCTGAGTTGCTGCTAAATCTCAACTTTCTCTCAGCCTCTCTCTGTTATAACTATTGATGCATAGCAGAGATCAGGAAGAAAATGATAAGGTAGAATTCAGAGCTGCTGAGGCTCAGCCAAGGGAGGACCTGAATGGGGGACCAAAAAGGCAGGATTAAGGGCCACGAGGAGGAGCAGAGGGCTGGAGCTGCTCTGCTATGAGGACAGACTGAGGGAGTTGGGGTTGTGCAGTCTGGAGAAGAGAAGGCTCTGAGGAGACCTCATTGTGGCCTTCCAGTATCTGAAGGGGGCTCCAAGAAAGCTGGGGAGGGACTTTTGAGCGTGTCGGGGAGTGATAGGACTGGGGGGGATGGAACAAAACTAGAAACGGGTGGATTGAGATTGGATGTGAGGAAGAAGTAGTTCCCCATGAGAGTGGTGAGAGACTGGCACAGGCTGCCCAAGGTGGTGGAAGCCTCATCCCTGGAGGTTTTGGAGGCCAGGCTGGATGTGGCTGTGAGCAACCTGCTGTAGTGTGAGGTGTCCCTGCCCATGGCAGGGGGGTTGGAACTGGCTGAGCCTTGAGGTCCCTTCCATCCCTGACAATTCTGTGATTATTTCTTACCTTTGGGCCTGTGAAAAGATCAAAGGCATTATTCCAAATTCTTCCTTTCAGTAGGACCTTTTGGTAATGGTTTTGCTCAGTGGCACTGGTAAAGCAAATTAACAGTGAAGCAAAAGCTCCCTGCAACAATTTGAGTTCAATCTGTTTCCGTGTGCTTTTGAATGAGAGTTCAAACTTCCCATTAATGCAATTAAGTGAAGGGCTACACAAAATAAGTGGTGGAAATGACCGCTAGATGTGTATCGTTTAGCTTAGCTACCTGCAATCAAAGCTTGTTAAGGCCATCAGATTGCATTGTTAGTGTTTTCCTTGGAGCCTTTTGTAGACAAAGGGCTCAGCAGCTCCTGAAGAGGCTGTTCACTTTCAGAGCTTCTGCTTGTGGCACATCCTTGAACTTCCTTCTGCTCTTCCCCACCCTTATCAATATCTTTTAGGCTTTTTAAGGTTTTTCCTTTGTATTTACACTAATTCAAGTGGATACTTGTACTCTGCTCTGGGGAGGATACACCTCCAGTGCTGTGTCCAGCTTTGGGCACCTCAGGACAAGAGAGATGTGGAGGTGCTGGAGCCAGGGCAGAGGAGGATAAGGAAGTTGGGAAGGGCCTGGAGAAGAAATCTGATGAAGAGCAACTGAAGGAGCTGGGAATGGTTAGTGTGAAAGAGAGGAGGCTAAGGGGAGACCTCCTGGCTCTCTACAGCTCCCTGCAAGGAGGTTGTGGAGAGGTTGGTGCTGGTCTCTGCTCCCAAGTCATTAGTGACAGACGAAGAGGGAATGGCCTCAAGCTGCCCCTGGGGAGGTTCAGACTGGACATAAAGAACCATTTTTTTCAGGCCAGAGTGGTGAGGGCTTGAAATGCGCTGCCCAGGGAGGTGGTGGAGTCCCCAAGCCTGGCTGTGTTTGCAGGTGGCTTGGCTGTGGGGCTGTGGTTTAGGGGTGAGCCTTGCAGAGTAGGGCTCTGGGTTGACCTTGGTGATCCCTTTGGGTCTGTTCCAAGCTGAATGTTTCTGTGACACCTCATTATAACATCTCCCTCTATTTTTTCCCCCTTTTTTCCTCTCTTTTTTTACCAAAGCTGAGTGCCTTGCTTTTCCCTGTTGACATTACAGCACTGTTGGCTAATTCCTTTCCATCCCTGTACCTTTTTATTTGCTCTTCAGTTAATCCCTGTAGAAGCATGATTGTTAATTACAGCTCTCTCAATTCTTCCCTAGCATGAGGAGGAAAGCTAAAATCCCAGGACGTGATCCCTTAGCTTATTCAATAGAAATCTGCACTGACATGCTGATGGTCATTATTGCTTATTACAAGCTCCTCTCCAGCAGGCTGTTTACACAGCACTTCCTCAGCTCTTCAGCAGGGTTTTTATGTGCTTGTTTGTTTTTTAACTCGTTGCTTTCCAATCCCTTTTTGTTTGTTCTGGCTGTTGTTGACTGTCAGTATTGTCACTAGGCAGTAGCAGCCAAAACCACAAATCGTTTCAGGCTCTCCTTAACTGATTTTTGGCCCTGGTGAGGCAGCTGCATGTGAAGAATATATCCAGGTTAACAACAGTTTTATTGTGTTCCTAAGCATTGTTCTGCAGGTTCTGCATGACCCAAGGTTTGAAAACCACACAGGAGTTTCTGCTAGCTCCTCTTGCCCGCTCTCTTCTTTTCACTTGCTCACACATGTGGCTTTTGCTCCTTGTTCATACACCTTGCTGCGAGGCAGCCCTCCCTCATGTGTCTAAAATTCATACTGAAAGTCCAGGTCAACATCAAACTCCTGTGGAAGTTTTTAAAAGAGCCTTCTGCCATCTTTCCTTCTTTTCTCTTGGGTGTTTCAAGACCTGTTTAAAGCTGATATAAGAGGACACTTTTTCCTCTTCCCATTGGGATTCTAAGTGACATTCTTGACATTGTTTCTGCATCAGTAAGTGGCCATTATCAGTATGTCCCTTCTTTTGCTAACAGGCTGAAGATGATTCTGGAGAGGACTGCCTGAGAAAATCCAGCTTTTAGATTCCCTTTCTGGGTCACTGAGGTCTGGACACTAGGAAAGCTTTATTCAGGGCAAGAGTGGTCAGGCATTGGAATGTGCTGCCCAGGGAGGTGGTGGAGTCCCCAAGGCTGGCTGTGTTTGCAGGTGGTTTGGCTGTGGTGCTTGGGGCTGTGGTTTAGGGGTGAGCCTTGTAGAGTAGGGTTCTGGGTTGGCCTTGGTGATCCTGAGGCTCTTTTCCAACCTGAATGTTTCTGTGATTCTGTGAGGTCACCTGAGAGTCTCTCCCACCCCTCTGCAGTCAGAGCTTTGCAAACCCCAAGCAGAAACTCTCCAGTCATCCTTAGACCACCCCTTGACCTTGTTGACACAGCTCCTGTCCTGGCACCCACAAGGCATCGAGCTGTCCTGCTCTCTCTAACTGGGTCACAGATGGCCCAAGCCACATTCTTCCTGCACTGACTGAAGGAACATCCATGAGATGAATTAGAACAGATGTACAGCAACTTTTTCTTTAGGCATTTACGCTGCCCTCTGGCCTAATTAGTCCTGACGCTGTGGCCATCAGAATCTGAGCTGCCTCAACGGGCTGCAGTAGCAGATTGTCCTTTCCATGGCAAATATGCTCATTTTCCCTTCTAGTGAGACATCATTTTCCCCTCTCTGTGAGACAAGCTATTATCTTCTCCTGCTATCCCTGAGCCTGGAACAATGAGACAGAACATTCTGAAGCCCTCACACTGAGGTTTGCTTAAATTTCCCTGAAGGGAAAGTGAGATACATTTAAGGGGGGGGGGAAGCCACCACAACCCAGTCTGCTTGCACACATCTCTCCTGATAGAGAATTCCATAGCAGGATTCTCATTTGTGCTTTGTTTGGTTTTGGTGGGGGTTTTGTCTTTTCTTTTCATTTTTCTCCCTGGTCATAAGGTACCAGGCTAACAGTTTTGGGTGCCTCTTAATAATATATGTGGCAGTTATACATATTTTATAGTAAAGGCTGTCTTAAAAGCTCCATCTTTATAGATAATAACCTGCTTAGAAAAACACTTCCCTGAATTATTTATACTTATTTGGAACAACAAAATCAACTATCTTTTTAGAAGGTCAGGTACTAAACAAGAGCCATGAATAATATAGTTACACACCCTGGGACTCAGGTGGCTTAATATGTATTTTTTATTCACAGAGGAAAGACAGGCTGCTGCAATAGAACTAACCAAGCAAGACTTGTCTATAAAGCATCCTAATGTGACTCCATAGGTTAATAGAAAAGTTGCTAAAAGGAGAGTCTCTGAGAAGGTTTTCACAGGCAGGGAGAAGGGGCAAAGGAGAACCAGTGAGCTTGAGGAGAACTCATCTCTTTCCCTGAAGGCTTTAATAACATACTGACAAAAATGATATTTGTGTTGAATCACACAACCACAGAATGTTAGAGGCTGGAAGGGACCTCCAGAGCTCATCCAGGCCAACCCTCTGCCAGAGCAGCATCACCCAGAAGAGTCCACACAGGAATGCATCCAAGTGGGGTTGGAAAGGCTCCACAGAAGGAGACTCCACAACCTCTCTGGTCAACCTGCTCCAGGGCTCTGCCACCCTCACACCAAAGAAGTTTCGCCTCATGCTGAGCTGAAACCTTCTCTGTTCAAGTTTGTCTCCATTGCTCCTTGGCTTATTGCTGTGCACCACCCAAAAGAGCTTGGCCCCCTCCACTTGACCCCCAGCTCTCAGCTATTGATAGACATTGATCAGATCCCTCTCAGCCTTCTCTTCTCCAGACTCAACAGCCCCAGGGCTCTCAGTCTCTCTTCCCAGGGGAGATGCTCAAGTCCCCTAAACATCCTCCTGGCTCTCCACTGGACTCTCTCCAGCAGGTTTTTGTCTCTCTTGACCTGGGGAGCCCAGAACTGGACCCAGGATTGCAGGAGTGGTCTGAGCAGGGCAGAGCAGAGGGGGAGAAGAACCTCCTTAGCCCTGCTGTCCCTCTTGGCCATGAGGGCACATTTTGTTATGAATAAAACTCCATTAACATTTGGGTCAATGGTGCCAATGAGCATCAGACTGAAAGGAAGAACTCTGTCAATAAGCTAACCTCACAGTGAGAACCTCACAGCAGGAGTCTTGCTTAAATGCACAACACCAAGTGTGATAGCCTTGGTTCTTTGTTCCCTTCGACTTGCTGCCATTGTTTGTGAGGACAGTGTGAAATTCTGCCCACAGCTCATGGCAGCCTCACACAGTCTGTGCCAGGCATTCTTTATCGCTGCTCATATCGCTCCACAAAAAGAGATGTGGTGAAGCTCCTTCTGATCAGCCTGATCTCCAGTGACCTTCAGGCCACTTGAGGATCAAAGCCTCCAGGGGCTTTGCTTTTGGTCACAACTGGAATGGACAGTGTGACAAGTTGCAGCTTTGTGCCACTCCAGGCCTATCCTTTCCTTACCTTGGCTCTGGCTTTTGAAGGAAGCCTGGAGATAGCAGCAACCACAAAGGGGCTGTACTGGAACCAGTGCTGTTTAATATATTCAGCAGTGACACAGAGCCTTGAGGGACACATCTGTGACAAATCTTCATCTGGACACTGAGATATGGGCCACTATTGATCCTCTGGATGTGATCCTCTAACCAATTCCTTATCCACCAAACCAAATCCATCCTGCTCCAATTCAGAGAGAAGGGTGTTGGGGGCAACTGAGTCGATGGCTCTACAGAAGCCCACTTAATGTTACTTCATGTATATTACTGGAGATAACTTACAAAACAATGCACAGTGATGCAAGTGAGATTAGAGGATTTATTTCTATTCAGAAAACACCTCCCCAGTGTCTTAACTTCGTTGTCCTTTTCCCTTGCTGTCTGTGTGGCCACATCCATGCCTCAGAAAGCTGCAAGGTCTGGTGACCGTTGCCATGCACTAGGACTCTCCTTTCTTTGAACATTTTTGCACCCAGGGCTTCCTCTGTATTGGTGTGCAATGCTTGGGGAGGGTCACAAGGCTGTGTGAACCCAGTGGTCAGGAGAAGAATGTGGAGTGAGCTTTGGAGCACACTTTCCCGCATGGGACTGCCCATCCTTGCCCATGGGGGACTGGCAGTTCCCAAAGAGCTGTGCTTGCATTTCTGTGCTGTGTCTTAAGCAGTGCAGACGAATGCACACACGAGGCTGAATGCATGCTTGGATAGCTAATATTATATTTCTTCCAGAACCACTTGGTTTGTAGTGTGTCAAACTGCTGGCAAGAGACTATTGCTGCTGCTGTTCTCTTTCCCTCTCAGGGAGAGGAATATTCACACAGATGGAGCTTCAGTGTTATTTCCTTCTGTGTTTGATTTTGCTCTTGTCTGGGGTGGGTGCAACCTTTTGAGAAGAGACAGGTATTAATGGAACCACTCTTGCAGAGAAATCAGTAGTCTGTGAAGCAGACTTCTGCCTCCCAATCAGAGGAGGAAGCAAGCCTCAAATGTTCTGGTCTTTTGGCTGCAATCTTGCTACCAGCCTGGGTGGAAATAGATTGTTGCTGTCTTTCATATAAGAGCTGAGACAAAGCCTTGAGATAGGACTTTGATTACACCATAGGGGGAAGTTGGATCAGATCTAACCTTTACTAACACTCATCAGATCCTTCCAATCATGCTCTGCTGAGCGCTGTGCAATGGGTGCTGATCTCTTCTCAGTCAAAGATTTAAAGCTATACCAAGGGCCTTCTGGCCATTAGTGATCATGGAAATATTAGAAAAAGCTTTTGTTGGACATCTTTAGGAGAGAGAAGAGAAATGTTGACATTGGGATACCAGATCCTGCTTTGGAAACATTCTTTGTGGTGAACTAAGCAGGTTCATTTGGGCAAAGAGGAAGACTCTGAAACAGAAGCAAAACCAAAACAGAAACAAAGTTCCTAAGGCTTTTCCTTTTCAGGCTTTCTTCTTCCTGTAGTTCCCTTGAAATGGCAACCTCCATCATGCTTGATTACAGTAAGGCCCTTTGGAGCCTGAGTGGCTGCATGTGCACCCCAGACTGTGTGTTCAGGCAGCTCTCCCCTTGGAGGAAATCACTTTGCTTGAGGGCACTGGACCAGCAAAATGCAAGAGTTCACACTTGTAACCCTCCTGCTTCTTCCTTGCTTTCTCTGGTTTATTCTATTCACTTTATACACTATGTGGTGGGTGGGAAACATGGAACTAGTATTTGGTAGCCTACTGGTTTGTGAGCCAAACTTATTAAACTACAGAATCATAGAATCACAGAATTGTCAGGGTTGGAAGGGGCCTCAAGGGTCAGCCAGTCCCAACCCCCCTGCCATGGGCAGGGACACCTCACACTACAGCAGGTTGCTCACAGCCACATCCAGCCTGGCTGCAAACACCTCCAGGCAGGAGGCTTCCACCACCTCCCTGGGGAACCTGTGCCAGGCTCTCACCACCCTCATGGGCAGCAACTTCTTCCTAACATCCAGTCTCAATCTCCCCACTTCTAGCTTTGCTGATGTTGTCAAAGGAAAACAACCAAGGATATTAATGCTGAATAATCTCTACTACAAATCAGGAAACACTTTAGGCTTAAAAATGTCCATTTTTCTTCATAGCAGCCCAGGTTTTTTACTCCTCTATTATGCAGCTCTCTAATGGCAACATCCCCTAACTGTTCGTGAGTGACCTGTTAAACTGTAAGTGAACCATGTTGAAAGGGAAACAAAGAGGGCTGTAAAGAAAACATTGCTCTTGCAGGTCAGCAGGTATGACACTTCTCTGCTACTGCTATGAGTGAGTGTTTGGAATGAAGACTGTTGTCCACACACCACATTTATGTTACATTTAGGTTCTTACCTAAAAAAGCCTGTGTGCCAGAGCCCTGGAGCAGGCTGCCCAGAGAGGTTGTGGAGTCTCCTTCTCTGGAGACTTTCCAACCCCACCTGGATGCATTCCTGTGTGGACTTCCCTGGGGGATGCTGCTCTGGCAGGGGGGTCAGACTGGATGGTCTCTGGAGGGCTCTTCCAACCTCTGACAGTCTGTGATTCTCTGATTCTGTGAACTTCTATAAAACCTAGGAATATAATGGCACTGAGGCCACTCTGAGATAAATTCAGTTTGACTGATAGAGGTAAGCAATTGCCCTAATAGCACTGCACAAGGGCTTTAACTTAGCCCTGTCCAATGACCTCCTTATCAATGGTCACTTTAGGTTGTCATTCAAGCACACATTAAACAGATTAAGAATTCACTGGCTAGCAAACCTCAAAAAGCAGCTGCTTAAGGGAATGGAGGACCAAAGGTTTTTCAAGAGCTACTGATGGCATTCAGATGAGGCTGGATGCTGTTCAGTACTACCTTCAACGATCTTAAAATATATTTATGATCAGAGTTCATACAATGCATGGATGAGACACTTTATAGACAGATAACCATGGGGATTAAATGCCTCCCCAGGGCAACTTGGATTGCCTAGTAAATTTGGCTCATTCATGTGGGATGTATTTCAGTGCAGCAGAATGCTGAGCCAAAAAAATCTCACAGCTGTGAATGCAGAGCACCTGAAGAGATGAGGAGGCTGCCTCTCGGAGAGCTGTGTCTCAGAAACAACGGAGGTATTGCAGGGGAGAATTAATTTGACAGGAAATTTCAGGTGAAGCAGTGCAGCACTGGAGGATGACTGCTGATATGTAAAGCCAGGAGAAGCTGTGTGATTCATAGCTCTGACAGCCTCTGTGGGCCTCCTAGCCAGGGATGAGATTTAAGCAGCACTGTGTTACTGGGGTGCTGTCCTCGCTCTCAGGTAACCTGGCATGTGGAGCCCTGGCTCTGGCAGTGCTGCACACACAGTCTCGAAGTCAAACCCACACCTGCACGTCCTGGTGCAGGCCTGCAATCAGACATTACTTGTCTCATCATCTGCAGGCACTCTTCAGAGCTGGGTCAGACCTCACATAGGTGAGGTGAGGCACTGGAGTCAGCAGCCCATTGAAGCCAGCAGCTGGAATATTCAGCTGAGCAGCATGAGACGAGTTTGGAAGCTGAGACAGAATCACAGAAACATTCAGCCTGGAAAAGAGCCTCAGGGTCACCAAGGCCAACCCAGAATCCTGCTCTGCAAGGCTCACCCCTAAACCACAGCCCCAAGCACCACAGCCAAACCACCTGCAAACACAGCCAGCCTTGGGGACTCCACCACCTCCCTGGGCAGCACATTCCAAGCCCTCACCACTCTTGCCTGAAAAAAAGCTTTCCTCATGTCCAGTCTGAGCCTTCCCAGTGGCATCTTGAGGCCATTCCCTCTTCTGTCACTCATGACCTGGGAGCAGAGCCCAGCACCAACCTCTCCACAACCTCCTTGTAGGTAGCTGTAGAGAGCCAGGAGGTCTCCCCTCAGCCTCCTCTCTTTCCCACTAACCATCCCCAGCTCCTTCAGCACATTTATTCTCCAGGCCCTTCACAGCTTCTTGCCCTCCTCTGCACTCTCATTCTCAAGAACAGGATCTCCTTTGTAATTTTCTTGGATGACATGATTGCAGTTGCACTGACTAAGAGTGCAGTCCTGGCTTCCCACCTGTGTCCTTACTCTTTAAGATGAGCACTGAGCCACTGTTCCATTGTTTTCTGGCCCTTTTCTGAGAGTGATATCATGGCTCTGCAGCTGTGATGCCTCTTGGTTCCACTCCTCTTCTGTGTACCTCTGAGTTTGTCTGGGAGAAAAGATTTCGCCTCCTGTGCATAGGAAGCACAACCTGCTGTGCCTTTACTGGAAGCAGTGATCAATGAAGGTGGTGCATTTCCTCCCTTCTTGTTTTGCTCTAGACTTTAATTGCCCTCGTTTGGAGCTGTTAGTTCTGTAAGGAATAGCAGCATCTTGGTGCTCTGATGTATTTATACCTCAAGTTCAGATTCTCCAGCGTCTAGTGGAATGTTAGCTGTCATGGAAGCTTTTCATTACCGTTAGAGTGCGGATAAGAGCTCTTCCACTAGGGATTCTTTGGTGTCTAATGGGAGCTGAGTGCATCTTTCCCTTTAGGGGAGATTCTACACAGCCTTTCTCTGGCAGCTTGCAGAGATTTGGTAATTTCTGAGACAGAACACCTGAGATAATAAATCTGCTTTGGTAGCAAACATGGTGGCAATTTATCAAGAGGCTCAGGCATGCAAGGCAGGCACAAGGCAGACAGAGGATTCCTTTTTTTTTTTAACAGAATAGACCAGACCAGGTTGGAAGAGACCTTCCAGATCATCGTGTCCAACCCATCAACCAATCCAACACCACCTAATCAACTAAACCTCTGTCTGCCTTGCACTAGTTAGGCCACACCTTGAGTCCTGTGTCCAGTTCTGGGCCCCTCAGTTTAGGAAGGAGGTTGACTTGCTGGAACAAGTCCAGAGAAGGGCAACGGAGTTGGTGAGGGGTTTGGAACACAGCCCTGTGAGGAGAGGCTGAGGGAGCTGGGGTTGCTTAGCCTGGAGAAGAGGAGACTCAGGGGTGACCTTCTTGCTCTCTACAACTACCTGAAGGGAGGTTGTAGACAGGCAGAGGTTGGTCTCTTCTCCCAGGCAACCAGCACCAGAACAAGAGGACACAGTCTCAGGCTGCGCCAGGGGAAGTTTAGGCTGGAGGTGAGGAGGAAGTTCTATACAGAGAGAGTGATTGCCCATTGGAATGTGCTGCCCAGGGAGGTGGTGGAGTCGCCATCATTGGAGGTGTTCAGGAGGAGACTTGATGGGGTGCTTGGTGCCATGGGTTAGTTGTTTAGGTGGTGTTGGATTGGTTGATGGGTTGGACACGATGATCTTGAAGGTCTCTTCCAACCTGGTTTATTCTATTCTAAAGAAGTGCATTTAGAAACATGGAATAAGGCCTCTGGTCCCCACTTTGTAAAACAACCATCCAGCTCTCCTTATTTGAAATGAAAGCATGGCAAATCTGAGCTGTAGAGGGGCAGCAACAGGTTGCAAGCTCAGTACCTGCCTGCGATGTGTTAGCGCCTCCCAGGTGGGAGTTTTTTGTTGTTTGGTTGTTTTTTCTTACACTTTTTATGAGTCCTGGAAGTGCTGCATGTAACCTTTGGTCCTGTCTTTCAGGGTGCTGCAGAAGGCTGTCCTCATTACACCAGAGGGCACATTTTGCTAACGTGTGCTGTCCATGTCTGTTTATGATCACTCTCTGTGTATCTGGGGATTAGCTTGGGAGCTTTCCTCATCAATTCCTATGCTTGTGGTAAGGTTTTTCCCTGCAGCACATCGAATTCCATTCTTCTTATTTTCCTCTTGCTGATGAACTGACTACTCCAGGACATAATCATAGTATCATAGTATCATAGTATCGTAGTATCATAGTATCATAGTATCAGTCAGGGTTGGAAGGGACCACAAGGATCATCTAGTTCCAACCCCCCTGCCATGGGCAGGGACACCCCGCACTAGATCAGGCTGGCCAGAGCCTAATCTAAACTGGCCCTGCTGACACCATCTGACATCCAAATGTCCATTCAAACCTGTGACAATTTCTGGAAGAGAATGAAACCAAACCTGAGACACACTGGGAAATAATCTGTTAGAACATATTAGAAATACTCTGAAGTTTGTGTGTAAGACAGAAAAATTCTTCTGGAAAAGCAAGGAATGGCAGAAGATTGCTCCTCGCTTGAACTTGGCTCACAATTCTCATTTTGGGGCTTGTCTTCCCTTTTGTAGAGCAGTCTAGATGTAGGTACCTGAGGTATCATAGTATCACAGTATCACTAAGGTTGGAAGAGACCTCAAAGATCATTGAGTCCAACCTGTCACCACAGACCTCATGACTAGACTGTGGCACCAAGTGCCACATCCAATCCCCTCTTGAACACCTCCAGGGATGGTGACTCCATCACCTCCCTGGGCAGCACATTCCAATGACCAATGACTCTCTCGGTGAAGAATGTTCTCCTCACCTCCAGCCTAAACCTCCCCTGGCGCAGCTTGAGACTGTGTCCTCTTGTTCTGGTGCTGGGTGCCTGAGAGAAGAGACCAACCCCTTCCTGGATACAACCACCTTTCAGGTAGTTGTAGAGAGCAATGAGGGCACGAGGAATGCCCCTGGTGTAAAACACTCAGTGTCCCTTTGGTGCACAACACTCAGTGTCCCTTTGGTGCACAAGGATATCACAGAATTGTCAGGGTTGGAAGGGACCACAAGGATCATTTAGTTCCAAACCCCTGCCGTGGGCAGGGACACCTCACACTACAGCAGGTGGCCCAGAGCCACATGTGGAATTGCTCCACTCCTCTCAGGCAGTGACACAACACAGCAACTATTTGTTACTGAAATGGTTATTCCTTCTGTTCTGAGAGGACAGAAGTCGCACAGCACTGCTAAGAATAATGCCCTGGTGCTTATGCTGCTCAGATTTCATTCCTGTGTAGTGTTGGTTCTTTCAGACTGAAGCCTTAAAGTAGTGGACTGCATAGCAAAATTTCCAGGTGTGTAGAACTGGTATTATATAAACAGGGAAAAGAGAGTGTGAATGAAACTGTAGTGATGGTATATTTTAAACAAGCTCTTGAGTTTGATAGGAACAGATTTTTCTGGCTTTGAGCTTAATGTCTCCCCTCCCTTTGGTCTTAAGGAAGTGTGAAGTGTGTATTGGTGGAGATGTACATCAATCTCTGTGTGAGATCTGCTTCTACTAGAAAGGAATATTCATTGGTGTCCTTTTTATACTTATTGTGACAGAAATTATTGCTATGTCCTTGTGGAAGAGAAAGCTTGTCCCTGGCCTTCAAAACCTCCAGGGATGTGGCTTCCACCACCTCCCTGGGCAACCTGTGCCAGGCTCTCACCACCCTCATGGGGAACAACTTCTTCCTCACAGCCAATCTCAATCTCCCCACTTCCAGTTTTGCTCCATCCCCCCCAGTCCTATCACTCCCTGACACCCTCAAAATTCCCTCCCCAGCTTTCTTGGAGCCCCCTTCAGATCCTGGAAGGCCACAGGAATGTCTCCTGGGAGCCTGGACTGTTTGCTGTACTCACCTGCTCTTGAATTTGTATTCTGGGTTTTTCAGTGGCCATGGCTGCTTGCACTTCACCATATGTTGCCTCTTGTGGTGGTGCCATTATTGTCACACCTTCTAGAGACTGAATTACAATAAAGTCAGGAATGTATTTTGGCTTAAGGACTCAAAGGCCACTCTTGCACCAGAAGCAGCTCTTGGGGTGATTGTGCCCGTCTCAAGCATTTCCTATACTGCAGCAGGGTTGTTGATGTAGCTAAGCTGGCGCAGTCCTAGTGGCAAATACTTTTCCTGTAGAGACAGAATGTGCCAGGAAAGGGAAGTGCTGTGCTATAATTTATGTCACTTCTGCCAGGAAAATAAACTAGGCTGGCAAAAACATTTCTTTGCCCTTTCAAACACAACTGTATGAAGCACTGGTGCAGCGCTTTAAGAACCCTCAGGAAGTTATAGTGCTGGCACAAAGTGACTGTGGGTATGCTAGAGGATGAAATACGCTGCCCACAGGAGCTGGAGGTCGCGGAAGAGGGACTGCCTTTCCTGACACAATTGCTGAGAAGGATTTCTGTGCCTGAGACTTTTGTGCTGGGCAAACCCTTTCTGCATGGGCTGATGATAACAGACTCAAATGTGGTGTGTGCAAGCAGGGTTTATATTCCTGTGCTGGGGGATGTAACCCAGTGTCCCAGCAGAGGCTTTTTTTTCACTGCAAGTGTATGTGCTGCTGCAGGGGTTTGGGGATCATAGGATCATAGAATCATTCAGGGTGGAAAAGTCCCCTGAGATCATCAGGTCCAACCATTAGCCCTACTCTACCAAGTTTACCACGTTGCTATGCACCACATCTAAATGACCTTGCAACACATCCAGGGGTGGTGACTCCACCACCTCCCTGGGCAGCACTTTCCAATGTTTGACTACTCTTTAAGTGGAATTTTCTTTACTAATGTCCAGTCTAAACCTCTCCAGTGGCAGCTTGAGGCCATTCCCTCTTGTTCTGTCAATAATTACCTGTGAGATGAGACCAGCACCAACCTCTCCACAACCTCCTTTAGGTAGTTGCAGAGAGCCAGGAGGTCTCCCCTCAGCCTCCTCTTCCTCAAACTAAGCAGTCCCAGTTCCCTCAGCCATTCTTCATAAGACTCTTTATAGACTCATTCTCTACACCCTTCTCCAGCTTAGTTGCTCTTCTCTCCACATGCTCCAGTGTTTCAATGTCTCTCTTGTCCTGAGGTGCCCAAAGCTGGACACAGCACTGGAGGTGTGGCCTCCCCAGAGCTGAGTGTCAGGGGACAATCCCCTCCCTGCTCCTGCTGGACACAGCATTGCTGATCCCAGCCAGGAGGCCTTTGGCTTTCTTGGCCCCCTGGGCACACTGCTGGCTCCTGTTCAGCTGCTTGTCCATCGGCACCCCCCAGGTCCCTTTCTGCCAGCAGCTTTCCAGCCACACTGCCCCAAGCCTGGAGCCTTGCTTGGGGTTGTTGTGCCCCAAATGCAGGACCTGGCACTTGGCCTTGCTGAAGCAAAATTTGTTTTGTGACATCTATGGACACTGTAATTGTGATGGCAAACAGAAAACTGTTGAGATAATAGAAATCTCTGCCCTGTGGAAGAAAGCTTTCAAATTGTCTCTACTGGTTGCTAGTATTTTCCCTGCACTGCTTCTCTATGTTTAGTCTCACAGGATGTCAGGGGTTGGAAGGGACCTTTGAAGATCATGAGTCCAACCCCCCTGCCAGAGCAGGACCATGGAATCATAGGATCATAGGATGTTAGGGGTTGGAAAGGACCTTCACATATAAATGATGTCAAAGGTGATAGGGGAGCTTGGTGTTAGGTCATAGGGTGATGATCTGAGAGGTCTATTCCAGCCTCTATAATTCTGTGATTTCACTATCTCCATGCAAGACATCATTTCATAAAGCTGTCAAATACAGATCTCTTTTCTTTCCCCCCATGGTCAAACAACTCCTACAGAGCTGGGTGCTGGGAACGCCTCTGTCCCATGATGCAGCAGGCTATGAAAGACTCTTTAAACCTCTTTTCTTTGGAGCAAATGAGTTGGTAGAAATTAGAAATGTCCTCACACCAGGAAAGGTAGAGAAGAGCAGTGAGGATACTCTCTTTAGAAGAGAAAGAGCGCTCTTCTGCTAACAGAATACAGAATTAACCGGGTTGGAAAAGACCTTTGATATCATCCAGTCCAACTTATCACCCAGCACTATCTCATCAACTAAACCATGGCACCAAGTGCCTCATCCAGGCTCTTTTTAAACACCTCCAGGGATGGTGACTCCACCACCACCCTGGGCAGCACATCCCAAGGGCCAATCTCTCTTGCTGGGAAGAATTTCTTTCTTATCTCTTATCTCCACCCTGAACCTCCCCTGGCACAGTTTGAGACTGTGTCCTCTTGTTCTGCTGCTGCTTTCCTGGGAGAACAGACTGCCCCCCACCTGGCTATAACCTCCCTTCAGGTAGTTGCAGCGAGCAAGAAGGTCTCCCCTGAGTCTCCTCTTCTCCAGGCTAAGCAACCCCAGCTCCCTCAGCCTCTCCTCACAGGGCTGTGCTCCAGACCCCTCCCCAGCTTTGTTGCCCTTCTCTGGACACATTCCAGCAGCTCAATGTCCTTCTTGAATTGAGGATACCAGAACTGGACACAGTACTCAAGGTGTGGCCTGACCAGTGCTAAGCACAGGGCAGAATGACTTTCCTGCTCCTGCTGGCCACACTCTTCCTGATGCAGGCCAGGATGCTCTTGGCCTTCTTGGCTGCTTGGGCACACTGCTGGCTCATGTTCAGCTGCTGTCAACCAGTACCCCCAGGTCCCTTTCTGCCTGGCTGCTCTCAGCCACTCTGACCCCAGCCTGTAATGCTGTGTAGTCACTAGCAACATTTGTTATTAATCACAGAAGTGCTCAGACCTTTCTT
Source organism: Melanerpes formicivorus (assembly GCF_026170545.1). Taxonomy (NCBI): domain Eukaryota; kingdom Metazoa; phylum Chordata; class Aves; order Piciformes; family Picidae; genus Melanerpes; species Melanerpes formicivorus. The sequence continues at coordinate 545,434 of NW_027142355.1, forward strand.
TGGGAAGAAATTTCTTTGAGTGCAACAGAGAGAAAATATGACTTAGTTCCTTGGAGTAGGAAATCTGTCTCCACTTTGACAAAAACCACCCCCAAACCTGTTCTTTTCTTGACTGAAGCAATGTGTTGCATATTTGGAACACATATTCGGTCCATCAGTTGCTCCCAGGTAATTACTGCTTATCAGACATCTACATTCTAGTGGTCATTTGGTTGAACACAGGTTTCCTTTGCACCTCTTCCCTTCATATGTCAAGACACTAACAGACCTCTAATTTTTGTTCTTTTTATCATCTTTTTGACAGGACAGGTTAGGTTTTGCCTTATGTCTTATTTTGTTCTATGTCTGACGTCTCTGGCTAGTCAAGCAGCTCTACTGCTGTGGTTTCTGGTGCTGCTATTTAGAGGTCCTACAAATGAAAATGTGAAGAGCAGAATCACGCCACGCTATGGCAGACAGGCAGAGTGGTGCTGGTTTGGGGAACAAGGTGAAGGCAACAAGGCCACAGTAAAAGACTCTAATGTAAGTCAGTGTATTCAGGGATGGAAACTACCCCAGCGAGGTGCTGGAAGCCTCCTGCCTGGAGGCTTTTGCAGCCAGGCTGGATGTAGCTGTGAGCAACCTGCTGTAGTGTGAGGTGTCCCTGCCCGTGGCAGGGGGAGTTGGAACTGGCTGAGCCTTGAGGTCCCTGACAATTCTGTGATTCGATGACTCTGTTGTATTGATTAATCAATCATGATATCATCATTATATTATAATTAGTATCTTCTATTATCCATCCTGTTCCCTTCTCTCTCTGCTTCACCTTTCCCTCTTATTTTCATTTTGTCCATTTGCACTGTAGGAATAATTCAGATGTCTCATAAATACTCCTGTTCTGAAGCGATTTCTGGAGTACCAGAAGCTTTTGAAGCTGTGACTTAAATTATGCATACACCTGATCAATATTTCCTGAGAGATTCCCTCACTGAAGACTTTCAAGTTGCAAACATCAAAGTTTTCATACATGCTCTGACCCTGCCAGATCAATGAATGATTGTTGGAACTTATTAGTTTAAGCAGTTGCTTTTTTTGTATGGTAATTACTGACAAACTTCAGAAGAGTTCCTTATTTTCTTCCTTGGGGTATGATCTTGCTAGAAAGGGCATGAAAGAAAGGGAGAAAGAGAGAGAGAGAGAAAGAAAGAAAGGGGAGAGAAAGAAAGAAAGGGAGAAAGAAAGGGAGAAAGAAAGGAAGAAAGAAAGGAAGAAAGAAAGGAAGAAAGGAAGAAAGGAAGAAAGGAAGAAAGAAAAGAAAGAAAGAAAGAAAGAAAGAAAGAAAGAAAGAAAGAAAGAAAGAAAGAAAGAAAGAAAGAAAGAGAGAAAGAGGAGAAAGAGAGAAAGAAAGAGAAAGAAAGAAAGGGAAAGAAAAGAAAGGAAAGAAAGAAAGAAAGAAAGAAAGAAAGAAAGAAAGAAAGAAAGAAAGAAAGAAAGAAAGAAAGAAAGAAAGAAAGAAAGAAAGAAAGAAAGGAAGGAAGGAAGGAAGGAAGGAAGGAAGGAAGGAAGGAAGGAAGGAAGGAAGGAAGGAAGGAAGGAAGGAAGGAAGGAAGGAAGGAAGGAAGGAAGGAAGGAAGGAAGGAAGGAAGGAAGGAAGGAAGGAAGGAAGGAAGGAAGGAAGGAAGGAAGGAAGGAAGGAAGGAAGGAAGGAAGGAAGGAAGGAAGGAAGGAAGGAAGGAAGGAAGGAAGGAAGGAAGGAAGGAAGGAAGGAAGGAAGGAAGGAAGGAAGGAAGGAAGGAAGGAAGGAAGGAAGGAAGGAAGGAAGGGATAAAGAAAGGAAGAAAGAAAGGAAGAAAGAAAGGAAGGAAGGAAGGAAGGAAGGAAGAAAGAAAGCAAGAAAGCAAGAAAGAAAGCAAGAAAGCAAGAGAAAGCAAGAAAGCAAGAAAGCAAGAAAGCAAGAAAGCAAGAAAGAAAGAAAGAAAGAAAGAAAGAAAGAAAGAAAGAAAGAAGAAAGGAAGGAAGGAAGGTGAACCTTTTTTCCTGAGGAAGCTCCACGGCAGTGCAGAGGGCTCAGAAGGAGAAATTATTCCCCTCAGGTTTCAAAAGTGTTTCAGAATTGGCCAGGATGATCTTTTCTTGATACCTCAGAAGCTCCAGAAGTGCCAGAAATAAGTGCAAGAAATCCTGGAGAAGCTGTGCCAGACTAGATTGACATGCTGTCAGACTTCAGGGGCTGGGCTGGCACTGAGGCTACATCAGGCAGGAAGAGATTGTGATGGTCTTGGGCTCTGAGCTTCTACTCATATGAAAGTGGGAAGGGCCTGGAGAATAAATGTGATGAGCAACTGAAGGAGCTGGGGATGGTTAGTGTGAAAGAGAGGAGGCTGAGGGGAGACCTCCTGGCTCTCTACAGCAAGGAGGTTGTGGAGAGGTTGGTGCTGGGCTCTGCTCCCAGATCATTAGTGACAGAAGAGGGAATGGCCTCAAGATGCCACTGGGAAGGCTCAGACTGGACATTAGGAAAGCTTTTTTTCAGGGCAAGAGTGGTGAGGGCTTGGAATGTGCTGCCCAGGGAGGTGGTGGAGTCCCCAAGCCTGGCTGTGTTTGCAGGTGGTTTGGCTGTGGTGCTTGGGGCTGTGATTTGGGGTGAGTCTTGTAGAGCAGGGTTCTGGGTTGGGCTTGGTGTTCTTGAGGCTCTTTTCCAAGCTGAGTTTCTGTGATTGTGTGATATTTCATAGAGAGACATTCACAGCCTCACTTTAACTTCCTGTTGGTCCTGCCCAAGCCAATAGCTGCAGCAAATGCCCAGAGAGATGCTGTACTCGGTTTGCTGCTGTGTCTGGGGAAAGCAATCCTGACACAAACAGAAGTCTGATCATAGTAGGGATCTGATTTAACTTCTCACATAGACATCAGAGTTATACTCAGACCCCTGTGTAAAGATCTGCTCTAGAGACACTGCTGTGTAATTAAACAGACCAGTGCTTATCCCTGTCTGTCCCTGGCAGCACTGAGATCCACATGGATCCCATTGCCTCTGTATTCTCCCTGAGTCCCTTACAGGTTTTGAATTCTACCCACCTACCAGACTGCTGCCTCTAGATTTCTGCTAGGGTTTGATCCTAGTCCAAAGCTGCTCCTTGGATAGTGCAGTGTAGATCCCATTAGCTCAGCTTTAATTTGCACAACTGGTTTGCATCAATCTTCTTCCCCGAAGCTGGAGCTGGAGATCACTCTTCATTTCGTGTCCTTGTTCCATGCAATATTACCAAGTTGTGCTTGCTGCTCAAACAAATGCTCTGTCAAAGCAGCTCATTCTGGGAGAGCCACTGAGATGCATTCCATTCACTGTTGACATCTGTGAATGGTTTCTGCTGAGCTGAAAAACATCACTTGGGTCTGAAGCCCTTACACAACACTCTCTTTCTGCCATTATTCGAGTCTTAAAGAATTCTATGGCTTTGTTATAACAATAAATATATCTGAGGTGATTCAAAGTAAATACATCTGAGATGCTTCAAAGTTGTATAACCTAAATGGGTGTTGATATTACTTCAGCTATTTTCTCTGCCCTATTAATTATGAGTAAGATTTCTTTGGAGGTCAGAGCTGTAAACTACAAGGCAAGCTGACAGAACTGTTAGCTTTAGTAATATTTCTGGTACCACATTTCCTTTTAACATATATCCAGTGGCAAAGAATTTCTGAGCTATGACATTGCAGCAGGGTGTGCAGGACCTTTACAGGCAGAGCTTGTAAAGCCCTGGGTTCCAAGGCAGGTCAGTTCTAATCCAGAACAGATTCGGAGCAGCTTAGTGAAGGAGGGCAGAGGAGTGCTGCCTACTGCAGGTGCCCGTGAGCTATCCTTTTCCCAGACAGAGAGAGGGAGAGCAGGGGAGAGCAGTGACTGAGCTGAGTCATTCGAGACAAAATGATCCAAACTGTGGTTTCCAGGAGGATGCCTGGAAAAGGGCTGGGGAAGAGGCCTAATGGCAACCCACAGGATGACCCCAGTGAGCCATCAGAAAGGGTGATGGTGCTGCTTGCATGAATAGCTGTGAGCACTGTAAAGTGGATGAAGCTTTGGGGCATTTGTAAAGCACTTTCTGTCTGCCTCTTTGACTAAATAAAACTATTTGTTGCCTCTGCAAGATGCATCAGCTCCTGATGGCCCACCACACAGAATGGCTGATATTCCAGTGACTATGAAACACCCTGGAGATACACATTCATTTCCCATCCAACACTGAAGGGAGCTTACCCCAGGTTCCCCTGCACGGCTGCTCTAACTGCTGTGTTGTGGTGTGAAACACACATCAATGCACAGTCTGTAAACTGTTGTTGTCCTGAAAATAAATAGTTGGGTTATTAGTTAGTGTAGTGGATACCATGGTAGAAATACTCCTAGAGGCAGCTGAGAACTTAGGGACATGGTTTGGTGTTGACCCTTCAGTGCTGGGTGGAGGGCTGGATTGGATGAGCTTGGAAGTCTCTTTCAACCAGCTGTATTCTGTGATTCTGATTCTGTGGTGGAATTGCTGTCCCTGGAGGTGCTAGAATATTGTTTAGACACGGCACTTTGGGACATGGTTTAATGGCCATGGTGGTGTTAGGCTGAGGGTTGAACTCAATGATCTCAGAGGTCTTTTCCAACTGAAACTATTCTACCATTCTATGAATATGGGAACATGTAGACACAGAACCATAGAATCAGAATTGTCAGGGTTGGAAGGGACCTCAAGGCTCAGCCAGTTCCAACCCCCTGCCATGGGCAGGGACACCTCACACTACAGCAGGTTGCTCACAGCCACATCCAGCCTGGCTGCAAACACCTCCAGGCATGAGGCTTCCACCACCAACCTGGGCAACCTGTGCCAGTCTCTCACCACCCTCATGGGGAACAACTTCTTCCTCACATCCAATCTCAATCTCCCCATTTCTAGTTTTGCTCCATCCCCCCCAGTCCTATCCCTCCCTGACACCCTCAAAAGTCCCTCCCCAGCTTTCTTGGAGCCCCCTTCAGATCCTGGAAGGCCACAATTAGGTCTCCTCAGAGCCTTCTCCTCTCCAGACTGAACAGCCCCAACTCTCTCAGTCTGTCCTCAGAACAGAGCAGCTCCAGCCCTCTGCTCATCCTCGTGGCCCTTCTCTGGAAATGTTCATTTAAGAATCAGAATCTTTGACCTTCTCAGTGGCAATGCAGCAGAAGGCATTTTTCAGTCACAACTCCACTTGATTGTTGCTGCCCCCATTTACAGAAACCTTCAGCACTCATTAGAGATTCAGCGTTGACTTCAAGAGGTGAAACCGAGAGCCGTGCCTATGGCTGAAGATGGTATCACCAAGCTTTGCTGCTGGCTACAGGCTGCTGTGTGGAACAGAGGAACAGAAGGCAGTGTGGCTTTTATTTTACTGGCAGCTGAAGCACATTTTTGGCATCCCCCTTGTTTAATATCTTTTATTAGCTCTTCATTACTCCCCGTCGGAGTCCCTCGCTCTGTGTTTGCAATCCTCCTTTTCCGGGAGACACCCTTTTTAATCATCAAAGCTGCTCTCTGCAATGAAGTGCAGCAGCAAATAGCTTGGTGAAGTTTAAGTGCAAGCTGACAAGTTAATATTTGCTTAACCAGGGTGGTGGTGGGAAAACACCCACCGCATTCAGAAGTGTTGGGTTGTGGAGTTTTATTGTGACTGAAGAACAACAGTAGGGGAAAGCACACTGAAGCCTCCAGCTTCCAGCGCAGGCTGCTGAGTGCTCCACTGCAGCAGTGCATGCAATTATGAAGCACCTCATGGCTTTCATGGCTGTGTTTTGTGGGCTGGTTTTCCCCTCACTTTTAGAGAATAATCACTAGCTTGTAAATACCAATTACAAGGCAGAATGCACACATCGAGGGGACATTGATTTCTCTTTTTTAATAGATCTTTTCTCTTTGGTTCATGACCAATAGGCTATTTCACATGGAATATCTATCAGAAAGAGCCACACAACAGAAACATAAAATCCATCTGTGACCAAAGGTCTCTAAATGCATAATTAAAATTCCTAATAAATAAATCCAGGCTGATTTATGGCAGCCAGAAAATAGTGAATCTGCAATTTAATGTGTACAGGCACAGGTAATCTCCCGTAATTGCAAAACCATCTTCTCTTTCAACCCTTCTAATGCAGTCTCTTTATTTTTCCTCAGACATCACTCTTCATGTGTTCTCATTTCCTTTTACCTTGATTTTTGTAGATGGTTTCTTTTACATTTGAAGCAGTCTATGGATCATCAACAGCAACACAGGAAAGCAGTAATTTGTCTGGACTGTTTGAGGTGCAGTGAGGCCACATCTAGAGTATTATGTCCAGTTCTGGGCCCCTCAGCTCAAGAAGGATCTCAGGGAACTGCTTGAAAGAGTCCAGCACAGAGCCACAAAGATGCTGAAGGCAGTGGAAGATCTTCCTCATGAGGAGAGCCTGAGGGAGCTGAGGGCTCTGTAGCTTGGAGCGGAGGAGCCTGAGAGGTGACCTCATTGCTGCTGAATCATAGAATCATAGAATCAACTAGGTTGGAAAAGACTTCAAAGATCATCAAGTCCAACCTGCCACCCAAGACCTCCTGACAACTAAACCATGGCACCAAGTGCCACGTCTGATCCCCTCTTGAACACCTCCAGGATGGTGACTCCACCACCTCCCTGGGCAGCACATTCCAGTGGCTAACAACTCTCTCCGTGACAAACTTTCTCCTCACCTCGAGCCTAAACTTCCCCTGGTGCAACTTGAGACTATGTCCTCTTGTTCTGGTGCTGCTTGCCTGGTAGAAGAGACCAACCCCCTCCTGGCTACAACCTCCCATCACGTAGTTGTAGACAGCTATCAGGTCTCCCCTGAGCCTCCTCTTCTCCAGCTTGACAAAGATGTGCAGGGGGAGCCAGGCTCTGCTGGGGGATGCCCAATGCCAGCACAAGGGGCAGTGGTGGAAGCTGAGGCAGAGGAAGTGCCATGGAAACAGGAGGGAAATGTTTTCCCTGTGAGGGTGCCAGAGCCCTGGAGCAGGCTGCCCAGGGGGGTTGTGGAGTCTCCCTCTCTGGAGCTATTCAAGCCCTGCCTGGATGTGTTCCTGTGTGACCTGCTCTAGGTGCTCCTGCTCTGGCAAAGGCCATCTGGAGTATTTTTGCTTAAATATTTATTTGCCTTGTTCAGGTGTGACCAAAATGGGGCCTGTCTAAAATCAGTGTGAGACCTCAAGGCTTCTGGAATAATTCTGCCCTCTTGCTCTTGGAAGCAAAAGCCAAATAAATTACCTTCCCCTTTTTTTTCCCCCTACTTAATTTTCTGCTATTAGTTGTAGACTCAAACTGCTCCTTCCAAACTTCCTCTCTGTGATGAATTCATTAACTTTTAGAAATGCAAAAGACTTCCCCTCCAAATCAGATCAAACCTGCAGGACCTAGATATTTCATATCCCTGCTGATATACTGCAGCACTGATATTCAGCACTACAACCATTCTTGGCAGTCCTCTCTGCAAAGACGAATAATGGACTGCTCAAATCTCTGCCTCATTTCTATACACCTCATCACCTGATTTCAGCCATGGGGCACTCTCTAGGAATGCTAATTAATGCATGGCTGTGGAACTGCCTTTTTGCTAGGTGTGTGTACAAGACCATCACATTCCTGCTGCCTTTGCTGTGTGCATGGAGTAGAGATTAAAAAGGTTGTGGTGTAACTCATCAGCTGAGGATGTGGCCTGTCAACAGTGCTGCTGGTTACTAGGGCTACCTAGGGACCTGCTGGAGAGAGTCCAGTGGAGAGCCAGGAGGATGCTTAGGGGACTTGAGCATCTCCCCTGGGAAGAGAGACTGAGAGCCCTGGGGCTGTTGAGTCTGGAGAAGAGAAGGCTGAGAGGGATCTGATCAATGTCTATCAAGAGCTGAGGGCCAAGCTCTTTTGGGTGGTGCACAGCAATAAGCCAAGGAGCAATGGAGACAAACTTGACCAGAGAAGATTTCAGCTCAAGATGAGGAGAAACTTCTTTGGTGTGAGGGTGTTGGAGCCCTGGAGCAGGCTGCCCAGAAAGGTTGTGGAGTCTCCTTCTCTGGAACCTTTCCAACCCCAGCTGGATGCATTCCTGTGTGGACTCCCCTGGGTGATGCTGCTGTTGCAGGGAGTTGGCCTGGATGATATCTGGAGGTCCCTTCCAGCCTCTAACATTCTGTGATTCTGTGATACCTAATATTTTCATACTTCATCTTTAAAAGTATTTTATGGCTAATAAAATTTGAGGACAAAATAATTTCTTTCTACAGCTGCACAAGTCTGTAGTCCAAAATCCCATCTGCTCGAAGGAGCAAAGTCTGTTCAGACTAACACCTGGCTGTGCCCAAGGCCTGGCACGGTTGTGTGACACATCCAACACTGAGCTCCCTCACTCCTGAGAAACTGGCCTCAAATTCTGGAGGGCAATTGTTGCCTAAGAAAAAGGTTTTGTCAGTATCACAGTCTCACAGTATCACTAAGGTTGGAAGAGACCTCAAAGATCATCGAGTCCAACCTGTCACCACAGACCTCATGACTAGACCATGGCACCAAGTGCCACATCCAATCCCCTCTTGAACACCTCCAGGGATGGTGACTCCACCACCTCCCTGGGCAGCACATTCCAATGACCAATGACTCTCTCTGTGAAGAACTTTCTCCTCACCTCCAGCCTAAACTTCCCCTGGTGCAGCTTGAGACTGTGTCCCCTTGTTCTGGTGCTGGTTGCCTGGGAGAAGAGACCAACCCCTTCCTGGCTACAACCTGGAGCAGGCTGCCCAGGGGGGTTGTGGAGTCTCCCTCTTTGGAGCTATTCAAGCCCTGCCTGGCTGTGTTGCTGTGTGATCTGCTCTAGGTGCTCCTGCTGTGGCAGGGGGTTGGACTGGATGAGCTTTGGAGGTCCCTTCCAGCCCCTAGCACTCTGTGGTTCTGTGGTATGTGGTATAAGAGTGTATTTATGTGCATGTGGTCATAAGAGTCAGACCGTCACAAAGATTCTATTTAAATGCAATCTTTCTCTGTGGTATAAGAGCAGCAGTCGGACTTGATGATCTTGGAGGTCTCTTCCAGCCTGGCTGATTCTGTGATCCACTCAAAATTCTGAACCTTCATGTGAGTGCTAAAAAACCCACACAAACAACAACTTACCAGAAGGCCTCACTTCACATTTGTGGAAGTACAGACTGACCTACACAAGGAGAATCTTTGAGATGGTTAAAAGTATGCACAGAAAATATATTCAACCCCAAGGCCCTGCAGCTCTTTCACTGCAGAGCTGAGTGCAGCATGGATTTCCATTTTGCCTTTTCAGAAGGCTCTCAATCTGTATCTCCCAGCTGAAGGACTCACAGCCATGAAACTAGAGTTGTCAAAATGAATTTCTATCAGTGCTGCTCTGACAATTAGCAAGGTGAGACTTGGGGAGTTCAGATGCTCAGCACAAGCAGAAGAACTAAATGAGAATAAGTCACTGAGGCAGGAAAAGAAGATAAAGTAGTTCAGGGCCCCTGGGACATCTTGAATCCCTCTGGATTGAAAATGCTTTTCTAAAACAGAACTACCCAAACACCAGTGTTATGTCACTGGCCACAGTATCTGTCTTAAACTAAATCAGACATTCATAGAGTCATAGAATGGTTCAGGCTGGAAGGGACCTCCAAAGCTCATCCAGTCCAACCTCCAGGCAGTCAGCAGGGACATCCTCAACTAGATCAGGTTGCCCAGGGCCTCATCAAGCCTCAGCTTGAATAACTCCAGGGGAAGAGCCTCAACCACCTCCCAGAGCAGCTTGTTCCAGTGTTGCACCATTCCATGAGAGGAGGTGAAGAGATCTGATCTCCAGGGCTTGAGTGCATGCCACTAACCAAGGAATATCTCCAACTGAGAAACAGAGCTGGATTTTAACTTCTTATTGTCCTTTTCCTGCCTAAAGTAGTTGCAAATGTCAGCCTCACTTCTAAACTTAGATTCCAAAGCAGAACAAGATTATAAGGTCCAATTTTGTTTAATTAGACTGGCACAATCCTTTAACAATCCTTCTTTCACTAAGAAACACTGAATAATAAATAAAGGTTGAGCCACTGGAGAAGGGAAAACATTGACTGTAGTGGTACTAATGGATTTACCTTGGCCTCCCCCCAGCACTCAGCAGGAAAAGGTGTGTGTGGGGGATGACTATATTAACCTCATTCTCAAAAGAAATAGTCAATAAATGATATGGTAACAAAATAGTATCAAATCACAACATATGCTGGCAGAGAGTTTTACCCAGCCAGTCCTGTAAAGGTAGGCAGAGTACATGGCAGAGCAATGCAGCAGAGCACATCTCCACTGGTCTTTAGGAAACACTCAAGATAGTGGCACATGGGGAGTTAGGAGTTAAGAGGTTGGAGAAGAGAAAGCTCCATGGAGACCTCATTGTGGCCTTCCAGGATCTGAAAGGGGCTACAAGAAAGCTGGGGAGGGACTTTTGAGGGTGTCAGGGAGTGATAGGACTGGGAGGGATGGAGCAAAACTAGAAATGGGTAGATTCAGATTGGATGTGAGGAAGAAGTTTTTCCCCATGAGGGTGGTGAGAGACTGGCACAGGTTGCCCAGGGAGGTGATGGGAGCCTGGAGGTGTTTGCAGCCAGGCTGGATGTGGCTATGAGCAACCTGATTGGAATGTGCTGCCCAGGGAGGTGGTGGAGATGTCATCTTTGGAGGTGTTTAAGAAAAGCCTGGATGAGGCACTGAGTGACAGGGTCTAGTTGATGGGATAGGGCTGGGTGATAGGTTGGACTGGATGATCTTGGAGGTCTCTTCCAGCCTGGTTGGTTCTATGATTCTATGATCTGGTGTGAGGTGTCCCTGCCCACAGCAGGGGGGTTGGGACTGGCTGATCTTTGAGGTCCCTTCCAGCCCTGACGACTCTGTGGTTCTGTGACGATGGAGTTTACCACCAGAAGGACAACTCCTGAAATGACCCTGGCTCAAAGGAGATGAGAACAACTTGCTCTGACAGCAAACCTGTCAGCTTGGTAGGGAATTTCCAGTGGGGCAATTCAAAAGCTCTTTCTGGAATGAAGTTCTATTTCTTTTCCACGGATGCCCTTGCCACCAGAACTGTCAGCTTGTGATGAAATTTGTTGATGGTGTGAAGTTCAGAGACATCCTTCATACAGAGGAGCTGTGACATACGAGGAAATTTGTGAGTCTGAGATATGGTTTAGCAGGAATTAAATGATGCACAGCCCTTAAAGAGATCAAGAGGTGCTTTACTAAGGGAGCAGTCAGAAAACTTGTGCCGTGAGCAGGGGCTGTGTGAGTTGGAGAGAAAGCTCAGAGGATAGGGTGCCAAGGGAAGCAGCTGGTCCCAAGATAACTATCAATTGCTGCCATATGCCAGTTTAGGCATTGTCTTGTCTAGGAAATATGTGCAAGGAATAGACTCAGACTGGGACAGATCCAGGGAAGAGCTATTGGGATGATTAGAGGCATGGAAAAACCTTTGCTAGGGAGACTAAAAGGTTCTGGATGTTTAAACAACCAAGCAGAGGATGTTACTGTAACTACTTCAGGATGAAGGCAAGGAGCAGAGGAGGGGAAAGCTGTTTAAAATCAGGAACAAACGGTTTCAGAGTTAAGCTGGAAGTGAAAATAGCCTAAGTGTTGTGGAATTTGGAGCAGTGACCTTGTGGACTGTCTTGCAGCAGAGGAATGGGTGGCTAAGAAGCCCTGCCAGGCAAATCCCTGCTAGATAAATCCCTGCTAGATAAATGCTCTGCTAAACAGGAAATTATAGTTGCCATCATAACATGGTATTTATTATCCTTGATCAATGTGCTGCTTTAGAACATTCAATACTTAGTGTGAAGCAAACAAACAAAACCCACCTCCTCCTTCCCCCCCACACCCAACACCACTGCCAATAGCCAAGTCCTGGGGAAATGTTGTCCCTGCAATGCCTCCTGGAAACTAATGGTGCAGTGGCTCAGGTGGCCAGTCCTCTGCTGACCCACTCAGCCTGGGCTCTGCTCTATTGCCCACAGGCACTGCAGTTGGAGTCTGCCTAGAGCTGCTCAACTGCATTGTGCCCAACGAGGATGGTGGCTGGTGGAAAACTGGGACATGCAGATATCTGAGAGAGGTTTTCTGCTCTTAGAATGTTTGATTTTGTTAAAAGTAATGAATTTCCATGGAAACAGAGCTACTTGAGGCAAGTCAATTAGACAAAACCCCCATTTACAACAGCAGCATCGTTTTGATGAGGGTTTTTTAACGTGGCTGTAATTAACAGTGCAGTAATGCAAATAATCCCTGCTAGCTCTGAGAAAAGCACAGGCTTTGGGGAGGGCCACAGTTTCCTGTGGCCTTGATAATTTGCTTCCTTAGAACTGAGCAAACATCACCCTGATACTAGGAACCTCATCAAAGCTTGATCTTGCTGTCACTGGCTTGAACAAGGAACGAGGAACAAGGCTGGACCACAGGTGAACGTCTGAGATCACTGTTAGCTAGCTTCAATTAATTAACCATCTTCTACCCTCCAGCAGTAGCTGCTGTTAGCCTTTTCTGAACTGAAATTACAGCAATGCTAAAGCATTTAGCTTTGTCCCTTTTAGATGACACTGGTTTTGATATCTTCTGGCATTTACTCTCACAGAATCCCAGGATGTCAGGGGTTGAACCAAGCCCCCTGCCAGAGCAGGAGCATAGAATCCAGCACAGGTCACACAGGAACACAGCCAGACAGGGATGGAAAGGCTCCAGAGAAGGAGACTCCACAACCTCTCTGGGCAGCCTACTCCAGGGCTCTGCCACCCTCCCAGTGCAGAAGTTCCTCCTCACGTTGAGGTGGAACCTCCTGTGCTGCAGTTTCCATCCATTGCCCCTTGTCCTACCACAGGGCACAAGTGAGAAGAGCCTGTCCCCTTCTTCTTGACCTCCAGCCCTCAGCTATTGATAGACATTCATCAGATACCCTCTTAGCCTTCTCCTCTCCAGACTAAACAGCCCCAGGGCTCTCAGCCTCCCCTCCCCAGGCAGTGCTCCAGTCCCCTAATCATCCTCATGGCTCTCCCTTGCACTCTCTCCAGCAGATCCCTGTCCCTCTTGAACTGGGGAGCCCAGAGCTGGATGCAATATTCCAGGAGAGGTCTCAGCAGGGCAGAGTAGAGGGGGAGGAGAACCTCCCTGGCTCTGCTGGACACACTCCTCTGGATGCTCTCCAGGACCCCCTTGGCCTTCTTGGCCCCCAGGGCACATTGCTGTCCCATGCAGAACTTGCTGTCCACCAGCACTCCCAGGTCCTTCTCCTTGAGGCTGCTCTCCAGCAGATCCCCTCCCAGCCTGTCCTGCTGCAGGTTATTCTTCCATCCCAGGTGCAGGACTCTGCTCTTGCCCTCGTTGAACCTCATTTGGTTCCTCTGTGCCCAGCCCTCAGTCTGTCCAAGTCTCACTGGCCTTCTCTTATTCCAAGTCCCCCAGCCTTCCATTACATTTTCATTGTTCCTATGGTGCCTATATTTCATATTTCTCACAGTGGTTCAAGTCCCACCAGTCCCAGTCAGCAATCAGATACATTACTGAAATGTTTATTGATCTGTATGCAAGGGGTACAGTAAATGTAGAAAACAATAGCATTTCCCACAGGATGTGCAATTAATTCAGGCACTGTGGAAACAGGCAGAATGCTGCTCCTGTGGTGAGGATGTGAATTCATCATGCAGTTAATCTTCTCCTTAACTGGTCAATATAGATGATGTGCAGTAACTCTGACTGCAATTGCAGGCAATGTACCAGCAGAGACACAAAATTCATCTGTCTGTTGTGAAGAAGTGTTTCCATTGTTCTTTGCAAGCAGCACTGTCAAAAGGCAGCATTCTTGCTCCTAATGAGTTGCAGTAATAACAAACAAGTGTAAACAACCTGATTTATGGAACCCCTCAACCTCTCACATGTGTCTCTGCTCACATTCTTGGTTCCTTCAGATTTTAAGGTTTGTCTTCTACACTTGAGATTTGTAGGGGATGGAATAGAACCACAGAATCACCTCCTGTTGGAAAAGACCTTAAGATCATCAAGTCCAGCCATAACCAAACATCTCCCTGTGCACATCTGTTAGGCCATGTTCCTAAGCTCCTCATCCAAACGTTCCAGGGATGGTGGCTCCACATTTCATAGAATCCCAGAACTATCAGGGCTGGAAGGGACCTCAAGGCTCAGCCAGTTCCAGCCCCCCTGCCATGGGCAGGGACACCTCACACTACAGCAGGTTGCTCACAGCCACATCCAGCCTGGCTGCAAAAACCTCCAGGGAGGAGGCTTCCAGCACCTCCCTGGGCAATCTGTGCCAGTCTCTCACCACCCTCATTGGGAACAACTTCTTCCTCACATCCAATCTCAATCTACCCATTTCTAGTTTTGCTCCATCCCCCCCAGTCCTATCACTCCCTGACACCCTCAAAAGTCCCTCCCCAGCTTTCTTGGAGCCCCCTTCAGATACTGGAAGGCCACAATGAGGTCTCCTCAGAATCTTCTCTTCTCCAGACTGCACAACCCCAACTCTCTCAGTTTGTCCTCAGAGCAGAGCAGCTCCAGCCCTCTGCTCCTCCTCGTGGCCCTTCTCTGGACACCTTCTAGCACCTACAGATCCTCCCTGTAATAGGAGCTCCACTTCCCTGGGCATCCCGTTCCAGTGCTTGATGATCCCCTTCAGTGAAGAATTTTTTTCCTAATATCCAACTTAAGCCTCCCCTGGTGCCACTTGAGGCCATTTTCTCTTGTCCTGTGGCTAGTTACCTGGAAGAAGATCCTGGCCCTCACCTTGTTACATCCTCCTTTCAGGGAGATGTGCAGAGCCAGAAGGTCTCCCTCCTCAGCCTCCTCTTCACCAGGCTGAACAACCCCAGCTCCCTCAGCTGCTCCTTGTAGGACTTGTGTTCCAGACCCCTCAGCAGCCATTCGAAAGTGTGTGTTGACCAAGAGTCCTTGTCAATGCAAACAGTGTCACCTCAAAATTGCACCCAGAAACCCTCTGCAGCTCTAGCTGAAAGAGGGCTAAAACATAGTCAAGGTCAATTCTTCTTGGCCAGTGTTCTCCCAGGAGTCTCACAACTATCCTGCTTCCATGCTTTCTTAGGGAACCCTAATGGTGCTGGCTCCCCCAGCAGCAGCCTGTGGAGACACATTTCAGTTTCCAGCAAGCTCTATCCCATTGTTGTTTTAACTGGAGAGCTGTGCAGCTGCCCAAAGCTGGTGTGTTTGTGAGGAAGGAGGGGGCTGAAGCTGTGGCTGCTGTAGGGTGACCTTGTGCCTCCCCTATTTTTGCAGTGTCTCAGAATGGGAGGGATTGGGAGGGTTTGAAGATCAAGTCCAACCTCCCTGCCTGACCTCCTCAATAACTGAAATTGCCAAACAAAAAGCTGAGACCTGAGCTTCCTGCCCACTGACTTCTTGGCAAGGGAAGCTCACTGCTGTGGATCCTCACCCCTATAGCCCTAACCAGTGGGGGAGTTCATGGCTCTTGTATTGAAGCAAAGGTAAGGCTGAGGAGAAGGTACACCTCTCAGTGCTTGGAGTGCTGCTTCAGGGACCTACTGTGAGGCTCTGAGCATCACCATGTGTGTAAAGGTGGTTTGGCTGTAGTGATTGGGGCTCTGGTTTAGGGCTGAATCTTGCAGAGTAGGGGTCTGGGTTGGACTTGGTGGTGATCCTGAGGCTCTTTTCCATCCTGAATGCTTCTGTGATCCTGTGACCGTACACAGTCAAGAGACAACACTGGAAACGGTTTTCTGTCTCTCTATTTCCCTGGCTGATGACAGAATTGTTTGTAACAACTCAGTACTGCTCATAGAGCAGCTCCAGATGTGGACATCCACCTATGGGGAAGGTAGGGCAGAGAAAAGGATGGAAGAGATTCCAAAGGAGCCCACAGAGCAGAAAGAGAGATTCTGTTTCTACCACATGTATATATGAAGTGGCTGCAGTAGTAATATGCAACCTGGGTGTCACCCACTGCTCTTTGCTGCTTAACAAGGACATGGTCACCCAGTTCTCCATGTCCCACTTAGAATCATAGAATCAATAAGGTTGAAAAAGACCTCAAAGATCATCAAGTCCAACCTGTCACCCGAGACCTCACGACTACTAAACCATGGCACCAAGTCCCACATCCAATCCCCTCTTGAACACCTCCAGGGATGGTGTGATTTGAAGGGCTGAAGTGAAGCAATTGTCCTTGGGAATAGGTTCAGTGGTGGTGCAAAGCTGCAGTGTTACTCTGTGCTTTCTGGGGTTTGGTAACTGGAAGTGTGCACTGGTGAGCTGCCAGGGAGTTCAACACTGCTCTTCACCATTTCACTGGCTAGTGTACAGTGTCCTTGTTTTGACAGGAGAGATGAAGTTTTCATGTTGGAGTCTTTCCTTATGTTGGCAAATACTTTATTAGCAGAGAGAAAGTGTCTGAGGTGAAAGAGTGGAGCCCACCAAAGCTGTCTGGGACTCCCTTATGCCATTACTCAATGCTGACAGCTTCACTTTTGCTGGACTTTTGAGACAGCAACTTCAACAAATGAGCAAAATGATTCTGGCATTTGTAGAGCACTGCTTGAGGCTGTGTGCTGGCCAGTAGGCTCCCTAGGATCAATGTGGCCAGAATGGGTGAAGGAAAAGTAAGAGGACAATGGGCAAGGAGCAGAGTAATCTATTGGATATGAGCTGCACATCAGCAGCTGGAGGGAGGGAATTGCTTAAGTTTTCCATAGTCTACCTTGGAAATGAACTGCTTAAGACATGTTTTAGCTCAGACCATTAACCCTCTTGAACCCTCACAAACCACACCATTGCTGACAATCATATCAATGATAATGTGGATTTGCAAGTACTTGGAAAATTAGTTGTCAAGAAATCAGCATCCCTGGCACTACTTCAGCTCCTGCAATCTGTCTTCATAACACAAAGTCTCTTGTCATGTCTTCCTGCAGCCTTTCCCCATATGTGAAGTTTAACCTTCCTACCATACATTTTAATTTTAGTCCTGGATGAAGTGCAGCTCCAGGGAAATAGAAACTGGTCTTGTTCCATTGGTGAACTCTCCTGCTTCTCAAACATAAATTCAGATCCTAACCCTTGTCCTTTTGTTTCCTCTTTTCCTACAAGCTGCTAAACAGAGCCTTGGTCAGGCTGGATTCCTGAGAGGGTTTTGTCACTCTGCCACGAGAAGCAAATGCTACAGGCAAGAAATAGCAGCAGGGAGGGGAGGTAGCTGAAGGGAGGAAGGGAGAATGGAAGGAAGGGGAAAAACCTCTGACAACAAATAACTGCAATGCATAAGATAATCCAGGTGTCATTGCTATGCTGTGGCTTAATAGGTACAGCTAAAATAGCAGTGGTTGAGCTTGATGTGCAAACCCCACTCTTAAGTGCTGACCTCTGTGAAAGTCTTTTTCCTCTTGAAGAAAAAGAACTTTTTATCTTGGAGACAAATCCTTTTGGGATGTCATTATAGACTTGAAACTACATGCCCAACTACTAGAGTTTCCTGATGGCACTAAATGGATGAAAGATGAATTATCACCTTGCAGAAGTGAGGCAACTGGATGGGAAACATTCCTGGTGTAAGATTCATGGAAAAAGATCACTTTTTTCCACAAGGATAAATCGGATATGAACACTGATCTGTGAGTTAATGGAAAGCTATACCCCTGAAGTGACTGAGCTGAGGTGTCCAGACCTAAGGTGGTGTGCATTTGATCCCACAGGATCACAGGAGGTTAGGGGTTGAAACGGACCTCCAAAGACCTTCCAGTCCAAACCCCCCCTGCCAGAGCAGGACCATAGAATCCAGCACAGGGCACACAGGAACACAGCCAGACAGGGATGGAAAGGCTCCAGAGAAGGAGACTCCACAACCTCCCTGGGCAGCCTGCTCCAGGTCCTCTGGGACCTTCCCAGTGCAGAAATTCTTCTTCATGTTGAGGTGGAACCTCCTGTGCTGGAGTTCATATCTACTGCCCCTTGTCCTATCCCAGGGCACAAGCAAGAAGAGGCTGTCCCTGTCCCTTCCTTCCTGACACCCCAACCCTCAGCTATTGATAGACATTGATCAGATCCCTCTCAGCCTTCTCCTCTGCAGACTGAACAGCCCCAGGGCTCTCAGCCTCCCCTCCCCAGGCAGTGCTCCAGTCCCCTAATCATCCTCATGGCTCTCCCTTGGACTCTCTCCAGCAGATCCCTGTCCCCCTTGAACTGGGGAGCCCAGAGCTGGATGCAATATTCCAGGAGAGGTCTCAGCAGGGCAGAGTGGAGGGGGAGGAGAACTTCCCTGGCTCTGCTGGACACACTCCTCTGAATGCTCCCCAGGACCCCCTTGGCCTTCTTGGCCCCCAGGGCACATTGCTGTCCCATGCAGAACTTGCTGTCCACCAGCACTCCCAGGTCCTTCTCCTTGGGGCTGCTCTCCAGCAGATCCCCTCCCAGCCTGTCCTGCTGCAGGTTATTCTTCCTGCCCAGGTGCAGGACTCTGCTGTCATCCTTCTTGGACCTCCTCTTGAGTCATGCTTTCATCCTGAAGCTCCTATTCATCTCATAATTCAGCCAGTCAGGACTGGAGTTTTGTTTGTCTGAGACTGAAGTTTTTCACTTCAGTTTGCTCATACTGAAGGCTTGGATGGAGCTCCTAGCATTGTTATGTCTTCAGCAGATGTCTCTTCATTTAGTTTTGACCACAGAGACCCTTCAGTGTCTTCCCCTTTCCCTCTCTGCCCAGAGGCCCTTCAAAGTAGAGCAATGAATTGTGTGTCCAGGAAGGCTGCTGATTGAAGGTCTCATAAATCATCTCTTGCTCTCCAGGAATGAAATAGGTGTTAGTGAGGTTATATTTGCTCTGCAAAGTGATGAGAATGGTTTGATTATGGGTTTTTTTCCACCATCTTGGGGAATGAGAAGAACTTTTCAGTCTGAGATGCAAAAGATAACTTTATAAGAGCATATGCTTCCCAAATGTGGGAGCAGGTTAGGTGCTGGCTATACCAAGGCAAGCTGCTTTCCACTGGGTATTTAAAGACACCTAAACCAAACTGGCAGGTGCAGCTACATGTAATGTAATGAACTGGCTTTGATTCAGTTAACAGAGCAAGAATGACCTAACTGTCCCTTTGATGCTGCAAGTGATGGCAGGGAAGAAGTCAGAGCTTGGGTCTAGCTGTGAGCATGGCCCATAAAGGGCTGCAGCCACCGTCAGGAGCTCACTTCAGGCACGACTGCTTGCAGCCTGTGCAATTCACAGGATCCCCGAGATTAAAGATGAGATGAGAAGATAATCTCTCATTTTACACAGCTAATTGAGAGCTCAGTGCTCCCATCAAATCCTTCTGGCAGATTAAAGGAAAGATGAAATGTAAATGATGATCCCCCTCCCAAGTTCCTCAGCCTTCCCCAGATTTCACAGAACTTGCACTTCTCTAGTGCCAGGTCTCTTCCCTTGTCACTTTTCTAGTCTCCTCTGAAATAACCTTCTGTTAAGACACCATCAGGCAAAGGTCAAGGTGTTAACCAGTGTGCCCTTGGAAAGAGCAGGAGGTGATGGAGCCATATGGGCAGTGAGACTCCATTGCCTTTGACCTTCTTCCTTTAAAGCTTGTGGCAGAGCCAGGAGGTCATAACAAACACACAAATTAGTACTTGGAGAACTTTGATAAACTACAGCATCAGCAGGTGGAGAAGAGAGAGTCTCTCCAGCTGTGAGCATGGACAAGAACCTTGGCTGCCTGGCTTCTCCTGGGGGAGAGTGCTTAGGCTGCCAGGGGAGCGAAGCACTGCTTCCTGCAACGAGAGGAGGCTAGGGCTCTGACCTTCCGTGGCACCAGCTGCAACTGCAGTGCCAAAGCTCAAGAGTAACAACTATGTAAGGAACAACATGCACTCTTACTAGCTCTGAAAGATGGAAAGTCACAGAAAACTAGAGGCTGCCAAAAGGAAAGTCTCTGGGAATGCTTTCACAGGCAGGGAGAAGGGGAAACCAGTGAGCTTGAGGAGAACTCATCTCTTTCCCTGAAGGCTTTAATAACATACTGACAAAAATGGTATTTGTGTTGAATCACAGAATCACAGCACATGAGAGGTGGGAAGGGACCTCCAGAGCTCATCCAGTCCAACCCCCTGCCAGAGCAGCAGCACCCAGGGGAGTCTACACAGAAACACATCCAGTTGGGGTTGGAAAGGCTCCAGAGAAGGAGACTCCACAACCTCTCTGGGCAGCCTGCTCCAGGGCTCCAACACCCTCACACCAAAGAAGTTTCTCCTCATGCTGAGCTGAAACCTTCTCTGGTCAAGTTTGTTTCCATTGCTCCTTGGCTTATTGCTGTGCACCACCCACAAGAGCTTGGCCCCCTCCACTTGACCCCCAGCCCTCAGCTATTGATAGACATTGATCAGATCCCTTCCTTGGCCTCTCTCCAGTAGGTCTCTGCCTCTCTTGAACTGGGGAGCCCAAAATCTGACACAGTAGTTGGCTCTTTGTCCTCCAGGGCACATTGCTGTCCCATGCAGAACTTCTTGCCCACCAGCACTCCCAGGTCCTTCTCCTTGGGACTGCTCTCCAGCAGATCCCCTCCCAGCCTGTCCTGCTGCAGGTTATTCTTCCTGCCCAGCTGCAGGACCCTGCACACTTTTCAGAAGACAAATCAGCTTGCACAGGGATGTGTGGTAGGTTGGTGTGGTTTCCATTTGCATCCAAAATCAGCCTTTCTGAAAACAAAATCAAACCACGCCACTGGCTGCCAGCCCCTGGCCCTCAGCACTACCTCCCCTGATCTATACAAAACAAATTTGGGCAGTGGTGATAGGACGCAGACTAGAAGTTCTCTTGTATTTCCTCGATGAAATTCAGTTAGTTTTTATTACTCTTCCATGTGCTACCAGTATAAATTCAATACCTGATGCAATTAACAGGAAATGAAACACAAGTGACAGTAACAAACCCAACTCTAAACCCAGCTCTAAATCAGCTGTGTGGCCATTTTGCCTGCTGTGGTCCTCAGAAGCAATTTGCATCAAGCACGTTCTCTTTTCTGCAGCTCTGCTGCTTTATTTGCCGCCTAAATGGGTCCAACTCTTCGTGGGGAAAACCTGCTCCTGCCTTTTTGTCTGCTCCTCTCTCACACAGTTTACTCTGCTTTAAAGCTGCTGTGCTCTAATTGATGACTTCTATCTGTGAGATGCACAATGGAAACTCCCACACCTATTCTTTTTTTTCCCAGTCCAGGAAAGAAATGGTGACCCACTAGAAATAGGTTACAGAAACCAAAGAAGCTAACAAAAGCCCTCCAGTTTAACTATAAATTAATGTTTTATTCCTCAAAGCAGAGGTTGTGAAAGGAATGCAGGAGAAGAGAGGAGGCATGGTTTTACCCCATGCAGTGCTACAGGCTGGGGTCAGAGTGGCTGAGAGCAGCCAGGAAGAAAGGGAGCAGGGGGTCGTGTTTGACAGTAGGATGAACATGAGCCAGCAGTGTGCCCAGGGAGCCAAGAAGGTCAAGGGCATCCTGGCCTGCATCAGGAACAGTGTGGCCAGCAGGAGCAGGGAAGTCATTGTGCCCTGTGCTCAGCACTGGTTAGGCCACACCTTGAGTCCTGTGTCCAGTTCTGGGCTCCTCAGTTTGGGAACTATGTTGAGATGCTGGAAGGTGTCCAGAGAAGGGCAACAAAGTTGGGGAGGGGTCTGGAGCACAGCCCTGTGAGGAGAGACTGAGGGAGCTGGGGTTGCTTAGCTTGGAGAAGAGGAGGCTCAGGGGTGACCTTCTTGCTCTCTCCAACTCCCTGAAGGGAGGTTGCAGCCAGGCAGAGGTTGGTCTCTTCTCCCAGGCAGCCAGCAGCAGAACAAGAGGACACAGTCTCAAGCTGTGCCAGGGGAGGTTCAGGGTGGAGATAAGGAAGGAATTCTTCCCAGAAAGAGTAATTTGCCATTGGAATGTGCTGCCCAGGGAGGTGGTAGAGTCACCATCACTGGAGGTCTTTGAAAACAGACTGGATGAGGCACTTGGAGCCATGGTTTAGCTGATGAGATGGTGTTGGATTGGACTGGATGATCTTGAGGGTCTTTGCAACCTGTCTAATTCTGTGATTGAGTGTGTAAAGGAGCAGAGACACAAAGCTTTCCCACTGCACTTGTGCTGGGTCTGTTTTAAGGCAGGGATGGTACCAGAACAGTGCTTGCAGACTATGGTGTGAAATTTGCTGTACTGAGAAGTGCAGCCTGAGACCATCAGTTGTGCTGAATCCTTACAGATGATCAGAGTGCTAATGAAAGCCACAAACAGCAAGTGCTTCTGGCTCCCAGTTCCTGCCTTTCACAGACTGAGAAGTGCTAGTGGAAAGGGACAAACCAGTGGGCATTAATTGTTAGCATTTCAGAGGCAATACCACAAAACACTGAGCAGAGAGATGGCCTGGAGCTAAGAAAAACAACTATTCACCATCCACTGACAAGTTCCAGCCCCCTATGGATGCTACCCAGCTGAGTGCAAATCTGTGATGTGTGCACAGCCTAATCAGATCCTCTCTGCTTTTGCACTGGGATTAGATCATTAATCATGAGGTCTTTTTTTGTTTTATCATACATTTTTCTGTGTTTGGAGTTTGAGGCCTGCATGGAGAGAGCCCCAGCAAGGCACTGTGTCTCCTTGGCTGCCCTGAGTGAGTGAGCGCTGCTCTCCTGCACCTCCTTACTCCTCTGTGTCCCAAACAGCACAGCCTGGAAGAGCCAGCTGAGGGTGACCTAAGCAAAGCACATTCTGCAAGTGTTTAGCCCAGTGACAAGCTGCTAACACTTGTGCAGCATGGGAGATAGTCTGTGAGAGCAAGAGTGAGTGAAAAGAACACCAGGTCCCTTCTGTGTTCCTCCTCCTGATGAGGAGGAGCATTCTTCCTAATGATGAGGAGCATGAGGAGGAGGACGAGGTCGAGGCCCCATCCCTGGAGGTGTTTAAGCCCAGGCTGGCTGAGGCTCTGGCCAGGCTGATGTAGTGTGGGGTGTCCCTGCCCATGGCAGGGGGGTTGGAACTAGATGATCCTTGTGGTCCCTTCCAACCCTGAATGATACTATGATACTATGATACTATGATTCTCTGTGTCCCAGGAATGGAATCCAACAACAAAACACTGAGTCCACCCACCCCGAGGAGAAGACAGCCAGGCTGCTTCATAATGATGATGTTGTCAATGCTTCTCTTTTCCTTCCTTTCTTACTTCATTCTTTCCCTCATCTTCAACAGTGATAAAATGTCTTCAACCATTTATTCATTGAACATATCCATTTCACCTGGAGTGTATCATAGCGTCATAGCATGATGGAGGGCACATGGAGTGTCCTACTTCAGACCCATAGAATCACAGAATCAATAAGTTTGGAGAAGACCTCAGAGATCATCAAGTCCAAGCTGTCGCCCAGCACTTCCTGACAACTAAACTGTGGCTCCAAGTGCCATATCCAAGCCTTTTTGAACACCTCCAGGGATGGTGACTCCACCACCCTCCCTGGGCAGCACATTCTAGTGGCCAATCTCTCTTGCTGGGAAGAACTTTCCCCTCACCTCCATCCTAAACCTCCTCTGGCACAGCTTGAGACTGTGTCCTCTTGTTCTGATCCAGTCTGATTTTGCCTTAAGGTACTGTTGATCTGCTGGAGGGTAGAGAGGCTCTGCAGAGGGACCTCGACAGGCTGGACAGATGGGCAGAGGCCAAGGGCAGGAGATTGAACACATCCAAGTGCCAGGTTCTGCACATTGGCCACAGCAACCCCATGCAGTGCTACAGGCTGGGGTCAGAGTGGCTGGAGAGCAGCCAGGCAGAGAGGGACCTGGGGGTGCTGGTTGATGGTAGGCTGAACATGAGCCTGCAGTGTGCCCAGGCAGCCAAGAGGGCCAATGGCATCCTGACCTGCATCAGGAAGAGTATGGCCATCAGGAGCAGGGAGGTCATTCTGCCCCTGTACACTGCACTGCTTAGGCCACACCTCGAGTCCTGTGTCCAGTTCTGGGCCCCTCAGTTTAGGAAGGAGGTTGACTTGCTGGAAGGTGTCCAGAGAAGGGCAATAAAGTTGGTGAGGGGTTTGGAACACAGCCCTATGAGGAGAGGCTGAGGGAACTGGGGTTGCTTAGCCTGGAGAAGAGGAGACTCAGGGGTGACCTTATTGCTCTCTACAACTACCTGAAGGGAGGTTGTAGACAGGCAGAGGTTGGTCTCTTCTCCCAGGCAACCAGCACCAGAACAAGAGGACACAGTCTCAGGCTGCACCAGGGGAGGTTTAGGCTGGATGTTAGGAGGAAGTTCTATATAGAGAGAGTGATTGCCCATTGGAATGGGCTGCCTGGGGAGGTGGTGGAGTCATCATCAGTGGAGGTGTTCAGGAGGAGACTTGATGGGGTGCTTGGTGTCATGGGTTAGTTGTTTAGGTGGTGTTGGATTGGTTGATGGGTTGGACGTGATGATCTTGAAGGTCTCTTCCAACCTGGCCTGGTCTAGTCTAGTCTAGTCTAGTCTAGTTTAGTCTACTCTACTCTACTCTACTCTATTCTACTCTATTCTATTCTATTCTACTCTATTGTATTCTAAAATACTGCATGTGCCTCATGAAAATCTTACACAATCCACATGGATGGATAAAAGATTTAACTTATTGTTTGTTGGTGGTGTTCAGATACAGATGTGACAAGAAAAAGACAGCAAAAGGGAGGGCTGTGACTGTCCTCTGTGTTTCACAGCTAATTGCTGTGCTTTGGAAAAACTGAAGTTTTGATATGGAAATGCAGCCTTAACACTTCCAAATAAAAGCATGGCAGGAGGCTAATCCATACAAGTCCAGCAATGAGATTAACCAAAGCAGTCTCTGTGTCTGTGGTGGGTGTTCCAGCCTCAACATTTGTAATGCAATCTATCATGATAATCAGCAGCATGTGAATACTTTGCATAATGCTTTAATAAGTGTGTTTGTGCACTGCATAAATCTTTAATTGCTGGTTGGAGGAGGCCAATTTTAGCAATTCTCTGTCAGCCTTATTATGATGAATCAAGTTAATTTATGCATGGAGTTTACTTCTGTGCCTGAGTTCATCTCACATTTCCACTGGATTTCATCAGTGGAAATCACAGGGCAGATCTGCAAAGCTAAAAGGTGTTGATGCCTAAACCATGGACAGCCACAACCTCCTGGAGATGAGAAGGCTCTGAGGAGACCTCATTGTGGCCTTCCTGGATCTGAAGGGGGCTCCAAGAAATCTGGGGAGGGACTTTTGAGGTTGTCAGGGAGTGATAGGACTGGGGGGGATGGAGCAAAACTAGAAATGGGGAGACTGAGATTGGGTATTAGGAAGAAGTTGTTCCCCATGAGGGTGGTGAGAGCCTGGCACAGGTTGCCCAGGGAGGTGGTGGAAGCCTCCTACCTGGAGGTGTTTGCAGCCAGGCTGGCTGTGGCTGTGAGCAACCTGCTGTAGTGTGAGGTGTCCCTGGCCATGGCAGGGGGGTTGGAGCTGGCTGAGCCTTGAGGTCCCTTCCAACCCTGCCAGTTCTATGATTCTTTGATTCTTCCAGATGGGTATGGGGCAGGGAGAAGCAGCAGCAGATGTCAAGCAGAGATGGCAGTATCATAGTATCATAGTATCATTCAGGGTTGGAAGGGACCACAAGGATCATCTAGTTCCAACCCCCTTGCCATGGGCAGGGACACCCCACACTACATCAGCCTGGCCAGAGCCTCAGCCAGCCTGGGCTTAAACACCTCCAGGGACGGGGCCTCGACCACCTCCCTGGACAACCCATTCCAGGGCTTCACCACTCTCATGGGGAAGAACTTCCTCCTCACATCTAGCCTGAATCTCCCCACCTCCAGCTTCATTCCATTCCCCCTAGTCCTATCACTACCTGACACCCTCAAAAATCCCTCCCCAGCCTTCTTGTAGCCCCCTTCAGATACTGGAAGGCCACAATGAGGTCACCTGGGAGCCTTCTCTTCTGCAGACTGAACAGCCCCAACTCCTTCAGTCTGTCCTCACAGGAGAGGTGCTCCAGCCCTCTGATCATCCTCGTGGCCCTTCTCTGGACACCTTCCAGCATCTCCAGATCCCTCTTGGAATAGGGGCTCCAGAACTGGACACAGTACTCCAGGTGGGGTCTCACCAGGGGTGAGTAGAGTAGGTGCATCACAAATTATTCTCCATCAGTGCTTTCTCCAGCACATGTTTGCTGTGTGCCATGCAGAGGGCAGCAATGAAAGCACTGTCTCATTTCCCTGTCTTCTCATTTTCCTGAGCAGGTCTCTTTTGGTTTTGGTGGTTGGGCTTTTTGGGTCAGGTGAGGTTGGCTGAAAGCATCTTCTCTGTGTGAGTGAATCTGCAACTACATGAGTGCTCTCTACAGCTACCTGAAAGGAGGTTGTAGCCAGGTGGGGGTCGATCTCTTCCCCCAGGCAACCAACAGTCTCAAGCTGTGCCCGGGCAGGTTTGGGCTGGATGCTAGGAAGAAATTCTTCCCAGGAAGAGTGACTGGCCACTGGAATGTGCTGCCCAGGGAGGTGGCGGAGTCACCATCCCTGGAGGTGTTTAAAAACAGACCTGTTGAGGCACTTGGTGCCATGGTTTAGTTGATGAGATGGTGTTGGGGGATAGGTTGGACTGGATGATCTCAAAGGTCTTTCCCAGCCTGGTTGGTTCTGTGATTCTGTGCCAATCAAAGCACAGGGCTATAATGGTGGGCTCAGTCTGACAAGCTCCAGCACACTGCTGTATATTCTTCTGCAGAAAAAGCATAATCTGAGACTGGCCTCATTAAAGCCTCTCAGAACCATCCCTGTGAGTAAAATTAAGCATATGTGTAAGTAGCTGTGGCATCAGGATCTATGGCTGTGATGGCTGAGGAGGCACAATAAAGCCATGAGAATTAATTTAAGAATGTAAGTTTTGTTTGCTAATGAATCTTTCTCCTGACAAAAGAGAAAGATAGTGGTCACTTAGTGCACACACCTGCTTATTTTTCATGAGTCTGTTCTACTCTCTCTTACACCCAACACTAATTTTTCTCTGTGCTGCCTGAAAACAGAGATTAATTTATGGTGATTTCAATTACCATTTCCCACACTGGCTAGACTTAAAACACAGCATCAAGTCAGCATAGAGTAGGGAAACAGCAATTTTCTTTGAGCCTCTGTGGTGTTCAGACAGCTGGTCTAGGTTCATTAGGAAAATTAGAGAGGGAAAAAAACCAACAACAACCCACAAACAGAAAACAAACTGGCAAAGCAAAACCACACAATATTTCTCCTCCTTCCTTTTTCTTGGGTGAGAGCTGCCTTCCATTTTCCACTCTGCTAAGTATCTCAATTCCCTTGCAGTAACTCCAGTCCTGTGAGTTTTAACAAGCATAGAACCACAGAGTTGTCAGGGTTGGAAGGGGCCTCAAGGATCATCCAGGTCCAACCCCCCTGCCAATGGCAGGGACACCTCACACTACAGCAGGTTGCTCACAGCCACATCCAGCCTGGCTGCAAACACCTCCAGGCAGGAGGCTTCCACCACCTCCAGATCCTTCCTGGCACAGAAGCTCCAGAACTGGACACAGAGCTCCAGCTGTGGTCTCAGCAGTGTGGAGCAGAGGGGCAGAATCCCCTCCCTGGCCCTGCTGGCTCTGCTTCTCTTGCTGCAGCCCAGGCTCTGCTTGGCTCTCTGGGCTGCAAGTGCTCACTGCTGGCTCCTGTTGAGCTTCTTATCCACCAGCACCCCCAGGTCCTTTTCTTCAGGGCTGCTCTCAAGCCAGTCCTTGCCCAGCCTGTATCAGTGCTTGGGATTGCCCTGACCCAGCTGCAGGACCTAGCCCTTGGTCTTGTTGAACCTCATGAGGTTGTCATGGGCTCAGCTCTGCAGCCTGTCCAGGTCCCTCTGGATGGATCCTTCCCTCCAGCTGTCTGCTGTACCACAGCTTGGTGTCATCAGGAAACCTGCTGAGGGTGCACTCAATGCCACTCTCCATGGCACCAACAAAGATGTAAAACAAGCCTGGTCCCAGCACAAACCATAGCTGTCCCAAATACCATAGGACAAAATCACTAGGAGAGACTGGAGCTGTATAAACTCTAGCAGTTCCTTCAGTATGTAAACAGCAGGTCAGAGAGCCCAAGTGTGCATCTCCTGGCAGCAGCTGCTTGCCTCAAATGTAATACAGCTCAGATGAGATAAAAGAGATCCCCCTGGAATAGAATTAATTTAATAATTCACTTTTATCACATCTCCCCAAAGCACTAAAGAGCCTGAAAGAAGGAACAGCTCTCAGGATGCTCACAGTGCCCACACAGAGGAAATGGAAGGCTTTATGGTAGCAGGTCAGGCACAGCTTGTAGTGAGGACACAACACTGAATGCCTGCTTGGCCACAAAGGCTCTTGCTGAAAGGCAAAGCTTTGAAGAAGTTCGTTGGAGGACAGCACCTTTGACATCTCCAGGCCAGTGAGCAGCATTCATTCAAGGCAGACAGTGAGGGGATGAGCAGAGCTTGTATCCATTACAGCCCAGGGCACAGGAGCAGAGACAATGGCTTGGCCTTGCTACAACAGGAGGAATGTGAACATCTTTTCTTCTCTTTTAACCTTTTCATACCATCCCAGGCCTGGGTTGGAGCTCTGGGTATGGCTGCAGAGCATACAGTCACATTGAGGTCCTTGCTATTATTGAAATCAAAGGAGCTAAGACCCATAGGAGACACAGACTGAAGGAGTTGGGGCTGTTCAGTCTGCAGAAGAGGAGGCTCCCAGGTGACCTCATTGTGGCCTTCCAGGATCTGAAGCATAAGCACAAGAAGGCTGGGGAGGGACTTCTCAGGATCTCAGGTAGTGCTAGGACTAAGGGGAATGGAATGAAGCTGGAGGTGGGGAGATTCAGGCTGGAGGTGAGGAGGAAGTTCTTCCCCATGAGAGTGGTGAAGCCCTGGAATGGGTTGTCCAGGGAGGTGGTTGGGGCCCTGTCCCTGGAGGTGTTTAAGCCCAGGCTGGCTGAGGCTCTGGCCAGGCTGATGTAGTGTGGGGTGTCCCTGCCCATGGCAGGGGGGTTGGAACTAGATGATCCTTGTGGTCCCTTCCAACCCTGACTGATACTACTATGATACTACTACTATGAACTTTCTCTCTGGCTGTATAACCATAGAATTAAGCTGTTCTCTCAGAACTGAGCCTAAAATTGATACCAGTTCTGCTGAGGCTCAAGCACAGCAAAGCCAGCAATACTTCATTTTGTTTGCAAGAACGCCTTTGGCATTGAGGTGCTAAAATTCAGAGGACTCATGTAGGCAATGAGTTTAAATAAAGGTCCTATGGAAAAATGATCAGGATCATGCCACAGGAAGCCCTGCAGTTTTGCTGCCAGCTTGTAATGGCAGCCCCACTGTGCACTCTCAGCTTCCCTGTCGTTCACAAAGGTCAATACCCTGCCTATAGACATTTGCTCTGAGGCTGAATTTGGGTCAGGTAAGTGTTGAGCCCAGAGAGCAACCTGAGCTCCGACTTGACTGTACTATAACCTACTACCTGTGCAAACCCAGAGCAATTAGGCTGAGTTCAGTGGAGAGGCTGAGGATTTAAAATGATGGGATCAAAAATCTAGTCTTTTGTCTCCTGTGCTAACTTCAGCTCTAACTATTGCAACAGACACATGAGAAGTTTAATTATAGGTCTTTGATTCCCCCCCCCCCCCCCTTGGACTCAAGCATTAGGGCAGTGAATCTTCCCTTTTGTATGCATTGCTGTTTCGTAGTGATTTTGTTCATTTGTTGCTACTTCAGAGGGATTTTGTTCATTTTTTTGCTACTTCTGAGGGATTTTGTTCATTTTTTTGCTACTTCAGAGGGATTTTGTTCATTTTTTGCTACTGCAGAGGGATCTTGTTCTTTTTTTTTGCTATTTCACAGTGGTTTTGTTCTTTTCTGCTATTTCACAGCGGTTTTGCTCTTTTTGTGGTTGGTTGTTTTCCTCCCCCCCCCCCCCCCAAGATAAGCAGTAGTGGGGAACACAATTTTCTGCTGGCAATTTGTTCTTTAATAAGCTGTTTAACACTGCAGCTATTCAAAGCTCCATGAAGCAAACTTACTGCTGGTTGCCTTTTACTCTAAAAGGTAATGATGATTATCAGCTATGGGTGGGATGCTATAAGATAATTCAGGTAGAGTGAAAAGGCTGCTGTAGATCACAGTGAATTGATTGCTTAGAGATGTTCAACAGTGCATTGTTAAAGCTGTAGTGTAAAATCTCTGGGGCAAGGGCTGGGCTTTTATTCTGTGCACAGATCCCAGAGCAGCAGGGGCTGTGGCTGTGGCAGCTAGGCACGCATCCTACAAATGACAGCAATGTAATATCAGCCAAGCAATCCAGCAATGGGTGATTCTGATCTCAGGATAGTGCAACTGTGTTGTCTTTAATGGTGTTATTCCCTATTTACTGCAGTGTAATGGTGCTCTACTCTACTTACTTATTCCCCTACCCTGCACTGTAATTTTATAACAGCAATAATGAGTATGGCGCAGGCTGTTTTCATGGGTCTTTACTCTGCTCTATCACAGCTTCAGTGCTGCTGAGGGAGATGCAGCAGCCTTTCTTTAAAGCCCTGTCCCCAGCTCTTGGTTGACTCTGAGCCATTTGTCTGGTACAGTGGGGAGCATCTGATAATGTGTCCTACCCCACGGATACCATATGCTCAGCAGCATTCAAGTGGTTAAAGGAGCAAGTCTGTTTAATAGCCTCTGACTGCACCTCAGGCCATCAGATTCTTCCCAGCTGGCCATTAATCCCCAGAAAGTGCCCTACAGATAGATTGTTCTTCCTTATGTACACAATTAGGGGGTTACAGTACACTGCTGTCTGCTGAAAAATAACAGGGAAGGAGGTAATAGTCTGGAGGCATTTGAGTTGAAAATGCAAGTTAGCTGTAGTAGTGACTTGGGATCCCACATGCAGAGGCATGGAACTGTCTGCCCAGCACTGTGGACGTGCTGCAGAGCCTCCTACAAGTGCTTGGGGTTTGGTTTTCTTCCCCCCCTCCCCGCATCCCCCTTAGCTCCATGGCCTTTCCCATTGCTTTCCAGATGTCACTTGGTGCATGGGGTGGCTGAAGAAGCCATAGCTCCTCTCTGCCCAGGGCCTTCTGAGTCATCAGTGCACAGGGCTAGACTTCCCCACAAGTTCCCCATTGTTGATACTGGCACAAACTCCTGGTGCTGCTGAGGATGGAGTAGCACTGCCAGCGTCTCAGCACAAACTGCAGTCTTTGGTCCTGGGACATCTCTCTCCCAGATTATTTTTCTCTACATGGGGGTAATAACTTCCCTCCATGAAAGCTTTGGCCCTGTGATTTTTCACCTGCAATATAGAAAGGAAGAGCTTTCATGCAGATAGCCAGCTCTGTCTTTTGATCAGACCCTTCTGATTGTTCTCACCCAGACTTCCTTGATGGCTTTGTTTGGTTTGGTTTGTTTTCATTTGCTTTAGATTGCTTTGCTTTGGCTTGGTTTGATTTGGTTTGGTTTGCTTTGCTTTGGCTTGGTTTGATTTGATTTGGTTTGCTTTGCTTTGGCTTGGTTTGATTTGGTTTGGTTTGCTTTGCTTTGCTTTGGCTTGGTTTGATTTGGTTTGGCTTGGTTTGGTTTGCTTTGGTTTGGCTTGGTTTGGTTTGCTTTGGTTTGGCTTGGTTTGATTTGCTTTGGCTTGGTTTGATTTGCTTTGGTTTGCTTTGCTTTGGTTTGGTTTGCTTTGCTTTGCTTTGGCTTGCTTTGCTTTGGTTTGCTTTGCTTTGGTTTGCTTTGCTTTGGTTTGCTTTGCTTTGGCTTGGTTTGATTTGCTTTGGTTTGGTTTGCTTTGGCTTGGTTTGGTTTGGTTTGGTTTGCTTTGCTTTGCTTTGGCTGGCTTTGCTTTGGTTTGGCTTGGTTTGATTTTCTTTGGCTTGGCTTGGTTTGGTTTGGTTTGGTTTGGCTTGGTTTGGTTTGGTTTGGTTTGGTTTGATTTGCTTTGGTTTGCTTTGGCTTGCTTTGCTTTGCTTTGCTTTGGGGTATTTTTTGCTAAACAATGTTCAGGTCTTTGGGTATTTGGCTCTCCTGCCAGGGCTTTGGATTACCTGGACTGAAGCAGGTGCTGAGCCCCAAGGCTGATGGCAGTCAGGGTATGCCCAGGGCCATGTCTTCCTTGGGGTGTGTGTGGCCCCACTGGACACCCAGCTCCTGACAGAGGTGAATGATGCCTTGTTAGCCACCTGGCACAGGAAACAGAGCAAAATGAGATGCTTCAGTCACACTTCAAGAGCCGTAGTGGCAAAGAGCTTCCCTGGAGCATGTCTTGCTGCCAATTGCACAGGAGGTGGGAAGTTAAAAGATCCCTGTGGAAGGTTTTTGGCACATATTCCTTCACTGGAGTCACTGGACTAGATATGATCCCAGGTGTCCTCTGTCCACAGTACAGGAGAGGGGATTAACTCAAAACTTACCACAGGACAAAGGCTTCCCAGCTCTAGCTAACTTTATTCTTTGCAATTCCCTTTCTGCTCATCATGGTAAGGGCTGTTCTTATGGGAGCACATCCAGGGAACAGTGTTCCTGGACTTCATGCCATGTGGAGCAGGTATGGCTTCCCTTCTCTGTATGAAATGTTGTGCCTGTATAAGATGTCACAACAACAAAGAAACAAACCCCCCCAATCAAACAGGCTAAATATTACTGACTGCAGTTGGTTATATTGACTGGGAAGATGCAAAATGCCTCAGCTCTCCCACATGTAATAAGAGAGAAAAGGGATAAGGATTCTCTTTTATCCAGTTAGATGTGTTTGAAAGTCCAGAAGGGGAGAAGACCTAAATTGTCTGCAGATCTTGCAGCATCTGCCAGTCTCAAACAAGTGAATACAATGAAGCTGTGGCCTCAAGTGTCAATGAAAGGAGTGAGGATGGACAATAGAATTGATACCTCTTGTCTCTGACACAGACTCTTGCTAAGGCAGCAAAGGCAGACGGAACTATTTCAACAGCTATGTAGGAGACTTAGATGCCTCTAAAGCTGCAGCCCAAAGTCTTCTGCCTTAATGTTGCCTTACCACGCAAACACTTGGATGCCTTAGTGTTTGACAGGAAGAATTTACCTGCATCTAGCAGGACATCAAGGTCTCCTGTGCACATCACATGGAGGACTCTGTGTTTCTTTTCCAGACATGCCTTCTAGATTCACTCCTACATGAAATGCGGTTCCCAGCTTCCTTCAAAACAAGGCCTTTTTATCCACAACAAGTGTGGTTTATAAAGTATTAAGTGGGTTGCCTAGAATCAGATTACTTCTGGGACAGATGGGGCAAGTCCTTGAGTCCTGTGTCTGGTCCTGGGCTCCTCAATTTAAGAAGGGACATTGAGATACTTGAAGGTGTCCAGAGAAGGGCAACAAAGCTGGGGAGGGGTCTGGAGCACAGCCCTGTGAGGAGAGGCTGAGGGAGCTGGGGTTGCTTAGCCTGGAGAAGAGGAGGCTCAGGGGAGACCTTCTTGTTCTCTCCAACTCCCTGAAGGGAGGTTGTAGCCAGGTGGGTGTTGGTCTCTTCTCCCAGGCACCCAGCACCAGAACAAGAGGACACAGTCTCAAGCTGTGCCAGGGGAGGTTTAGGCTAGAGGTGAGGAGAAAGCTCTTCCCAGCAAGAGAGATTGGCCCTTGGGATGTGCTGCCCAGGGAGGTGGTGGAGTCACCATCCCTGGAGGTGTTCAGAAAAAGCTTGGATGTGGCCCTTGAGCCATGGTTTAGTTGTCAGGAGGTGTTAGGTATTGGGTAATAGGTTGGACTTGATGATCTCTGAGGTCTTTTCCAACCTGGCTGATCCTGGCATTGTATAGAGAATAGAATAGAATAGACCAGGTTGGAAGAGACCTTCAAGATCATCATGTCCAACCTATCATCCAACACCACCTAAACAACTAACCCATACAACCAAGCACCCTGTCAAGTCTCCTCCTGAACACCTCCAGTGATGGTGACTCCACCACCTCCCCAGGCAGCCCATTCCAATGGGCAATCACTCTCTCTGTGTAAAACTTCTTCCTGACCTCCAGCCTAAACCTCCCCTGGCACAGCCTGAGACTGTGTCCTCTTGTTCTGGTGCTGCTTGCCTGGGAGAAGAGACCAACCTCTGCCTGTCTACAACCTCCCTTCAGGTAGTTGTAGAGAGCAGTAAGGTCTCCCCTGAGTCTCCTCTTCTCCAGGATAAGCAACCCCAGCTCCCTCAGCCTCTCCTCACAGGGCTGTGTTCCAAACTCCTCCCCAACTTTATTGCCCTTCTCTGGACACCTTCCAGCAAGTCAACCTCCTTCCTAAACTGAGGGGCCCAGAACTGGACACAGGACTCGAGGTGTGGCCTAAGCAGTGCAGTGTACAGGGGCAGAATGACCTCCCTGCTCCTGCTGGCCACACTGTTCTTGATGCAGGCCAGGACGCCATTGGCCCTCCTGGCTGCCTGGGCACACTACAGGCTCATGTTCAGCCTACCATCAACCAGCACCCCCAGGTCCCTCTCTGCCTGGCTGCTCTCAGCCACTCTGACCCCAGCCTGTAGCACTGCATGGGGTTGTTGTGGCCAATGTGCAGAACCTGGCACTTGGATGTGTTAAATCTCATGCCGTTGGATTCTGCCCATCTGTCCAGCCTGTCAAGGTCCCTCTGCAGAGCCTCTCAACCCTCCAGCAGATCAACTCCTGCCCCCAGCTTGGTGTCGTCCACAAATTTACTGATGATGGACTCAATGCCCTCATCCAGATCATCAATAAAGATGGTAAAGAGCACAGGGCCCAGCACTGATCCTTGGGGCACACCACTGGTGCCTGGCTGCCAGCTGGCTGTGGCACCATTCACCACCACTCTCTGGGCTCAGCCTCCAGCCAGTTCCTAACCCATCGCAGTGTGCTCCCAGTATCACAGTATCACAGTATCACTTAGGTTGGAAAGGACCTCGAGGATCATCGAGTCCAACCTATCAACACAGACCCCATGACTAGACCATGGCACCAAGTGCCACATCCAATCTCCCCTTGAACGCCTCCAGGGTCGATGACTCAACCACCTCCCTGGGCAGCCCGTTCCAATGACGAATGACTCGCTCGGTGAAGAACTTCCTCCTCACCTCGAGTCTGAACCTCCCCTGGCGCAGCTTGAGACTGTGTCCCCTTGTTCTGGTGCTGGTTGCCTGGGAGAAGAGGCCAACCCCCTCCTGGCTACAACCACCTTTCAGGTAGTTGTAGAGGGCAATGAGGTCACCCCTGAGCCTCCTCTTCTCCAGGCTAAACAACCCCAGCTCCCTCAGCTTCTCCTCATAGGGCTTGTGTTCAAGGCCTCTCCCCAGCCTTGTTGCCCTTCTCTGGACACGCTCAAGTGTTTCGATGTCCTTCTTAAACTGAGGAGCCCAGAACTGGACACAGTACTCAAGGTGCGGCCTAACCAGAGCAGAGTACAGGGGACAATGACCTCCCTGCTCCTGCTGGCCACACTATTCCTAATGCAGGCCAGTATGCTATTGGCCCTCCTGGCCACCTGGGCACACTGCTGGCTCATATTCAGGTGGCTGTTGATCAGCACCCCCAGGTCCCTCTCTGTTTGGCAGCTCTCAGCCACTCTGACCCCAGCCTGTAGCTCTGCATGGGATTGCCGTAGCCAAAGTGCAGCACCTGGCACTTGGACTTGTTGAATGCCATCCCATTGGACTCTGCCCATCTGTCCAGCCGGTCGAGGTCCCTCTGCAGAGCCTTTCTACCCTCTAACTGACTAACATCTGCCCCTAACTTGCTGTCATCTGCAAACTTGCTGATGACTGACTCTACCCCTTCATCCAGATCATCAACGAATATGTTGAAGAGGACAGGGCCCAGCACTGATCCCTGGGGGACACCACTGGTGTCTGTCCGCCAGCTGGATGTGGCACCGTTCACTACCACTCTCTGGGCCCGGCCCTCCAGCCAGTTCCTAACCCAGCACAGAGTGTAGTGGTCCAATCCATGGGCTGACAGCTTAGCCAGCAGTGTGCTGTGGGGGACGGTGTCAAAGGCCTTGCTGAAGTCCAGGCAGACCACATCCACAGGCCTCCCCACATCCACCAGACGGGTCACCTGATCATAGAAAGAGATCAGGTTGGAGAGGCAGGATCTGCCCTTCCTGAATCCATGCTGGCTGGACCTGAGCCCTTGGCCATCCTTCAGGTGCGCAGTTATTGCTGCCAGGATAATCTGCTCCATCACTTTCCCTGGCACTGAGGTCAGGCTGACTGGCCTGTAGTTTCCAGGTTCCTCCATCCGACCCTTCTTGTGGATGGGGACCACGTTGGCCAGTTTCCAGTCATCTGGGACCTCACCGGTGAGCCAGGACTGGAGGAAAATGATGGAGAGTGGCCTAGCTAGCACATCTGCCAGCTCTCTCAGCACCCTAGGATGGATCCCATCTGGTCCCATGGACTTGTGGATATCCAAGTGGCTCAGCAGGTCCCGAACTAACTCCTCATGGATTTCCAGGGTATTACTCTGCTCCCCGACCCCAACGCCCAGCTCCGGAGACCACTCGTCCTGAACTCCTGCCTTGCTGTTAAACATTGAGGCAAAGAAGGTGTTCAGGACCTCAGCTTTATCCTCATCCTCAGTAACTGTGTTCCCCTCCAGGTCCAATAGGGAGTGCAGGTTCTTCCTGCCCTTCTTCTTATTGTTAATATATTTATAAAAATGCTTTTTATTGCCTTTGACTGAGGTGGCCAGCTTCAGTTCCAGCTGGGCCTTAGCCTCCCTAATTTTATTCCTACATAATCTAACAGCTTCCCTGAACATACCTCGAGAAGCCTTCCCCTCCTTCCAAAGGTGATACAGCCTCTTTTTCCTCCTTAAATCCTCCAGGAGCTGCTTGCTCATCCAGGCTGGTCGCCTTCCCCGCCGGCTTGCCTTCCGGCATGTGGGAACCACCAATTCCTGTGCCTTCAAGAGCTCCTGTTTGAAGTAGGTCCAACCCTCCTGAACCCCTTGGTTCATGAGGGCTGGTACCCAGGGGACTTTGCAGACAAGTTTTTTAAATAGGCTGAAGTTCGCCCTTCGGAAGTCCAAGGTGGAGGTTCTGTTGGTGCTCCTCCCAATCTCCCTGCATAATGAAAACTTCACTATCTCGTGGTCACTGCACCCTAGGCAGCCTCCCACGATCACATCTCCCACCAGCCCTACCCTATTGCAGAACAGCAGGTCAAGAAGAGCCTGTCCCCTGGTAGGCTCGCTTAACAGCTGTGTCAGGAAGCAGTCCTCCATCCAAACCATGGGCTGACAGCTTGGCCAGGAGTTTGCTGTGGGGGACGGTGTCAAAGGCCTTGCTGAGGTCCAGGTAGACTACATCCACAGGCCGCCCCACATCCACCAGGCAGTCACCTGATCATGTAAGGAGATCAGGTTGGTCAGGCAGGACCTGCCCTTCCTAAATCCATGCTGGCTGGGCCTGATCCCTTGGCCATCCTGTAAGTGCTGTGTGATTGCACTCAAGATGACCTGTTCCATGATCTTGCCTGGCACTGAGGTCAGGCTGGCAGGCCTATAATTCCCTGGCTCATCCAACCGGCCCTTCTTGTGGATGGGCACCACGTTGGCCAGCTTCCAGTCCTCTGGGACCTCTCCAGTGAGCCAGGACTGCTGGATAATGATTTAGAGTGGCTTGGCCAGCTCATCTGCCAGCTCTCTCAGCACCCTAGGATGGATCCCATCTGGTCCCATGGACTTGATTCTGTGATTCTGTGAAGTCCTTCTCCTCCCAAGGGGATACAGTCTTCTCCAAGGAGTGGTCAATCAGCATCTGTGGATGTCACTGATTGCTTAGAGGTGGCCACTTTGCTGGGACTGGGGGTATTTAGGTTACTGAACCATAAAGTGAAGCTCTTGAAGTACCCTAGGGAGCAGGAGTCTCATGTGGGAGCTTGGAAGTCAGTCCCTAACCCAAGAACATTTCATGGAGTTTACAATAAATGGTCTGTGGATAAATCCATTCAAGTAGAGGCACAAATCATCCCAAAGGAGGCTCTGAGGTCAGTGCAAGGTGGAAGAAGTGCTGGGGAGATTTCAAATGAAGAGTGTCCTCCCTTTGGAAAGGCTGCAAGGTGCTGGCACGATGTGCAAGATGTTCTCCTCGGAGGTTGTGAAACGATTCAGGCAGAAAAGGGAACAAGCAGTCTCGGGGCTGTCATGTTCTGAGTGAGGGTATTGACAAGTGCTTAATGCAAAGTGAGCCTGGCTGCCTGCTGCCCTGCCTTTTGCACAGTGTTCCAGCTTTGAAAGGAAGAGCTTTGTCCTTCAGTCCCAAGTGAGAGCTCAGGACAGTGTGTATTGGTTCAGGGAGTTTCCCAGGGGTATGGCTGAATAGAGGACGTGTGCTCCATGGACAACAAGAAGAAGAGTTGTGGGCTGGGTGGCTCTTAAGGTGCTGCTCAGCTGCTACCTTCACAGACCCAGTTCTGTGCTGACTAATTCTTTGAATGTGTGAAGCTGGGTGGGAGAGCCTTTAATTCATTAAGAATAGTCTGGAGAGGAGAAGACTGAGAGGGGATCTGATCAATGTCTATCAATAGCTGAGGGCTGGGGGTCAGGAAGGAAGGGACAGGGACAGCCTCTGCTCACTTGTGCCCTGGGACAGGAGAAGGGCCAATGGATGGAAACTCCATCACAGGAGGTTCCACCTCAACATGAGGAGGAACTTCTTCACTGTGAGGGTGCCAGAGCCCTGGAGCAGGCTGCGCAGAGAGGTTGTGGAGTCTCCTTCTCTGGAGCCTTTCCAGCCCTGTCTGGATGTGTTCCTGTGTGACCTGTGCTGGATTTATTGGTCCTGCTCTGGCAGGAGGATTGGACTGGAGGATCTTAGGAGGTCCATTCCAATTCCTAACATCCTGAGATCCTGTACTGTCTTGATAAGAGACAGATCTCCAGAGGTCCCTTCCAACCCCTAACATGTTGTGAGCCTGTGATGAGGATCATATATGCAAAAAGGAGTGAAGTGGTATAGTCATGGTGGTTGCTCCCATTTGTGAATGTGAGGGTGAGAGGGGAAAAAAGTACACTGTGCCCCCTCTGCTAGACACCTACTGAATGAACAGTGTGCTGCACGTTGGTAAAGAGATCTGTGATGCACTGGAAAATCATTTGTGAGAGCTAACTTCCATACCCCACTAGGGAGGGGAAAGTGTCCAAACCCAGAGCAAAAATGTGACTTTCCCCATGAAATAAGGCTGCAAAAAAGAAAGGATTTGGGCTTGACAAAAATAAATTTTGGAGATATTGAAACTGTTTAATTCAGAAACCAATCATGGAGCACACCTCTGGCTTCAGTGTGCTGGTGCTTAGAACCAGCTTAATTTCCCCAAAGCAAAGAGGGCCATTGGCATCCTGGCCTGCATCAGGAGCAGTGTGGCCAGCAGGAGCAGGGAAGTCATTGTGCCCTGTGCTCAGCACTGGTTAGGCCACACCTTGAGTACTGTGTCCAGTTCTGGGCTCCTCAGTTCAGGAAAGATGTTGAGATGCTGGAAGGTGTCCAGAGAAGGGCAACAAAGCTGGGGAGGGATCTGGAGCACAGCCCTGTGAGGAGAGGCTGAGGGAGCTGGGGTTGCTTAGCCTGGAGAGGAGGAGGCTCAGGGGAGACCTTCTTGCTCTCTCCAGCTCCCTGAAGGGAGGTTGTAGCCAGGTGGAGGTTGGTCTCTTCTCCCAGGCACCCAGCACCAGAACAAGAGGACACAGTCTCAAGCTGTGCCAGGGGAGGTTTAGGATGGATCTTAGGAAGAAGCTCTTCCCAGAACGAGAGATTGGCCATTGGAATGTGTTGCCCAGGGTGGTGGTGGAGTCCCCATCCCTGGAGGTGTTTAGGAAGAGCCTGGCTGAGGCCCTTGGTGCCATGGTTGAGTTGATCAGATGGTGTTGGGTGATAGGTTGGACTGGATGATCTCAGAGGTCTTTTCCAACCTGGTTAATTCCATTCACTGGACACACACACACAGGCATTATTGAAAAGTTTTACTTTGTTGGGTTCTTTTTCCTCAAACCCAAAGCTGCCAGGGCTGACGTTCTGTGCAAAACCTGTGGATTTCAGGGAAGTTCCTGTGGTTGGTTTTGTGTGTTTCTTCTTCCCCCATTCAAAAGCCATCGTGAGAGGGGAAATTAGATGGAGCCTAATGCTCAGGGATTGCCTTTTTGAAACTGGCATTGGGTTTGGATACATAGGAAATCATTTGTAAAGAACTGGCTTGTGGGCTGCTGCTGTTGCTTGATTCCAGTAATATCTACTTGGATGAAATTTGGGCTGAAAAAAAAGCAGTGCTGAAAGCCCCAGAAAGGTAAAGCCATAATGTTTGCAATCTTTCGGATAACAGCCATTTCCTTAAGCACTCTTGTCACAGAAGTGCCATTCTTTAACCTTCTGCACCCAAATCTATCCTCTGGGTGAGTGGCTTTGCAAGTCCTGGCCTAGCTGTGGGGATAAGAAACCAAGGCAGTCTTGTGGCAGCTTAGGCTGGGTGTCTTCTAACCTGAAGCCACAGGGTTACACCTCCAGTGTCCAGCGTGCCCAGCCCTGTAGGTGGGCACAGGAAACAGCCTATTGCTACCCATAAACCCTCCACCCTACAAGTCTCATTGCAAAGTCATTCTCTTCCTCTTTCTTCCCTCTCTACTCCCACAGGAGATGCTTCCCTGTGGGGTAAACGGTGGGGGATATCTCACAGTATCAGTATCACAGTCTCACAGTATCACTAAGGTTGGAAGAGACCTCAAAGATCATCAAGTCCAACCTGTCAGCACAGACCTCATGACTAGACCATGGCACCAAGTGCCACATCCAATCTCCTCTTGAACACCTCCAGGGATGGTGACTCCACCATCTCCCTGGGCAGCACATTCCAATGGCCAATGACTCTCTCTGGGAAGAACTTTCTCCTCACCTCCAGCCTAAGCTTCCCCTGGTGCAGCTTGAGACTGTGTCCTCTTGT
Organism: Melanerpes formicivorus; assembly: GCF_026170545.1. Classification (NCBI taxonomy): domain Eukaryota; kingdom Metazoa; phylum Chordata; class Aves; order Piciformes; family Picidae; genus Melanerpes; species Melanerpes formicivorus. Next base: position 586,438 of record NW_027142355.1, read on the forward strand.
TCTGGTGCTGGTTGCCTGGGAGAAGAGACCAACCCCTTCCTGGCTACAAGGAAGGCCTCTGGCCTGTTTAGACCTAATGCCAGGACAAGAAGGAGGTGGGCACAGTCCGAGAGCTGGCCAGCCTGAAACCAGCCTAGCAGTGAGGGGAAGAGTGAGCCCTGTGGGTTTTGGGCACCCTCAGGTGGGGAGAAGGGAAGTGCTGGGTTTGTTGGGTGTGGTGTAAGGGAGCTCTGTATGCTTTGGGATATGCTCAGCACCAGCACCTTGCTTTTTGGTTTTGTAGAACATCAGAATACAGAATTAGCCAGGTTGGAAAAGCCCTCAGAGATCATCAAGTCCCACCTGTCACCCACAGCAGTTGCTTTTCCAGTTAAACTTCCCACCACTATCCATTTGTGTGAGCATCATTCTTTTGCTCCTTTTGGGGCAGTAGAGGACCTGCTCTGCTCCAAACCAGGACAAGTCTACACAGTAGAGTCCACATGGTGCCCTAAAGGGATGAGCCCTACCTAAGCCTCCTTGCTGAGGGAACGTGCCTGCAGGTTTGAGCGCTTGCCATCAGCCCATGTGTGTACACAGCTGTCCCTGGCTGATCTACCAGTCAAACCAGGCATGAGCCTGGAGAGGAAGAGCTGGTAGTGTGTATGGTAGTTTTAGGCTGTGCCTAGAAAATCTTCCACAGGTCTTGAACAGAAAGTAGTAGAATGCCAATAAATTACATTTGGATGTGAAAGGGAAATGAATTGTAAGATGTAACCAATCCCATTGGCCTGAAAACTAACAGGAGGTTCGATTTGTAAAGTCACTTTCCCTCTTGTTGCTTCCTTTGCTATGGCTGGGGCTTCTGTTGGCTTTGCTGACCTTGGCTGGGCTCTTGCTGGGGTTAAGCACTAACAGCCTCTTCTCTGATTTCCTCCTTTCTTCTCTTATCCCTTGTACAGGAGGGAGGTGGGGGGAAAGAGAAGGAAGCTTCTGGTAACCCCCTGGATTTGTCCCGGGGGGGATCCTGGTGTTGTTCATAAATGGCACACACCTGTAAATATTGCATATTTTGTACATATTCATTGCAGCCCATATTTTAGATGGCAGCTTTGCTTGTAAGCAGAGCTTCATTTGCTTCCAACTGAGCTGCTCTGGTGATTCTGTGTTGGGGGGAATTTCAGCCCAGCCCAGTGTGTCACTGGCAGTGACCGTGGCTGAGTGATTCTGAGCGTGCTGAGCTCCACTGAACGTCTGCGTGTGGCACTGCACTAAAACACTGTGAGAACACAAACCTGAAGCAGAGAGGAGTTGCACTGTACTTGAGATTTCTGCTGGAAAATTAACAGGAGGCCCAAATGAGAGCCTCTCAGTGTGCATTCAAGGCAGCTGTGCTGACCAAAGAGGCTGAGATCTCCAGAGGCTCTGCAGTGATGCATTTAAGTGCCAATAATGAATGCTTTAAAGCTTCCCTAAGAATAATTCACATATACAAGGTGGAGACAAACGGGTCAATAGTGTATGTTTGAAAGAGTTCATAAGCATGCAAGATTTATTAGAGTTTAAAGGATCAATAATTCTCTTAGGAGCCCATACATATGTATCGACAGGACAGGGAGGGCTGTTGTTACAGTCTGTCCAATCAATAGCCCACATCTAAGAACTCCATGAAGGGTAGCTCTAAGTGTGTAGCAGGTCAGGTGTCACCATATTGTTAGAGACCCAGGGATCAATAAGTGGGCTGTAGCAAACTCCAGGGTGAGAATGCTCCAGGAAAGGGCTCACGTCTGATCTCCTGGGCTCTTGCTGGGGCCAGCTGCCAGACAACACGCCTGGCTCCGTGGCAGCAGCACTGCTGCTTCAGCTGCACTGAGGATATTTTTGCCTGGCAGTCCCAAGTGAGTTCTGAGCACTGCCCTCTGCTCAGTCACATCAGCTCTGAATGTTTACCAAGGCAATGTTTAATGTGCCATTAATAAATGGATTCAGAACAGGCAACTTTCGCTTGTCAACAAGGTCTGTTTTATCCTGAAATCAAACAAACAATGCAAACCAGAACAGCCTTGCAGCTACCCCCAGACAAATGGAATGCTGTGGAAAATGGACTGATGGAGCTGAGAGCCTTGCTGAATTATCCTGATTCCAGTGGATTTCAGCTACAATAACCAGCATCTGTGAATGTCAGATAGAGGTCCAGCCCTAAGGAATAGAATAGAATAGAATAAAATAGACCAGACCAGGTTGGAAGAGACCTTCAAGATCATCGTGTCCAACCCATCAACCAATCCAACACCACCTAAACAACTAACCCATGGCACCAAGCACCCCATCAAGTCTCCTCCTGAACACCTCCAGTGATGGTGACTCCACCACCTCCCCAGGCAGCCCATTCCAATGGGCAATCACTCTCTCTGTATAGAACTTCTTCCTAACCTCCAGCCTAAACCTTCCCTGGTGCAGCCTGAGACTGTGTCCTCTTGTTCTGGTGCTGGCTGCCTGGGAGAAGAGACCAACCTCTGCCTGTCTACAACCTCCCTTCAGGGAGTTGGAGAGAGCAATAAGGTCACCCCTGAGTCTCCTCCTCTCCAGGCTAAGCAACCCCAGCTCCCTCAGCCTCTCCTCACAGGGCTGTGTTCCAAGCCCCTCATCAACTTTGTTGCTCTTCTCTGGACATACTCCAGCAAGTTAACCTCCTTCCTAAACTGAGGAGCCCACAACTGGACACAGGACTCGAGGTGTGGCCTAACCAGTGCCGAGCACAGGGCAGAATGACCTCCCTGCTCCTGCTGGCCACACTATTGCTGATGCAGGCCAGGATGCCCTTGGCCTTCTTGGTCAGCTGGTCACACTGCTGGCTCATGTTCAACCTACTGTCCTCTTCCCAAGGTGATGGTGTCAAAGTTCTCTCCCGAGGTGCCAGTCATTCACCCTCATATCTAAAGCAGTCCATAGAATGTCCTCAGCAAGACAGGCAGTGTGTGAGCTGTGGTACTTGTCTTGGCAAGTTCAGGATGACCACAGGAAATGAACTTGGCTTTTGAATCTATCAGCTAGAGCAAAAGGCATAGGCTCCACAGCAGTCAAGAGGACTTTCAATTTTAACTTTTGCTTTGAAGAATAAACTGAAGGTTTTTTTTGTGGTCCTGATAAATGCCTCACCCATAAGCAGTCAGGTCCATCCTTAGCCCAGCAAACAAGTCTTAGGCTTATGGAGGTCTAGGTTTGAGTGCCAGGACAGTGCCGGAGTGCTGACCGACTTCTTCTGCCTGCCTGTGGTGAAAATGAAGTCTTGGATGGCTCAGTGCTGGGAGTCATTAGCTGAAACTTACCAAATGAAAAGGAAATCAGAACAAAACCTGACTCTTGAAACCAGCAGTGAGTCCCTAACTCAGACCAAAACATTACCTGGAATGAAACACATCAAAGGAAGATTCCATTCTGAAAATTGAAGCCCTCTCCAGGTGACAGAAATGTAGCTGTGAAGCACAAAGCAGTAGGAACTTTCCAAGACACTTCCCTCTCTTCCCTTTCTGTGTCTCCTCCTATTGTATTTATAAGTTATATCTACACAGCATCTTCTGATCTCTTTCAGTGACAGAGCAAACACACAGCACTCAGTGTTGCAGCCCCACCTGCTCTTTTATTTACCTGAAATCAACAGCAGCCTCCACTTCTCAGCAGCCATGCACCAGGCAGAGTGCATCAAGCCTTGCCAGCTGACAAACTGAGCAGGCCATAAAAGAATATTGGCATCATCAAACTTTTAAAAGCATAAATGAGGAGATAATAGGAGGGGTGGGATTCACCACTTGGAAGGACAGGGGCAGGATTTAATAGGAGGGGTCTGCTTGGCTCCCGATTGAGTTACCGGTGAAAATGCAAAGATGATCATTTTAATGAAGGAGATGTTGGCTGCAGCCAACCTTCTTTGTCTCAGAGGTGAAGTTTCAAGCAGGCAGATGAACGTGAGGATGATGTGGCCCCCATTAAAGCCCTTTTAAATGTAAGTATAATTTCTGCTAATGCCGCCGAGCAATGGGAATAATTAGGAGGGTTTCAGTAACGCTGAAGAGTTGAATAATTAAAGGCACAAGATTAATTTGAGGAGAGGCATCATTAACCTAAATCAAATATTAGATTTCCTGTGAAGGAGAAGAGGTTTAGCCACAGCCACATTCTCCAGCTAGGGAATCTCATTAAATACCAGGGCTGGTGTTTTACTCGGCACCCACAGGATTTGCTCGCATGAATATTAAACCTCTCTGTGTTGAATATCAGCTTTTAAATCCCATGATGTGGCCCAACAGTTTTGTACTCCATAAAGTATTAATTGAATAATCTTGTTTTCACTTTGGATGATAACAGTTACCTAAAGGTCACTTTCAATCACATGGTTGTTGGTGGTTTGTTTTTTTTTTCCCCTAGGAAAAAGGATGGTGAAAAATTCCAGCCCAGTACAGTCAAAGCCCTTCTGGTGCCTGAAAATATTTCTCCCTAGGCTACATTTATTAGTGTCCCAGCTGATTTGCCTTTGGGTGAGCTAAAAAGCATTTCCATGAGCACCAAAGAGTAAATCTGGGTCGAGGCAACCCCAGGCACAAATCCAGGCTGGGCAGGGACTGGCTGGAAAGCAGCCCTGAGGAGAGAGACTTGGGGGTGCTGGTGGACAAAAAGCTCAACAGGAGCTCTCAGTGTGCACTTACAGCCCACAAAGCCAATCAGATCCTGGGCTACATCAGGAGAAGTGTGGCCAGCAGGGCAAGGGAGGTGATCCTCCCCCTCTACTCAGCCCTGGTGAGACCCCACCTGGAGTACTGTGTCCAGTTCTGGAGCCCCTATTACAAGAGGGATCTGGAGGTGCTGGAACGTGTCCAGAGAAGGGCCATGAGGATGAGCAGAGGGCTGGAGCACCTCTCCTATGAGGACAGACTGAAGGAGTTGGGGCTGTTCAGTCTGGAGAAGAGAAGGCTCCCAGGTGACCTCATTGTGGCCTTCCAGTCTCTGAAGGGGGTTACAAGAAGGCTGGGGAGGGACTGCTCAGGATCTCAGGGAGTGCTAGGACTAGGGGGAATGGAATGAAGGTGGAGGTGGGGAGATTCAGGCTGGAGGTGAGGAGGAAGTTCTTCCCCATGAGAGTGGTGAAGCCCTGGAATGGGTTGTCCAGGGAGGTGGTTGGGGCCCTGTCCCTGGAGGTGTTTAAGGCCAGGCTGGCTGAGGCTCTGGTCAGGCTGATGTAGTGTGGGGTGTCCCTGCCCATGGCAGGGGGATTGGAACTAGATGATCCTTGTGGTCCCTTCCAACCCTGACTGATGCTATGATAAATGCAGGAGAGGCTGCGTGTGTGCCGTGCTGGGAACAGCAGCCAGCCACCGAGGGAGCCAGCTCCTCGGTGGAGTAAGGAGGGGAGCGCTCTTGTTGCTCAGTTGTTAACAAACAGAGTGGCTTTGAGTGGATTAAAATGCAGGAGTGGATAATTGACAAAGAACTCATGAGAAAAACCCCAAAGTTTTTCCTCCATGTATAGGAAAACAGTCCTTCATAAATATGAATTTGGGCTATATTTTTTCCCCCCCAGTGCAGTGGGTTTCTATAAATATCGGTATCTGATAATGAGCACTTCCCCTGCTCATTATTTCTCTCCTTGCAGAATTTAATGACTAGAAATACATTCATTATATGGAAATCTATCTACCTGCTATGCCTTTGATGAAGCCAGCCTCTGATTTGAAATTTTGTCCACCACTAATGATATGCAAAGAACTCTGTCTTATCTCTAATGACACGACTGAAGAACTTATCCATGGAATTTATTAGGTGCTGCCTCATCTTCCCTGCATTGCTGAGGCAGCTGCATCTCACTTCTCTGTCACTTCTGGAACACTGCTTCTCTGGGTTTGGGGTGGTTTTTGTTTGCTTGTTTTTGTTTGTTTGCTTGCTTTTTGTTTGGAGGGGTTTTTGGTTGGTTGGTTTGGTTTTGTTGCTGCCTTTGTTTTGCTCTCTGTTTGTTGTTTGTTTTCCCTCTGTCCTTCCCAAGAAGGGTTCAGTTTGAGTTTGTTTGTAGCAGAAAGATAATCTATTTGTAAAGCCAGATTTGACTAAATTGGCTCAGAAAACCTCTGTGTTTGTCTTGGAAGGGCCTGTGAAGCGTTGGCTGCTTGTGCTGGATTGTACAGAATCAGGGAATCACACAGTGCCAGGTTGGGAGGGAGCTCAAGGCTCACCTTCTAGGTTATAGTATAGTCCAAATGAGATGTGTCAAGACCCTGCTTATGGCTGCCTGCCAGGCTGAGAAAGACCTATTTACTAGCACCCTCTGGCACTTCCCCACCCACCACACAGACCACTTGTCCAGGCCATAAGGTGTCAGTTTCTGTAGGAGAAGTCTGGGGGGGACCATGTCAGCAGCCTTGGAGAAGTCCAGGTAGGCCATGTCCACCTCATGCCCTGCATCAACCGGGCAGGTTACTTCGGTGTAGAGAGAGATCAGGGTTGCCAAGCACAATTTGCCCCTGCTGAATCCATATTGGCTTTTCCCAATCAAGTGCATCAGCTGACTTGTGACAGTCCCCAGGAGGATTTGTTTCATAACTTTCCCAGGGACTGAAGTGAGGCTAATGGGTCTGTAATAACCTGGATCCTCCTTGTAACCTTTCTCATAGAGGGGGGTGACATTAATCTTCTCCAGTCATCAGGGATGTCCCTTGATCCCCATAACTTCTCAAAGACTATGGAGAGCAGCCTTGCAGCAACACCAGCCTGCTCTCCTAACAGCCTCAGGAGGATGGCATCAGGGCCAATTGATCTGTAAGGATCAAGCTCCAGGGATAATCCACACACCAACTCTTCCTCCACTGACAGCAGCTCCATGTCTGTGCCAACCTGAATTGTTCCCAACAGTGTTAGGAGACAGAGGTGAAGGTGTTGAGGACCTTTGCTTTTTCAGCATTGTAGATGATGAGTTCACCTCCCCTGTTTAGTAGTGGGCCAATAACCTCCTCCTGTTTCTGCTTGTTGTTAACAGATCTGAAGAACCCTTTCTTGAAGGTTTTGACATCCTTGGAAAACTCCAGTTCAAGCTGAGCTTTTGCTTTCCTAACTGCATCTCTGCATACTCTGGTCATGCCCTGGTGGTCTTCAACAGGGAAGGTTTCACTTTCCCATCTCTAGTACATTTCTTTTTTGGTTCTGAGCAGACCCAGAAGCTTGCAGTTAAGCCAAGGTGTGGGGTGTGTGTGTCTTGTTCCTCCTACTTCCCTTACCTTTAGAGGGGATGAACTGTTTTTGTGTATCTAGGGGAGTGTTCTTAAACAACTCCCAGCACTCTCAAACTCCATTTCCTCTATGGAAACTTCCCAGGAGATCCCTTCCAGGTGAGCCCTGAGCACGCTGAAGTTTGCTCTTCTAAAACCTGTGTCTTGGGACTAGACTTCAGTTTGCTCAGCAGTATCCCCAACTCCACAGCACTGTGAGTGCTGCAGCCAAAGCTGCCACTGACAGAGCTATTACAAAGGAGGTTTTCTTGGTGAGTGAGCAGTGAGTCCAGCAGCTCCTCACTCCTGGTTGGCACATCTAACATTTGTATGAGGAAGTAGTCCTCTACACACTCCTGGAACTTGATGGGTGACAGCTGAACTGCTGTGGTGTTCTTCCAGCAAATGTCTGGGTGGTTAAAGTCTCCTCTAAGACCCAGGTTCTGTTGACATGAAGCTTGCTTACGTGACCCAAGTAGTGTTGCCTTAGTTTAGGGGCTGGTAACAGATGCTTGCTGTAAGATCTTCCTTGTGGAAGAGCCCTCTGATTGTGACCCAGAGGCATTCATTAGAGCTTCCACAGTTACCATAGGTGACTGCTGTACATTCAGGGTTCTCCATACTACAGAGTGTGACTGGTCCACCCCTTTACAAAAGAGCCTGCACCATCTACCACAATCTTCCAGCCATGTGAGCTGCTCTGCCATGTCTCAGTTCTTTCTGTGCTATCAGAACTTTCTGACTGGACACAGTGTCCTGCTTTGTCTCCCAGACTGTGTGCATTGGATAGCCACACATCAGGTGGTGGCCTTTTGATTCTCATGTAGGGAGACAGTTGAGGCACACTTTACAGGTCTCTGGTTGGCCTGGTTCATTCCCTGACTGGTTGTAGTGGTGGTGGTGGTGGTGTGAGTCTGTGGGCCAGCCAGCTTGAACCTTGGTTGAATCAGCACTCCATGGTTCATTCCCTGCTCCATTAGAAAGTCAACCTCTCCCATCATCACTACCACCAAGCCAGAGCTTACTCTGAACCACGTTTGTCTGAACAAGTGCTAACGCTGTATTGAGGCATTTTTTATTGTTGAGGTTTGGTGTCCCCACCAGGGCTGTTTTGATGGCTGAAGTTCTCCCATCATTGTACTATCAGCAGTCTAAACATTAATCACTCAGGGAAGCTGGAGGTCTGTGTTGCTGCTGGGTGACTTGTGGTAAGCACAATGCTCACAGCAAGTTTGCCCTGCAGCAAGGATGTTTTCACAGTTCTGTGCAGAGACCTTCTGTTGAACTTGGTAAATTGTCCCTGGTCTTCAGGTACCTAGAAGATGAGGCCTTCAGCAAGCCCAGGAAGAAGGACCAGGAGGTGATTGACCATTTAGATGCTACATGCATGACACTCTCCTTGTGCTTTCTCTTCTCAAGTGTAGCTAGGTGAGGGCTGTTCCATCTGGTCTTTCCCCATCATCACCTTGACAAGTCATGTTGGAAGGGGAGCTAGTTCCAGCATGATGAAGATTTCTGTAAAGGAGAACAGAAGTCTCCATTTAGTTTCAAAATGGGTCCTCAGGGCTCCATTTCCTGTTCATGGGGAATTGGATGCAAAATGCTGGACTTAAACTGTTGTGGGGGTGCTTGGATTAGAAATTAGATCCTATCCACTCTGCTGCAAGAGGAGTGAACTGTTGAAATGTGCAGGTAATGAAACCTCCATCAGTGGATTTTATGTTAGAAAGGACTTAAAGAGCTGTAGAGAATTGATGCTTTCTGGAGAAATAGCCTCTGGCTTGTTTTCTAGAAGAGCAGGATGGCAAATAAACCTTCAATGACTGTATTGTAGTGGTTCCTTGATAAGGCAGCTAATATGCTGCCCCTCTCATTTGGAAATGCCTCTTCAAATTGGCTTTTTCGTACTGCCTGACTGCATGAGTACCTCCATCCATTCAGTGACCCTGGGGTAACACTGTGCCTCTTTGTTCCACCCTAAGAAAGTGAAACTCCCACCTTCCCAACAAGGAGAACAGCAGTATGGATCTCCCCTGATCTGATGATACTGTGATAAGTCTCTGCTCCTGCAGGCTGCTTCTGTAGCTCAGCTGCTGAGCAACTGTCTACAGCTATCCCTCCACCCTTCCTCCCTCTTTCCTCAACTCCCATTTTCACTTCCATCCTGATCCTTGCACCCAACGTTGACCTGTGTCTTACCCTCAAAACAAAGGCTCCACTGTTTTTTATCAGGCTAGAAGTGGCTGCTGGTTGGGGCGCCGTCCCTGGAGGTGTTTAAGCCCAGGCTGGCTGAGGCTCTGGCCAGCCTGATCTAGTGTGGGGTGACCCTGCCCATGGCAGGGGGGTTGGAACTAGATGATCCTTGTGGTCCCTTCCAACCCTGACTGATACTATGATACTATGATACCCTGTCCCTATCTCACTGCCATTCACTTTCAGCAGGAGTGTTTGGCTCAATTAGTGCTGATATTAGCTTCCCTGGAGTGACAGACAGAGCAAGTGCTCAGCCTCTTCCCCTGGGCATTCATATTTTTAGGCCCTTCTCAGTCACCTTCACTTTCACCAGCAGCCACAGACCCAGCATCTGAAACAGACAGGGAGCAGCTTTCCAAAAGGGACTGCACCAGCTAAGGCTCTCCCTCTGCTCCCCAGTGCCAGTGCCTGGAGGGAAGACTGATCCAGCACAGCAGTGGGCTTTGGGGTTTGCTGTTTGGATTTTGTTTGGTTGGGGGTTTATTTGCTGAGGCTTTTTTTCCTTCTTGTGTGGAAGCTGACGCGGTCTTAGATAGTTTCATCCCAAAATATGCCAGGCAGCTCTCAGCTCCAAAGCAGAGCTGTACAGTCTGTGCAGGTAGGCCAGCAAAGCCAAATCCAGCATCTCTGTCTCCCTCTCTCTCTCTCTCTCTCCACCTATCTATCTATCTATTTATATCTATACAAACTATTGATATTTCTTCATACATAAATATTTATATATTTTTTGTTCATTTACATATGGGCAGGGACTGGCTGGAAAGCAGCCCTGAGGAGAGAGACTTGGGGGAGCTGGTGGACAATCAGCTCAACAGGAGCTCTCAATGTGCCCTTGCAGCCCGCAAAGCCAATCAGATCCTGGGCTGCATCAGGAGAAGTGTGGCCAGCAGGGCAAGGGAGGTGATCCTTCCCCTCTACTCAGCTCTGGTGAGACCCCACCTGGAGTACTGTGTCCAGTTCTGGAGCCCCTATTACAAGAGGGATCTGGAGGTGCTGGAAGGTGTCCAGAGAAGGGCCACGAGGATGAGCAGAGGGCTGGAGCACCTCTCCTATGAGGACAGACTGAAGGAGTTGGGGCTGTTCAGTCTGCAGAAGAGAAGGCTCCAAGGTGACCTAATTGTGGCCTTCCAGTATCTGAAGGGGGCTACAAGAAGGCTGGGGAGGGACTGCTCAGGATGTCAGGTAGTGCTAGGACTAGGGGGAATGGAATGAAGCTGGAGGTGGGGAGATTGAGGCTGGAGGTGAGGAGGAAGTTCTTCCCCATGAGAGTGGTGAAGCCCTGCAATGGGTTGTCCAGGGAGGTGGTTGGGGCCTTGTCCCTGGAGGCCTGGTTTAAGGCCAGGCTGGCTGAGGCTCTGGCCAGGCTGATGCAGTGTGGGGTGTCCCTGCCCATGGCAGGGGGGTTGGAACTAGATGATCCTTGTGGTCCCTTCCAACCCTGACTGATACTATGATACTATGATATATACTTATATACATTTCTATGCACTATATATATTCTGCATAGATTAGTTATATTTATTATTATCTATTTGATAGGTAAAATTATTTATATTTATTTATATATATAAGTGAATGCTCTCTATATATAAATAGATATAGGTATTGATATAGTTATAGATGATATAGATATATATGTATAGATTATATGGAGATAGAGATAGAGATAGAGATAGAGAAATAGAGAAATAGAGATAGAGATAGAGATAGAGATAGAGATAGAGATAGAGATAGAGATAGAGAGATAGAGATGGAGATAGAGATAGAGATAGAGATAGAGATAGAGATAGAGATAGAGATAGAGATAGAGATAGAGATGGAGATGGAGATGGAGATGGAGATGGAGATAGAGATGGAGATAGAGATGGAGATAGAGATGGAGATAGAGATGGAGATAGAGATAGAGATAGAGATAGAGATAGAGATAGAGATAGAGATAGAGATAGAGATAGAGATAGAGATAGAGATAGAGATAGAGATAGAGATGGTGGATTTGGTGTTCTTGCCCTGCATGTCCTGCTGTCCCTCCTGCAGCTATCAGTTTTGTGTAAGATGATAGAGTCACAGAAGCATTTTGGTTGGAAAAGATCTTTATGATCATAGATCTCAACTGTAAACCTGCTGTGGAGATCCCAGGTGGAGGTGGCAGTACTGCCCTGCCTGGCTTAGGGTAGCTGCTTTGGCTGAGCCAGTGGGTTGCAACATCACCCTGAGTTTGCTCACAGAGTCCCCATGGATGCCCTTGTGCTCCCCCTTCCAGGAGGGGGAACTAAGCACTGTGCTGTGCCCTGCAGCCTCACCTGCAAGCTCAGAAAGCTGGGAAACTCTAGAATAGAAATGCTCCATCAACACCTTCTACCCCAGGTTCTGTGAGGCAGGCTGCAGTAAATAAAGCCAAGGCTAACAAAGCAATTCCTTCCTTTGTAGCTATAGTGGCTGAGCAGACCCCAGCAACACACTGCTGCTATCAACTCATCCTCTGTATTTGTTAACATTTGGTTTGGATTCCTACAGAATGTAAGAAGAGGACAAAAATGGAGATATTAAGAAGCTACTGGCACAAATCAGCAATCTTTCCAGAAGGCAGCATGGTGAACCATGTGGGAATTTGCCAAGCAGCTCCATCTGCTCGAGGAGCACAGCAGACATTTCAGAAGTCTCCACTAGTTCTGGCTGTGGGGTGAAGTATTTTTCAGGGCTCTCACTGACCTGCCTCATTTGGCTCTCAGGCTCATATAGAACCATAGAATGGCCTTGAGTTGGAAGGCACCTCAAGGATCATCCAGTTCCAACCCCCCTGCCATGGGCAGGGACACCTCACGCTAGCCCAGGCTGCTCAATGCCTCATCCAGGCTGGTCCTAAATGCTTCTGGGGATGAGGAGTCCACATCTTCTCTGGGCAGCTCATTCCAGTGTCTCACCACCCTCATAGTAAAGAACTTCTTCCTAATATCTAATCTAAATCTACAATGCTTCAGTTTAAGACCACTGCCCCTCACCCTGGTGCTACATGCCCTCGTGAACAGTCCTTTCCCAGCTTTCCTGTAGGTACTCTTCAGGTACTGGAAGGCTGCTCTAAGGTTTCCCTGGGCCTTTCTCTTCTCCAGGCTGAACTAGCCCATGTCTCTCTGCTTGTCCTTGTAGGAAAAGTGCTCCAGTCCTCTGATCATTTTTGGGACCCTTCTCTGGACCAGAGCTGGACACTACTCCAGGAGGGGTCTCACCAAAGCAGAGTAGAGGGGCAGAATCACTACCCTTGACCTGCTGGCCATGCATCTTTTGATGTAGCCCAGGATCCAGCCATCTTTTTGGGCTGTCAGTACACATTGCCTGCCTATGTCAAGCACCTCATCAAACAGTGACCCCAAGCTCTTCTCTGAAGGTCTGCTTTCTATTCTATTCTAGAAGAGGACATGGCCTGAAGCTATGCCAGGGGAGGTTTAGGTTGGATGTTAGGAAGCATTTCCTGATGGTAAAGGGAATGAGAGACTGGGATGTGCTGCCCAGGGAGGTGGTGAAGTTGCCATCCCCGGAGGTGTTTAAGGACACATTGGATGTTTTGTAAACAAAGGACAGGTCTAAACCAATTTCATTGGTGGATTGGTAGAATGCAAAGGAGTTCCATCTGTGGCTCACTTGGTAGGGCATGAGACTATGAGTGTTGAGATCATGGGTTCGAATCCTTCACTGGGCTGATCCAGAGGTGTGCCTCCTGTCCACCCCTTCTAAACAATTTAATTGGCTGTTCATACTGTCCATCTAATCCAAGACAATATTTACAGTTCGTAAGTAAAGTTCATAGTCCATTCTGGCTATGCTCAGATGTAGATGATTCAAAAGTCCAAGAAGATCAGAAAATGAGAAAAATGGAAAACAGTTTATCTCTTGGCCGACGAAGCGAAGAAAAGGGAAACAGGGATTCTCAGGGTCTCTCAGTTGACTCAGGGCTCTCAGGGATCTCAGGGTTCGTGCACCGTAGATTTCCTCGTTGATTCTTCCTTTGGACGCGATGTAGCTGTACAGCAGTTTGAAATTAACCTCTTTCAGCTAAAGTTAAATTTCTTTGTGGAATACACTGAATTTCACCATTCTCTTGCATTACCCAGTAAGTGTGACCCAGTAAGCTGAAACCACCCCTCGGACAGGTTTAGCCTCTCCTGAGGGTGAAAATACCCAAACAGTTTTACCCAACAGATTCTTTTCTCTAACAACAGGAACTCATTCACCTTTCAACAGTCCAGTGTGGCCTGTGCAGAAGCAGAATGGAGACTGGCGTCTGATGGTCGACTACCGAGCCCTAAATGAAGTGACACCACCTATGAGTGGAGCAGTACCAGACATGATGGAACTCCAGTATGAGCTGGACTCCAAAGAGGCCAAATGGGATGCTACCACAGACATTTCCATGGATGCTATCACACAAGTCATCCATGACTGTGACATTTGTGCTGCTATTAAGCAGGCAAAATGACTTAAGCCCTTGTGGTATGGTGACAGATGGTCCAAGTACAAATATGGTGAAGCTTGGCAGATTGACTACATCACTCTACCACGTTCTCGTTCTGGTAAGCAGTACGTGCTTACTATGGTAGAGGCAAACACTGGATGGTTGGAAACTTATCCAGTTCCACATGCAACTGCACGTAACACCATTCTCGGTCTGGAGAGACAGATCCTGTGGAGACACGGAACTCCAGAGAGGATTGAGTAAAGAACTTGTAAAGAACTGGGCAAAAGAGCACGGTATTGAGTGGATATTCCATATTCCCTACTATGCACCAGCTTCAGGGAAGATTGAACGCTACAACGGTTTGTTGAAGACCACTCTTAAAGCCATGGGGGGTGGATCTGTGAAAAACTGGGAAAAACGTTTAGCACAAGCAACCTGGCTGGTAAATAGTAGAGGTTCAGTGAACTGAGCTGGACCTGCACATTCAGAAGAGACACAGTCTCAAGCTGCGCCAGGGGAGGTTTAGACTCGAGGTGAGGAGGAAGTTCTTCACCGAGTGAGTCATTCGGCATTGGAACCGGTTGCCCAGGGAGGTGGTTGAGTCATCATCCCTGGAGGCGTTCAAGGGGAGATTGGACGTGGCACTTGGTGCCATGGTCTAGTCATGGGGTCGGTGTTGATAGGTTTGACTCAATGATCCTCGAGGTCCTTTCCAACCTAAGTTATACTGTGATACTGTGATACTGTAACTGCTACACTCAGTGCTATGGGCTGGTTGGTGTGGTGGGGTTAGGTCACAGGCTGGGCTGGAGGAGCTCAGAGCTCTGTCCCAGCCTCAATCATTCTGTGACTCTGTGAGTGAAGTTGCAGACATGGGTGCAGCAAGGAAAATTCCATCTATTGATGAGAAATTACAGGTATTTGCCATTGCTCTACCACTGCAGATAAGCCCTACAGCAATTTGTGATGCAAGTCTCACACAGCTGGCAATGTTCAAACATAAACTATGTGTATTTTCCCCCCACATAGATTAAAAATGTCATAACAGTTCACAGCCTTATGGAGTTTTCATGTCCAATACAACTCAGTGCTATCAGGCATGGTGAGACCAAGACCATCTAATTTCCTTGTGCTTTGTTGTTCTGGGTCACCCCTACAGTAAAGGAAGGACCTTCATGCATTAAGGGCACACTTTGCAGAACATGAGAGCTCATCCCTGGGCAAGTTCAGAAGGCAGGAGATGTTCACCACCAAATCAAAGCTCCAGAGATCAGTTCAAAGAAACTGCATCTCGAGGATGCTTTCATGGTTACCATTACTTTCCCCCCTCCTAGACAGGCTTGGCAGAGAGTTCAAAGAGTACAAGCACAGCACAAACAATAATTATTACTACCAACAACAGAAGCAATAATTATTGCTAGCAAGCACAGCAATAATAATGCTCTTTATAACCCCCCAAACAACTGAGAAAGGCATATGTCTTAATTGCAAAACTTCTGCTGCTACAGAGGGGGGAGAAAGCACAAGCTCAGTAAATGACACTTTGGAGATGTCATTTTCTCTCATTTTCAATCTATTTTACAGCATTTGGGTGACTTTGATGTTATTTTGTTCGTTCATCTTCCCATTTGCCAGATGCCAAAGGCACATTGGCTGAGGCTGTGTCTCTCTTAGTAGGTAGCAGAGGCTCAAGGGCTGGGTATTTACAGCAAGACAGTTTGATGCTGAGGACATGATGTCTACATCAGGCATCTTTGGAGGAAGTAGGAAGCAGGGAGTGAGGCAGCATTTTGGGCTAAGCCTGGTCTGGTCCCATGACACTTCATTAACTGCTAGATACCTTCTCAAGTGTAAGCAGTAGACTTCACTCTGCTGGGTAAAGCACTGGCTGGGCAAAGAGGCCCAAAGAGTGCTGCTCAGTGGAGTGAAAGGCAGCTGGCAGCTGGTCACAAGTGGTGTTCCTCAGGGCTCAGAGTTGGGACCATTTCTGTTTCACATCTTGATTGATGACCTTGATGAAGGCACAGAGTGTGACAGCAGTAAGTTCTCAGATGACATCAAGTGAGGTGGAGAATTAATCTGCACCAGGGTAGGGAGGCTCTGCAGAGGGACTTGGATAGATTGGATCCAGGGCCAACGTTACCAGGAGGAGCTTCAGCAAGGCCAAGTGCCAGGTCCTGCCCTTGGGGCACAACAACCCCAAGCAAGGCTCCAGGCTTGGGGCAGTGTGGCTGGAAAGCTGCTGGCAGAAAGGGACCTGGGGGTGCTGATGGACAAGCAGCTGAAGAGGAGCCAGCTGTGTGCCCAGGGGTCCAAGAAAGCCAAAGGCATCCTGGCTGGGATCAGCAATGCTGTGTCCAGCAGGAGCAGGGAGGGGATTGTCCCCTGGCACTCAGCTCTGGGGAGGCCACACCTCCAGTGCTGTGTAAAGCTTTGGGCACCTCAGGACAAGAGAGATGTGGAGGTGCTGGAGCCAGGACAGAGGAGTGCAAGGAAACTGGGAAGGGCCTGGAGAAGAAATCTGATGAGGAGCAACTGAAGGAGCTGGGGATGGTTAGTGTGAAAGAGAGGAGGCTGAGGGGAGACCTCCTGGCTCTCTGCAGCTCCCTGCAAGAAGGTTGTGGAGAGGTTGGTGCTGGTCTCTGCTCCCAGGTCATTAGTGACAGAAGAAGAGGGAATGGCCTTGTGAGAGACTAGTAAGTTTGTCTCTCTTGGTGTACTCAACAAAGATAAAATCACTTGCTGTTTGCCCAGACAATATGTATTGGGCAGAGCCACTAAGGACTCTTGGAAGGTGCAAAGATAACATTGCTCTCACTGAGCCACAGCTGGCCTACAACAATGACCCAGCCATTCACGCCTTTAGGGCAAGATAATCTCCACCCATCAAGTACCCTGGGCAGGGTGAAGGAATGTGGGGGGATTATCTGAATGGAGACGGGGGAGACAGAGATTCCCCCCCCCCCCCCCCCCCCCCCAAATCTTGCCCAAACACACAGCAATACACAGAAAGATTTCTGGGGAAACGATACCTGGATATTTACCTAAGGATTATTTCCTGCCCCTGGAATTCCTGAGGGACAATGTTTGAATACATACCTAAGGACTAAAAACTGTATAAAAGACTGGAGCAACTACTGGTTTGTAGAGAGAAATGGAGGAGAAAAATGGAGATGAAGGAAAACACAGGAGACGGGCCAGGCCGCTGAGAAGGGAAAGCAGGAACAATGCTGCTCCGGAGAAAAGAAGCTGCCCGGAGGACCACAGCTCCAGCCAAAGCCTCAGCACCCTTTCTCTACAGACCCAGGCTGCCCAGAGGAGCCTCAGCACCATTCCTGTATCAACCCAACATCTCCCCAGAGGACCACAGCTCCAGCCAAAGCCTCAGCACCCTTTCTCTACAGACCCAGGCTGCCCAGAGGACCACATCTCTTCTCCAGCCAAAACCTCAGCACTGTTTCTCTACAAACCCAACATCTCCTGCAGCACCTTTCCTCCACAGACTCAAACTGTCTTTGGGGGGTGAGGGGTGTGGTAATATAATTCCTTTCCTCTTCTCTCTCTCTCTCTTCTCTCTCTCCCTCTCTCTTTTCTCCCTCTCCCCTTCTTATTCCCATTTTATTTATGTAATAAATAGTCCAGCTGTTGATACTTTGGCCTCGTTTGTGCCTCTCATTTCACAACACGGGAATATTTAAAAGAACTATGTCTCCGGACCGAGACATTTAATGTCTCCAGACCTTGACAGGCCTCAAGCTGCCACTGGGGAGGTTCAGACTGGACATTAGGAAAGCTTTTTTTCAGGGCAAGAGTGGTGAGGGCTTGGAATGTGCTGGCCAGGGAGGTGGTGGAGTCCCCAAGGCTGGCTGTGTTTGCAGGTGGTTTGGCTGTGGTGCTTGGGGCTGTGGTTTAGGGGTGAGCCTTGCAGAGCAGGGTTCTGGGTTGGCCTTGGTGATCCTGAGGCTCTTTTCCAAGCTGAATGTTTCTGTGGTTCTGTGATGTTTCATGCTTTGAGGCTGTTCAGCCATGTGCTTTCAGCAGAGGAAGAGGAGATACTCAGGTGTTTTGCTCTACAGTAAGTCTTGTTCTGTGCTGAAGTGCTAAGGTAGATGCCTCCTGCTCTCCTGCTGCTGTGAGATTAATACCAAATGAGCATTTCCCAAATGCTACATATTATTATGTAGAAAAAATCATGTAAGCAACCACTCTGGGTGCAAATCTCATTTCTGCTTCTGTATATCACTGGTGCTTTCAAAACTACTTGTGGTTGCTGCTGGCACACAAATGAAATGAGTGAAAGCAGTCTAAAATAAAGCAAATCAAATTTCCTTATTAGAAATGAAATTGGAAGTGTCCAAGCTGAATGACTCTCTTGGTAGCAAACCAAGTGCTAGCATTACAGCTTTAGATTAATTTTTCTGCTTGTTTACAGCTGAGGACTAGCAAGAAAGGAGGCACAGTGTGGTGGTGTAAACCAGCTGGGCTGATATGCACTTCCAGTGGGGAGTCTGACTTCTGAATGTACCACGCTTTCACAGTGTCACAGGACATGAGAGGTTACCAGGGACTTCCAGAGATCACCCAGTCCAACCCCCAGAGCTGGAGAGAGTCCAAGGGAGGGCTACAAGGATGCTGAAGGGGCTGCAGCACTGCCTGGGTAGGAGAGGCTGAGAGCCCTGGGGCTGTTGAGTCTGGAGAGGAGAAGGCTGAGAGGGATCTGATCAATGTCTATCAATAGCTGAGGGGTGGGGGTCAGGAAGGAAGGGACAGGGACAGACTCTGCCCACTTGTGCCCTGGGACAGGAGAAGGGGCAATGGATATAAACTGCTGCACAAGAGGTTCCACCCCAACAGGAGGAGGAACTTCTTCCCTGTGAGGGTCCCAGAGCCCTGGAGCAGGCTGCCCAGAGAGGTTGTGGAGTCTCCTTCTCTGGAGTCTTTCCATCCCTGTCTGGATGTGTTCCTGTGTGACCTGTGCTGGATTCTGTGCTCCTGCTCTGGCAGGGGGCTGGACTGGAAGCTCTCCAGAGGTCTCTTCCATCCCCTGACATACTGGGATCCTGTAACTCTCTGGTATGCACTTATGCACTGATTAATAACAGCATTTTAAGAGCCCTGCCAGTGTCTGATGCACCTCCTGCTCTCATCTAACCAACTGCCACTGAATTTCCTTTCCCTTCAGAGAAGGTGGTTGGGGTGTGTCGTAATACTGCACAGGTTCTTGCTGTACATCAGGCACTGCTGCCTTGCTGAAACCACACATTTTAAAAGCTGAAACCTTAGGAATGTTTTTCCCAGGAAAGGTAACTGATTCAGCTGGGAGTGAATAAGGCTGAACCAGGATGATGCTTACAAGGAAAATTCCAATTAAATACTGGATTCAAGGTCAAATTGACTTTGAACCTCTTTCTTCTTCTGGAAAGCAACAGCTGTGGATTGCTCTCGTTCTGATGGGAAGGCAGCAATGGTGTTACTCTGAGATTTTTCATAGGTTTGACCAAATCTGGTAACTTTTAAAGCCTGAAAAATGTTGAGTGTCTCCCAAAGTAATCCTCATGCTCTGGGCTGCTTCAGGATTCAGAGCAGGTTAGAGGAAGTATCATAGAAGTATCAGTCAGGGTTGGAAGGGACCACAAGGATCATCTAGTTCCAACCCCCCTGCCATGGGCAGGGACACCCCACACTACATCAGCCTGCCCAGAGCCTCAGCCAGCCTGGTCTTAAACACCTCCAGGGATGGGGCCCCAACCACCTCCCTGGACAACCCATTGCAGGGCTTCACCACTCTCATGGGGAAGAACTTCCTCCTCACCTCCAGCCTCAATCTCCCCACCTCCACCTTCATTCCATTCCCCCTAGTCCTATCACTACCTGACATCCTGAGCAGTCCCTCCCCAGCCTTCTTGGAGCCCCCTTCAGATACTGGAAGGCCACAGTTAGGTCACCTTGGAGCCTTCTCTTCTCCAGACTGAACAGCCCCAACTCCTTCAGTCTGTCCTCATAGGAGAGGTGCTCCAGCCCTCTGATTATCCTCATGACCCTTCTCTGGATGTCTTCCAGCACCTCCAGATCCCTCTTGTCCTAGGGGCTCCAGAACTGGAGGCAGTACTCCAGGTGGGGTCTCACCAGAGCTGAGTAGAGGGGGAGGATCACCTCCCTTTCCCTGCTGGCCACACTTCTCCTGATGCAGCCCAGGATCTGATTGGCTTTGCGGGCTGCAAGTGCACACTGAGAGCTCCTGTTGAGCTTCTCCTCTCCCAGCACCCCCAAGTCTCTCTCCTCAGGGCTGCACTACTGGAGGCTGGATGTAAAAGGATAGAGCCAAATTTGGTTGAAAAGAAAGGAAAAGGATCTTCACAAGAAGGTAATATTTCACTTCCCAAGCACTCTGTGCCACAGCTGGGAGGCCTCTTCCTGGCTTGGCAGCTTTGAAAAGCAGCACCACAGCCACCTTTGGGCAGATATTGCTGGCGAGCTGGGTGTGCTGCTTCTGTGTGGCTGTGCTCCAGCTCCACTGACACAAGCACAACTGTGTCCACCTGCTTCCTTCTGCCCTTGCATTTGAGACCAGGCAGCTGGGATGGCTTTCCCCACCTCCATTCTCTTGTACACACAAACCAGCTGAATCCCTTTCTTCCTGGCTGTGCAGAGAGAGCAGCAGATAACAGGAAAGAAGAACTCCTGAAGAGTATACCAGGCTCAAAGGATAGCTGCTCTGTTAAGTATGACTGCCAGCACTCACACTCTTGGCAGGAGACTGTGAATGTCACCAGGGCCTCTCATGCTGTAGGTAAGCAGATTTTGATACCAGTTCTCAGCATTTAGTAGCCCAAGGTGCTGGTCATGCAGACCTCTCAGAAGGATAAGCCCTCCTGATACCACTGGTGAACTTAAGGTGTGCATCCAGCCTCCTGCTGTCAGTTTTCCTACTGATGTTTTATGTCTGCAAATGTGGCAGAAGTGGGGTGTGTGTATAGCTGTGTGCATGCACTCTCACATCTACTGCACTCTGATCAATGCTCACCTTAGGAGACCACAGAAAAAGTAGGAAAGAAGCCAAATTGTTTAAGTGTTGGAGACTGCACTTGGGGCACAACAACCCCAAGCAGGGCTCCAGGCTTGGTGCAGTGTGGCTGGAAAGCTGCTGGCAGAAAGGGACCTGGGGGTGCTGATGGACAAGCAGCTGAAGAGGAGCCAGCAGTGTGCCCAAGAAAGCCAAAGGCCTCCTGGCTGGGATCAGCAATGCTGCGTCCAGCAGGAGCAGGGAGGGGATTGTCCCCTGGCACTCAGCTCTGGGCAGGCCACACCTCCAGTGCTGGGTCCAGCTTTGGGCACCTCAGGACAAGAGAGATGTGGAGGTGCTGGAGCCAGGGCAGAGGAGGGCAAGGAAGCTGGGAAGGGCCTGGAGAATTGATCTGATGAAGAGCAAGTGAAGGAGCTGTGGCTGGTTAGTGTGAAAGAGAGGAGGCTGAGGGGAGACCTCCTGGCTCTCTACAGCTCCCTGCAGGGAGGTTGTGGAGAGGTTGGTGCTGGGCTCTGCTCCCAGGTCATTAGTGACAGAAGAAGAGGGAATGGCCTCAAGCTGCCCCTGGGGAGGTTCAGATTGGACATGAGGAAACCTTTTTTGAGAGCAAGAGTGGTGAGGGCTTGGAATGTGCTGCCCAGGGAGGTGGTGGAGTCCCCAAGGCTGGCTGTGTTTGCAGGTGGTTTGGCTGTGGTGCTTGGGGCTGTGGTTTAGGGGTGAGCCTTGCAGAGCAGGGTTCTGGGTTGGCCTTGGTGATCCCTTTGGGTCTTTTCCAAGCTGAATGCTTCTGTGATTCTGTGAATGGAGGAGGGGAGCAAAGCTTTCATCATCCTTCAGTACAAAGTTTGCTCTAATATTCCAGAAGGCAATGTTGCCAGAGCAA
Source organism: Melanerpes formicivorus (assembly GCF_026170545.1). Classification (NCBI taxonomy): domain Eukaryota; kingdom Metazoa; phylum Chordata; class Aves; order Piciformes; family Picidae; genus Melanerpes; species Melanerpes formicivorus. The sequence goes on from NW_027142355.1 coordinate 608,277, forward strand.
ATTAACTGCCAGAGTAAACGATGATAAAGTCTATAACACTCACTTATTTACTTCCTGACACATGAATAATGAAGCCTGAAGGAGTGTCACTCAGTCAGATGGCATTTGAAGAGGAGTTCACCCCCCCGGTTCCGCTGTGTTCCCTGGAAATTAACAGTATTTGTGTCCTACAAGGTAAAGAGTTTTCACTGGCTCTGGTTTTTGTCTGTCCTTTGGAATGCTCATTCTGAAAGGCAAACACTCCTGATAAATTGCTCAGCCAGAGGATCTGCTCTGCCAATCTCATTGTTTGAGCAATTTAACAATCAAAAGAAGTAACAACACTCATACAGTGATATTGTGACAGGGTGTAGAGAAGGCGGGAGGTGGGGGGTGGGGGGAAGAGTATGAGCTGTATCAGCTCTCAGTTGAATCCAAAGTGCATAATACTCTGAAGCACAGTGTGGATGGTTTGTGGTAAGTGATCCTGTCAAGGCTTTTGGGGTGAATGAAGCTGTTTTATTTCTTAAAAAATAATCTAACACTCTGCTTTGCATAATACATTGCCTGCTCCATAGCAGAATTTAGAGCCATTCCCCCCCTAAAAGTCTGCTGTCATTTTTCATAGCTCCAAAATGCACTCAATCTCACTTGGGTATGTTGCAATATTTAAAAGAGAAGAGTCACAGAGTGTTAGGGGCTGGAAGGGACCTCCAAAGGTCACCCAGTCCAACCCCCCTGCCAGAGCAGGAGCTCCTAGAGCAGATCACACAGGAACACATCCAGGCAGGGCTTGAATAGCTCCAGAGAGGGAGACTCCACAACCCCCCTGGGCAGCCTGCTCCAGGGCTGTCACCCTCACAGGGAAAACGTTTCCCTCCTGTTTCCATGGCACTTCCTCTGCCTCAGCTTCCACCACTGCCCCTTGTGCTGGCATTGGGCATCCCCCAGCAGAGCCTAGCTCCAGCCTCTGGGCACTCACCCTGCACATCTTTATCAACAGCAATTGAGGTCACCCTCAGGCTCCTCCTCTCCAAGCTCCAGAGCCCTCAGCTCCCTCAGGCTCTCCTCATGAGGAAGATCTTCCACTTCCTTGATTATTTTCATGGCTCTGCACTGGAGTCTCTCAAGCACTTCCCTGAGGTCCTTTTTGACCTGAGGGGCCCAGAACTGGACACAATATTCCAGAGGTGGCCTCACCAGGGCAGAGTAGAGATGGAGGAGAACCTCTCTTGACCTACTGACCACAGCCCTTCTAACCCACCCCAGGATGCCCTTGGCCTTCTTGGCCACCAGAGCACCTTGCTGGCTCATGCTCAACCTCCCACCCACCAGGACCCCCAGATCCTTTTCCCCTTACTCCTATCCAGCAGCTCAGTCCCCAACTTATCCTGCCCCATGGGGTTGTTGTTTCCCAGGTGCAAGACTCTGCCCTTGCCCTTGTTGAATGTCATTCCATTTCCCCCTGCCCAACTCTCAGCCTGTCCAGGTCTGGCTGAAGGGCAGCACAACCTTCACGTGTTTATCTATAGGTTTCTTGGGGGAGGCAAATGGTAGGTTCCATACAGTAATACAACAGGGGCTGCAGAAATGCCTGCAGTGTACTTCACAGCCTTCAACGAAACTAACCAAACTGTGCACAGTCACACGGATGCTGAAATGGGGTCAGTCATAGTTAGCTTTCTTTTTTTTTGGGGGGTGGGGTGGGACATGTTTCAGATGCTACTTTAAATGTCACTGGAGGTGACTGGCCCTGCTTGAGTTGATGAGATGGTGTTGGGTGACAGGCTGGACTGGATGATCTCTGAGGTCTTTTCCAACCTGGTGAACTCTGTATACACTTCCACTACTAATCAGACATGTCTCTTCCTTGTCCCCAGCTCCTATAGAGGAAGAACTTCCTGAGTCCCAACAGAGTAAGTCAAACTAACCCAATGCAAGGCAAGAGTTTGTTTTGCAGTGCTCTTGTAAAAGAAACCATTTCTCCATGGTGAATTTCTTTGGCATTCTGATATGAAGATACAGTGGAGCCTTGGGGTTTTATCACCAAACAAATGAAGGGGAGGAAGGCATCGAATGCAAACGTAGCATGAGCTGTGCTTCTCCCAGGGCAGGATCTCTTCCAGCTTAGCTGATGATTCAGGATCCTAGGGCTCATCCTCAACCAGAACCAGACAGGATGTGGTGGGAGATGTGGCTGCTGCAGGTGTGGAGGAAATACTTAGAGAAGATTGTATGTGAAATTCCCTTAAACTAGTCAAAAATCATTTACTCCAGTCCAGCTGTTCATTTACTTACTTTTCTCTTCCTTTTGCATGAAAATGAGTATCTCATTTTTTTTTGCAGAGGTTTGGGTGTTGGTTTTGTTGTTTTGTTGTTTTCTTTTTCTCTCTCCCTTTTTGTTTCATTTGTCAGTTGTTGAGAGGATCTTTGCCAGATGCAGCTGGGGGGTAGCTGTACTTGGGGAGCTGAGAGCAGCAAGCTTGGGAAAGAAGGAAACAGGATATGGGATGCCAAGAAAAATGCATTTCTGTGGTGCTAATATGGAGATTGTCAACACATTTTCTTCCTTTTAGGAGAGAAAGAAAGGCAAATCAAAATGCTAAGCAAAGGCAGCTGTTAAAAATTCTGCCTCAGAAAACTGGATTTTATTTACCTCAAGCTGTCTTTGAGCATTTCATCTGTGTAAGAAGTTCTGCACCTTCAGCCATGAACTGCTGGGTAGTGGCCCTGTAGCTGAGCGGGTACATGTCTGCTCCATTCCACTGGTGCCTTATTTTCAATGAGATGCAAGATGCTACTCCCAGCCAGCTCTCTTTACAGCTTAGTTTTTAAGACCAGGGTTCAGGAAGGCAATCCCTCTTTAGAAAAACCTCCACATTCTTTCCTCCAAGCATTTGTAGACAGCAAGATGCAGGAGCTTGACAAAAGTAGCTCTTCAAATGTCAGTTCTTAGGTCAATTATATGAGATTATTAAAGTAAGTGAGGAGTCTCTTTCTTTCTATTTCTTGCTATTCTTTCCATTGCTTTCTATAGTTTCTATTTCTTTCCAGTCTTTCTGTTCCTTCTATTTCTTTCTATTCTTTCTATTCCTATTCTATTTATTCCTATTCTTTCTCTTCCTATTCTATTTCTTTCTATTCTTTCTGTTCCCATTCTTTCTATTTCTTTCTATTCTTTCTGTTCCTGTTCTTTCTATTTCTTTCTATTCTTTCTGTTTCTATTCTTCTATTCTTTCTATTTCTTTCTATTCCTTCTGTTCCTGTTCATACTATTTCTTTCTATTCTTTCTGTTTCTATTCTTTCTATTTCTTTCTATTCTTTCTGTTCCTGTTCTTTCTATTTCTTTCTATTCTTTCTGTTTCTATTCTTTCTATTTCTTTCTATTATTTCTGTTCCTGTTCTTTCTATTTCTTTCTATTCTTTCTGTTCCCATTCTTTCTATTTCTTTCTATTCTTTCTGTTCCTGTTCTTTCTATTTCTTTCTATTCTTTCTGTTCCCATTCTTTCTATTTCTTTCTATTCTTTCTGTTTCTATTCTTTCTATTTCTTTCTATTCTTTCTGTTCCCATTCTTTCTATTTCTTTCTATTCTTTCTGTTTCTATTCTTTCTATTTCTTTCTATTCTTTCTGTTCCTGTTCTTTCTATTTCTTTCTATTCCTTCTGTTCCTATTCTTTCTATTTCTATTCTTTCAGTTTCTATTCTTTTTATTTCTATTCTTTCAATTTCTTTCTATTCTTTCAATTTATTTCTATTCTTTCAATTTCTTTCTATTCTTTCAATTTATTTCTGTTATTTCTATTTCTTTCTATTCTTTCTATTATTATTATCACAGGGTTTTTATAACTGCTGTGGTGCAACAGAGCCCTGGGAGAGGGGAGTCCCTTAGAGATGACCTTGGTTTTCTTTCCCTGTGGCTGGTTGCAATCATGGGTATAATCCAACATCAAAGAAGCAGAAGGAAAACAGTTTATTGCTTCTTCTGTCTTGAACAGCTGTGGTTTCCAAACTGCTTTCTTTGTAGGTGCCACCAGAGCTTTGCTTGTCCAGTTCTGTCTGTACTACGTTCACATTGCATCTCTGAATCGGTGCTCCTTTGCTTTGGATGAGCTAAAGGGACTTGTGAGAAATGGCAAATGACTGTTAGCGACACGTGGCAGCATAGAGAGGAGCTGCTATGTGTCCATGCAGGAATGAAGCTTGTAAAATCAATATTTATTGTTAAAGTGTCAGGTAGACAATAAACCAGTACACGGAAGCCGAAACTCTAAGCTGTTGCTGTGGGTTTAAAACACTCTCGCAAAGCAGGAAGTAATTTTTTGATGTTCTGCTCATGGATCATGGGCTGGGCTAGGTCTGCAGGGGTGGTTTTACACTTTGGTCTCTTGCTTGAAAGGGAAAGAGGATGATTTACTTCAGCTGTTGTCTGTCAAATGGTGCTGCAAGAGATGGTCCATCCACAGATGGACCACTAGATGGATAAGGAACTGGCTTGATGGCCGCACCCAAAGAGTGGCTGTCAATGGCTCCATGTCCCAGTGGAGGCCAGGGACAAGCAGAGTCCCTCAGGGATCAGTCCTGGGACCTGTCTTATTCAACATCTTTGTGGGTGACATGGACAGTGGCATTGAGTGCACCCTCAGCAAGTTTGCTGATGACACCAAGCTGTGTGGTGCAGCAGACATACTGGAGTGAAGGGAGGCCATCCAGAGGGACCTGGACAGGCTGGAGAGGTGGGCACAAGCCAACCTCATGAGGTTCAACAAGAGCAAGTGCAGGGTCCTGCATCTGGGTCGAGGCAATCCCAGGCACAAATCCAGGCTGGGCAGTGACTGGCTGGAAAGCAGCCCTGAGGAGAGAGACCTGAGGGTGCTGGGGGAGGAGAAGCTCAACAGGAGCTCTCAGTGTGCACTTGCAGCCCAGAAAGCCAATCAGATCCTGGGCTGCATGAGGAGAAGTGTGGCCAGCAGGACAAGGGAGGTGATTCTCCCCCTCTGCTCAGCCCTGGGGAGACCCCACCTGGAGTACTGCCTCCAGTTCTGGAGCCCCTAGGACAAGAGGGATCTGGAGGTGCTGGAAGGTGTCCAGAGAAGGGCCACGAGGATGACCAGAGGGCTGGAGCACCTCTCCTATGAGGACAGACTGAAGGAGTTGGGGCTGTTCAGTCTGGAGAAGAGAAGGCTCCCAGGTGACCTCATTGTGGCCTTCCAGTATCTGAAGGGGGCTACAAGAAGGCTGGGGAGGGACTGCTCAGGATCTCAGGTAGTGCTAGGACTAGGGGGAATGGAATGAAGCTGGAGGTGGGGAGATTCAGGCTGGAGGTGAGGAGGAAGTTCTTCCCCATGAGAATGGTGAAGCCCTGGAATGGGTTGTCCAGGGAGGTGGTTGGGGCCCTGTCCCTGGAGGTGTTTAAGACCAGGCTGGCTGAGGCTCTGGCCAGGCTGATGTAGTGTGGGGTGTCCCTGCCCATGGCAGGGGGGTTGGAACTAGATGATCCTTGTGGTCCCTTCCAACCCTGACTGATACTATGATACTATGAAATACTCAGAGTTTGGTGGTTTTTACCAGGGTGTGACTGGTACAGTTAGAACAGGCATCTGGGCTGGTTTTAGGCTGAGCCTAGCAAATTTTCCACAGATCTTGAACAGACAGTGAGAGAATGTAAACAAATTACCCCTGGCTGTAAAAGGGAAAATAGTGATAAGGTCTAAATAATCCCATTGGCCTGGTCACCAACGTGAAGCTAGCAGTGCAAACTAATTTTCTCTCTTCTTTTGGCTTCCTTTGCTCTAGGTGGTGCTTCTGCTGCCCTTGGCTGTGCTCCTTGGCTGTGGCTAAGTACTAACAGCTACTCTCTCCTCTCCTCTCTTACCTTGTACAAGGGGAAGGGGAGCAGGGTGGGGGATGCTGTTGGTAACCCCTGGTTTTGTCCAGGGAGGTCCTGGTGTTGTTTATAACTGGCACACATATGTACATATTGTCTATGCTGTGCATAGTCATTGCATTCCATGTTTTAGATTGTAGCTTTGCTTGTAAATACAGCTTCATGTGCTTTCTAACTGAGCTGCTCTGGCAATTTTCTTTTGGGGGGTAATTTCAACCCACCACAGCACCAAGAAGTGCAGTAGCACGAGGTGGTAAAGTAATTCAGGCTGAGATAATTTCACAGGATTGTTAACCTAAATGAAGGCAGGAAAGGGACACATTATTGCCCCCTTGTTAGGCAGATGAATAGCCCTATACATCTTTAGCAGGGGATCGGCATTAGACCTCCAGCTGATCTCTCTCCCACTAACCTCCCTTTCTCCCCCAGTGCCTGAATAGCTCTGTTATGAGGAGGAGACCTGGACCACGGCATAGGAAGAGGACTGATGCTCTCTGAACTGCTGCTGTTTGGTTATCTCTGTGTCATGTGCTGGGAGATAGAACCAGCCAAGTGCCCAGCCTGATGCCAGAGAGCCGATCTCTGCCGCTACCCCATGGTGTCCTTTGCACTCACAGGCAGTGCCCCAACCACAGGAGTATTGCCTCACGTGTGAGGAAGGAATGGACACTACAGTATTGAAGAAAGTAAACGTGGCTTTCAAAAACCAACCAGCCAAGAGTGCCTAAAAAACTCTCCTGTCCAGGTGGGACTTAACCTTCCACTTCCCTTGCCCTCTGCTGTGCCAGGTCCAGGCCAGGGGCAGAGTGAGGTGACTGAAGCCTGTGCTGGCAGGAGGAGTGCTGGAGCAAAAACAAAAATCTAAAGAAGTTATGTTAATTTCAAGGTCCATTAGGCACAGAGGACCTGCTCCTGTGGCTGCTGAAGCTCAGCTCTCATTGACTGTAGAGCTCTCATTGGTGGCAGAGGTATGGGATCAGCCCATGAAGAAAGAATAATCAATGCTCTGCATGGGAAAAGAACACCAGTGAGGCAGAGATGTTGTCAGGTGTTAAAGGGAGTATTTTCCAGGTTGCCAGTGTGGCAGACACAAACCCTGCACAGGCAATCTGTCTGAATATAGCACCCATGTCATCACAAGCTCACCAGGCTTGGGACCTGAAGCTATCCAGCATTTTAGCGTGGATGACTGTATCAGTAAGATGTTCTCCTCCATCAGGTGTCTAGCCTGATGCTTTTTCTTGCATGATAACAGCCCAAGGCCAGTGTGAAAATTCAGAATTACATGGAGAGAATCTGACCAAACGAAACCCTGACGGTGCTCCAGCCGGGAGCTGCTGCTTCACCTCCTCACACGGGCTGCACTTTTACTGCAGAGCTCCTGTGCTCAGCACAAAGGTAGTAAAGCATCTATCTAACAATCCTTTTTACTTATTTGACATTTAGAGACTCCCCTGTTCCATTATCTTTGCTTTACTCGGTGACATTTTTATCAACTCCGCCATTACCGCGGCGGGTTTTACAGCCACCGCACTTCCAAGGGACAAAGATGTCAGCAGCATCAATTACCAGAAAAATTACAGCTCCAGCTTTATCTCACAGGTAATTAAATGAGCTGTAATGATTAGCCCAGATTCATTAGGTTCCTGTGCTCGTGACCTGCTCAGATTGGATTATTGTAATGCTGGCAGGGTCTGTGTGCCAAGGCGGCGCATTGGCAGCCTTGAAGGCAGCCGTAAAGGCAGAGGCAAGAGGACTGTTAAACCCCAGATTATTTAGGCCCTTTATAATTCACTGAAAATGAATTCCCTGTTATGTGCTCATGATAACACTGCCATCATTCCTCAGTGTTTTGTGGATAATGACCCTTATACTCCCAGGTTATTGTCACTTCTGGAGTGGCTTAACCAAGTACTATGGCAATGCTCAGAGCAGAACAGCTCGGAGTGACACGTCTGATGTGTGCAGTGGCAGACAAGAGATGCTTATGAGTGATTCAGAATAGAATAGAATAGAATAGAATAGAATAGAATAGAATAGAATAGAATAGACCAGGTTGGAAGAGACCTTCAAGATCATCGAATTGTCAGGCTTGGAAGGGAGCTCAAGGCTCAGCCAGTCTCATCCCCCCTGCCATGGCCAGGGACACCTCACACTACAGCAGGTTGCTCACAGCCACATCCAGCCTGGCTGCAAACACCTCCAGGGATGAGGCTTCCACCACCTCCCTGGGCAACCTGTGCCAGTCTCTCACCACCCTCGTGGGGAACAACTTCTTCCTCACATCCAATCTCAGTCTCCCCATTTCTAGTTTTGCTCCATTCCCCCCAGTCCTATCCCTCCCTGACACCCTCAAAAGTCCCTCCCCAGCCTTCTTGGAGCCCCCTCCAGATACTGGAAGGCCACAAAAGTCTCCTGGGAGCCTTCTCTTCTCCAGGCAGCACAACCCCAACTCCCTCAATCTGTCCTCATAGCAGAGCAGCTCCAGCCCTCTGCTCATCCTCTGGACACCTTCCAGCACTTCCAGAGTCCTCCTGGCACAGAGGCTCCAGAACTGGACACAGAGCTCCAGCTGTGGTCTCAGCAGAGTGGAGCAAAGGAGGAGAATCCTCTCCCTGGCCCTGCTGGCTCTGCTTCTCTTGCTGCAGCCCAGGATGTGATCTGCTCTCTGCATCATTTCTGCATCATATGTGGGACATGCTCATATCTTGAATGCATCCATTCTGCTTATACTGTGAGCCTATTGCTTGGAGACTAGACCTGGAGCTGAGTTGCATGTGGTACCAGAAGTCAATCTGGGGAGTAGTTGTATGGGAAGTGAGAATGTTCCATGCAGAAAGTAAGGAAAGGATAGCCAAGAAGCAAACCCATAGGAGAGTTAAACAATAACAAACTGAACTGTATTGGGTTCTGAGCTCCTCACTACAGGAAGGACATTGAGGGTCTGGAGCCTGGCCAGAGAAGAGCAAGGGGGCTGGAGAAGGGCCTGGGGCCCCTGGGCTACAAGGAGTGGCTGGGGGAGCTGGGGGTGTCCAGGCTACAGCAGAGGAGGCTGAGGGAGACCTCATTGCTCTCTGCAGCTCCCTGAAGGGAGGTTGGAGTGAGGAGGGGGCAGCCTCTGCTCCTTGGTGGCAAGGGACAGGAGCAGAGGAAATGGTTCCAAGCTGCCCCAGGGGAGGTTCAGGCTGGATGCTAGGAAATATTTATTCACTGAGAGGGTTCTCAGACATAGGAATGGTCTGCCCAGGGCAGTGCTGGAGTCCTCATCCCTGGGGGTGTTTAAACAGCCTGTGGAGCTGGTGGTTAGGGACATGGTTTAGGGTTGACCCTAAACTGGGTCAGGGGTTGGACTGAATGACCTTTGAGGTCTCTTCCAAGCAGATGTTTTCAGTGATTTTGTGGCCAGCACTGTATTAGATGATTTTGAAGGGAGTGAAATGTATCTTTTTAGGCAACATGTGATGTGTTGTAGCTTAAACTCCTCTATCCCATCGAGTTTCTTGATTACAGCACTATTGGCTCCCTGTGCTTAGGGGCACAATCTTGTAGAGCTTCTCAGGCTGAAAGATGGCTTCCAGAAGTCACAGAGAAGACTTAGCCAGTGGTGGATTTTCAGCTGAGGATCTCATATTGGTCTGCTATTAGAATTTCCCAGGCAGTGCCTGTTGGGCAGGTAGGCAGCATCTGTGATACAAAAAGTGATGCCACAGAGAACTTTATGGGCTCAGCCCCCTTCTAGTCAAGTTCCTTTGTTTAGATCTTAGCAGTCAAAGAACCATGCTGGAAAAGCATGGAAATTGCATTAGCTTTGATGTGGAGTTTCAAGGTATTCCCCATGCACAACAACAGAGCTGTGGAGTCTTTGGAAAGAAAGTCTCAGATGTCAATTAAACCAAACCCCAAAGCCAACCCAACCAACCAAGAAAACACTGACAGCAACAACAACAACAAACTTAACCAAGCAAAGAAACAAAACCCCAGCAACAATGAAATCAAACAATGAAAAAACAACAATGAAAAAACCAAACCCTCCCCAACCAACCAAACAAACCCCAAACAAACCCCAAACTCACCAACAGGCAGTGTTTTATTTTCCTCAACATAGCACCATAGTCTACAGATACATTGGAATCCTTTCAGAGGTGAAGTCACATCTGGATTTTCCTGGGGAAAAGGGCAGCAGTGGCATGAATGGCAGGAGGAGCAGGAAAGATCAGGCCAAAGGAGGTGAAACTGAAAGCATTTTCTCTGTCCTGCTGAGAACTTAGTATCATAGTATCAGTCAGGGTTGGAAGGGACCACAAGGATCATCTAGTTCCAACCCCCCTGCCATGGGCAGGGACACCCCACACTACATCAGCCTGGCCAGAGCATCATCCAGCCTAGGCTTAAACACCTCCAGGGACAGGGCCCCAACCACCTCCCTGGACAACCCATTCCAGGGCTTCACCACTCTCATGGGGAAGAACTTCCTCCTCACCTCCAGCCTGAATCTCCCCACCTCCAGCTTCATTCCATTCCCCCTAGTCCTATCACTACCTGAGATCCTGAGAAGTTCCTCCCCAGCCTTCCTGTAGGCCCCTTCAGATACTGGAAGGTCACAATGAGGTCACCTGGGAGCCTTCTCTTCTCCAGACTGAACAGCCCCAACTCCTTCAGCCTGTCCTCATAGGAGAGGTGCTCCAGCCCTCTGATCATCCTCGTGGCCCTTCTCTGGACACCTTCCAGCACCTCCACATCCCTCTTGTCCTAGGGGCTCCAGAACTGGAGGCAGTACTCCAGGTGGGGTCTCACCAGAGCTGAGTAGAGGGGGAGAATCACCTCCCTTGCCCTGCTGGCCACACTTCTCCTGATGCAGCCCAGGATCTGATTGGCTTTGCGGGCTGCTGATCATATCTGCTGATGTTAGATGAGGCAGAGGTTGGTCTCTTCTCCCAGGCAGCCAGCACCAGAACAAGAGGACACAGTCTCAGGCTGCACCAGGGGAGGATTAGGCTGGAGGTTAGGAAGAAGTTCTATACAGAGAGAGTGATTGCCCATTGGAATGGGCTGCCTGAGGAGGTGGTGGAGTCACCATCCCCGGAGGTGTTCAGGAGGAGACTTGATGGGGTGCTTGGTGCCATGGGTTAGTTGATTAGATGGTGTTGGATGATAGGTTGGACGTGATGATCTTGAAGGTCTCTTCCAACCTGGTCTGGTCTATTCTATTCTATTCTATTCTATTCTATTCTATTCTATTCTATTCTATTCTATTCTATTCTATTCTGTTTCACCCAGCTCATTGCTTTGGGCAGCTGCTGTGCCTGCACAATGAATAGAAAGCATAAACCTGTGCACCTCTGTGGTCTGCTGCTCTCAGCTCGGGTTCAAGTGCACAAATGAAGGTGTAGACAGTGCTCCCCAAACCAGAGGAGTGCTGTTTGAAATGTTGTGCAGTCTGATTTGCTGTCTAGCAGAACAAGGTCCATCGCTGAGAGAATCCAGCACAGGGCCAGAAAGATGATGAAGTCAGTGGAAGATCTTCCTCATGAGGAGGGCCTGAGGGAGGTGAGGGCTCTGGAGCTTGGAGAGGAGGAGCCTGAGAGGTGACCTCATTGCTGCTGATCAAGATGTGCAGGGGGAGTGCCCAGAGGCTGGAGCCAGGCTCTGCTGGGGGATGCCCAATGCCAGCACAAGAGGCAGTGGTGGAAGCTGAGGCAGAGGAAGTGCCATGGAAACAGGAGGGAAATGTTTTCCCTGTGAGGGTGACAGAGGCCTGGAGCAGGCTGCCCAGGGGGATTGTGGAGTCTCCCTCTCTGGTGATATTCAAGCCCTGCCTGGATGTGCTGCTGTGTGATCTGCTCTAGGTGCTCCTGCTCTGGCAGGGGGGTTGGACTGGCTGAGCTTTGGAGGTCCCTCCCAGCCCCTAACACTCTGTGACTCTGTGATATCCTGTTTGGGGACCTTACACTGGGGTAAACAAGCCCCCATGTAGACAGCTTATACTGACCTCAGGGTGAGGTCCTATTATTCCCTGCAGTAATTCACACCAATTAAATGCATGTTTTAACTAGCCTCCTGCCAGCAGCCAGCCTCTCACTGATCTGGAAGGAGAACTCTGGGGAGGTCACCTGGGAATGACAATGTGAGGAATGCCACATGCAGCCTATGGAGATAATTCAACACTACAATATAGATGTAAATAGAGTACAGCTTTTCCTCATCAAGGTGGGCATCTGAGCAAGCAATTTGTTAATGAGGGACAGAATGCAAGGCAATCATAATTAACTACATTATATGTTTCCTCCCCAAGATAATAAGTCCAAAGTAATCTAAAGGTCAAATCCTCCTTGGTTTTCTAATCCAGCCTTCAACTCTTCAGTAGGATAGCTTCTGGGCTCTAGATGACAGGAAATTGATCCTCACACATGGTTTCATACAATGCACCCCTACCCATTGAAATTTAGGAGTACAGCACCAAAATAATACCCAGGAATGATTTTTTTTCTGCTGTGACATGATTTTGTTTTCACACTTTACACTGAACAGCCTACACAGTGCTCCGTTACTCTGTGCAACAGACAGCAAGCCTGGCAGCTACCTAGGGCATTCCTAGGGCCTAGGGCCCAGGCAGCCACAAGGAAGGCCTCTGTTCCAACAGGCAACTCCCATTGCCTGGGCATTCTGACTTCTAGTAATCACAGGGGCCCAGGATGATAGGGGTTGGAAGAGACCTCTGGAGATCTTCCAGTCCAAGTCCCCTGCCAGAGCAGGACCATAGAATCCAGCACAGGTCACACAGGAACACATCCAGACAGGGCTGGAAAGGCTCCACAGAAGGAGACTCCACAACCTCTCTGGGCAGCCTGCTCCAGGGCTCTGGCACCCTCACAGTCAAGAAGTTCCTCCTCATGTTGAGGTGGAAACTCCTGTGCTGCAGTTTCCATCCATTGCCCCTTGTCCTGTCCCAGGGCACAGTGAGCAGAGTCTGTCCCTGTCCCTTCCTTCCTGACCCCCACCCTTCAGCTATTGATAGACAGTAGTCAGATCCCCTCTCAGTCTTCTCCTCTCCACACTAAACAGCCCCAGGGCTCTCAGCCTCTCCTCCCCAGGCAGTGCTGCAGTCCCTTCAGCATCCTTGTAGCCCTCCCTTGGACTCTCTCCAGCAGATCCCTGTCCCTCCTGAACTGGGGAGCCCAGAGCTGGATGCAATATTCCAGGTGAGGTCACAGCAGGGCAGAGTAGAGGGGGAGGAGAACCTCCCTGGCTCTGCTGGACACACTCCTCTGAATGCCCCCCAGGATCCCCTTGGCCTTCTTGGCCCCCAGGGCACATTGCTGTCCCATGCAGAACTTGCTGTCCACCAGCACTCCCAGGTCCTTCTCCTTGGGGCTGCCCTCCAGCAGGTCACCTCCCAGCCTGTCCTGCTGCAGTTTATTCTTCCTGCCCATGTGCAGGACTGCACTCATCCTTGTTGATACTCATCAGGTTCCTCTCTGCCCAGCTCTCAGTCTGTCCATGTCCCACTGAGTGGCTGCACAGCCTTCAGGTGTCTCAGCCAAGCCTCCCAGTCTGGTATCATCAGCAAACTTGCAGAGAAAGGCCTAAGTGCACCAGCTAATAGAGAGATCAGAGGTGCAAAGGCAAAGGCACTTCACACTCTAGAGAAAGAGAGAGAATTCTTCATGAAGAGTTTGACTTCTAGAGAGCTTCAGTGCAGCCATTGGATAATTAACTTCTGGTCAAGAATGGGAATTTCATGTCTGCCCGATTTTGTCCCCAGTTAGCCAAGCTCATCAGCTCATCACATTTCATGATGGGGAATTTTTCCATAGGAATACTCAGTGCCATAATCCTGTTGGCAGCACTCTCCAGTCCCAGGCTGGCAGCAGGAATGCCAGGCAGAGTCTGACAAAGAGTCGAATGTTTCACTTCTCCAAACCATTTCAGTGATGTGCTTTGGGCAGTGCAATCAGCTCAGCCATTCCGGGGAGAGAACTCTTCAAGGGCACAGGTAAAAAGTCCTGTGAATAAACTGCAGATGAAAAATTGATGTGGAAGACAAGTAATACAGGGAAACCCTGCCCTGCATTAATGAGGATGCTGAGGGGTGGCCATAAAGTCCCCCTGTCTGGAAGCAGAAGTAAGATCAAATCTAGCTGTACTTTACCAAGCCTTTTGAGAAGGCTGAGAAGCAAATGCAGTTTAGTTTTGCCCCCAGATGCTGCCTCAGGCTTCCTGACCAGGCTCTCTTTGGACATAACCATGCAGAGGGCTTGCTACCTATATGTGCTTAGTGTGAGCTGCTCTCAGAGGCCAACCCAACCTCCATGGAAAATAATGAGCTCTTCCACTGGGAATATGACTGGGCTGTGAGGACCAATCCCTTGACCATATTCAGGTGCCCAGCAGAGTCCTGGTGAAGAGGAGGGGAACTTCTGTGTGAGGTGTAACTCAGACTCAGGGTATGGCTGCAGCTCTGTTAGCATCACTGCTGTAGGTGCCTGCACCTCACTGGAGGACAAATGTCTGCATCCAGTGTAAGAACCCCGCGGTAATCTTCACCCAGTTTGCTCATGTTCTTATCCACTTGCTGTAGTCACCATCTGCATGCTCAGATATTTACACTGGAGATACCTGAAGTCAGGTTGAACCATGGCCTAGGTGCTGGTGGCCTCTGAAGGACTTGCTGGAGACTGGCAGCCTGAGCGAGGTGCCCTCGTTGAGTGTATTGCAATGGAAAGCAGCAGCTTAAACGCCTGTTAGGTTATGGGCTTAAATGATTGAAAGTAACTGTAGTGACCTGCCCCACAGTGCGGGGTAGTCACCTGCAAAGGGTGACTTGGGCTGCCAAAGACATGAATCTTTCATGAGCTGCTCTCCAGTCCGCATTTCCGATGGAGAAGCAGAACGGCGACTGCCTGCCGGGAGCTGGGGGCAAGCATCCTGCCCGTAGCACTTGATCGTTTGCGTTCGTGTGTGTGTCCTCACACCGCTGCCTGCTTTGCACTTTAAAGAGAGCATTTGCATCACCAAGCTCTGCGCAATGAAGGTGCTAGGGAGACAAAATACACTGCTTTTACGCGGCTGCAAATGAAAAGATCCCAAATGGATGCTAAACAATGAGATGTGCCAAGTTCAGCTTAAACACTTCTTGGTTTCTGACAATGAGTGCATACAGCTAATTATCTTCATTAATATATCATTTGAAATACTGCAGTGGTGTTAATTGTAATCAGCAGGAGTAGTTAATTGTGTCCAGCAGGAGCAGGGAGGGGACTGTGCCCTGGCACTCAGCTCTGGGGAGGCCACACCTCCAGTGCTGGGTCCAGTTTTGGGCACCTCAAGACAGGAGAGATGTGGAGGTGCTGGAGCCAGGGCAGAGGAGGGCAAGGAAGCTGGGAAGGGCCTGGAGAAGAAATATGATGAGGAACAACTGAAGGAGCTGGGGATGGTTAGTGGGAAAGAGAGGAGGCTGAGGGGAGACCTCCTGGCTCTCTACAGCTCCCTGCAAGGAGGTTGTGGAGAGGTTGGTGCTGGTCTCTGCTCCCAGGTCATTAGTGACAGAAGAAGAGGCAATGGCCTCAAGCTGCCACTGGGGAGGTTCAGAGTGAACATTAGGAAAGCTTTTTTTCAGGCAAGAGTGGTGAGGGCTTGGAATGTGCTGGGCAGGGAGGTGGTGGAGTCCCCAAGGCTGGCTGTGTTTGCAGGTGGTTTGGCTGTGGTGCTTGGGGCTGTGGTTTAGGGGTGAGGCTTGCAGAGCAGGGTTCTGGGTTGGCCTTAGTGATCCCTTTGGGTCTTTTCCACCCTGAATGTTTCTGTGGTTCTGTGATTATTATTTCAGCCATTTTTAACAACATTTTCCACAGAGGAGAGGTTTTTATGTCAAGCTGAGTAATAAGCAGCATATAACACAAGGAATCAAAGTTTGCTTTGTTACCAGCTTGGATTTGCCTACCCCAAGAAGGAAAATGTCCCTGCCACTGTCATACTGAAGTCCATAAAGAGTCTTCTAAAAAATTAGAAGCTTTCATTCTCCTCTGGAGCCTTGTAGCAAAAAAGGTTTCAGTCTCCTGAGTTCTGTGCTGCTGATAGAAATGTGTTTGTAGTCTAAATATGCCAGGAAAGTGTTCCAGTAGAGATTATGAGGTAGCTGGAGTGCCACTGTGATTTACTTAATTCAAAGTGCTGCTTGAAAGAGACCTTTAATCTGCAGTGGACAGAAGCTGCAGTGCTGATACTGAAAATGACATTTAGCAACAATTTCTGATGGCTTTTTCTGCGAGTGGCTTGGGAGAAGCATCTGACTGATACCAGTTGTGGAGTTAAGCTTCTGAATTTGAAGATGGTGGAGGGAGAGGAGCTATATTTAGATGAAAGGGATTCAGTTTTCCCTATTACCATGCAACCAGGAGGTCTGAGGTTCTCCATTCCAGCCCTGACTCAGAAGGGTTGGTGTTAACTTTTCATTAGCTTCCCTGCCCTCTCTGAAGGCCAGGGGCAAATATCAAAGCCCCAGAATTAAATGGTATTTTTGCATGGAACAGCCATTCCTTTCACAAAGCACTTCTGATGATTTTAATTGAAAATTAGGATGCTAAATACTGTCAAGGACTTAAGCCTAAGTGATTGTAACAAAACCAAAACTGCCTGTGCAGAGGCTTGCATCAGGACTGCGCGCTTCCTTTTTGCTGGAACAGTTGGGTGGATAGTCCTGTGACACCTGCACTACCACAAACAGCTTGCATGCCCATCATGCCATCTCACCAGGGGTGCATTAACTGCACCAAGGTGGAAGCTCCTAGAAGTCAAAGAAGGGAAACCTTCCACTAGCTGGCAACTAAATGAGTGGTGCAGCTCTGCTGGCTTCATGTATTGGTGAAGTTGTTCCCCATGAGGGTGGTGAGAGACTGGCACAGGTTGCCCAGGGAGGTGGTGGAAGCCTCCTGCCTGGAGGTGTTTGCAGCCAGGCTGGCTGTGGCTGTGAGCAACCTGCTGTAGTGTGAGGTGTCCCTGCCCATGGCAGGGGAGTTGGAACTGGCTGAGCCTTGAGGCCCCTTCCAACACTGGCAGTTCTGTGGTTCTATGATTCTGTGATCCTATCCAGCCTCAGGCTCCACCTTCTTCACCCTGTTTGTCATAAAATCCAACTCATCAGTCACCCTGGAAAAGCCAGCACAATGCATCCTCTGGTTACCAGTGTCTGCCCTCAAATTCAAAGGTAACATCAGCATGAATTCAGTTGTGGATAAAGAATCTCAGAATAACATTGGAGGTTGGAAGGAACCTCCAGAGGTCATCCATTCCAACCCCCTGCCAGAGCAGCATCACCCAGGGCAGTCCACAAAGGAATGCATCCAGGTGGGGTTGGAAAGGCTCCAGAGAAGGAGACTCCACAACCTCTCTGGGCAGCCTGCTCCAGGGATAGAGTAGGCGGGGTAGTGATAGACTAGGAGGGAAGTGATAGTGATAGACCAGGGCAGATGGATTTGAATAGGAGAGGGAGTTGAAAATTCCTCAGTAGCTTTAGCTTCAATAGATTTCAGACAATTTCCAAAGACTGAGGCAAACCTGAGTTACTATTGCTAGTATGGAGCAGAGTTTCCTTAGAATAGAATAGAATAGAATAGAACAGAACAGAATAGAATAGAATAGAATAGAATAGAATAGAATAGAATAGAATAGACCAGACCAGACCAGGTTGGAAGAGATCTTCAAGATCACCGTGTCCAACCTATCATCCAACACCACCTAAACAACTAACCCATGGCACCAAGCACCCCATCAAGTCTCCTCCTGAACACCTCCAGTGATGGCGACTCCACCACCTCCCCAGGCAGCCCATTCCAAAGGGCAATCACTCTCTCTGTGTAGAACTTCTTCCTAACCTCCAGCCTAAACCTCCCCTGGTGCAGCCTGAGACTGTGTCCTGTTGTTCTGGTGCTGGCTGCCTGGGAGAAGAGACCAACCTCTGCCTGTCTACAACCTCCCTTCAGGTAGTTGTAGAGAGCAAGAAGGTCTCCCCTGAGTCTCCTCTTCTCCAGGCTAAGCAACCCCAGCTCCCTCAGTCTCTCCTCACAGGGCTGTGCTCCAAACCCCTCACCAACTTTGTGGCCCTTCTCTGGACTTGTTCCAGCAAGTCAACCTCCTTCCTAAACTGAGGGGCCCAGAACTGGACACAGGACTCAAGGTGTGGCCTAACCAGTGCAGTGGACAGGGGCACAATGACCTCCCTGCTCTTGCTGGCCACACTCTTCCTGATGCAGGCCAGGATGCCATTGTCCCTCTTGGCTGCCTGGGCACACTGCAGGCTCATGTTCAGCCTACCATCGACCAGCACCCCCAGGTCCCTCTCTGCCTGGCTGCTCTCAGCCACTCTGACCCCAGCCTGTAGCACTGCATGGGGTTGTTGTGGCCAATGAGTAGAACCCGGCACTTGGATGTGTTCAATCTCATGCCATCTAGAGACCCTAAAAATAAATAAATAGAAGAAGTGGAAACAAATCAGAGTTTGAAGCTTTGTAGAAAAAAACCAAAACCATAGAGGAGGAAATATTACCAGAGGGGGGTTAATGTCTCCTATTACAATAGGGGGGGAAAAAGAGATAAAAAAAGCTATTGCAGCCAAGTGATATCAAAAGCTTGCCATGGTTTGAGAGGTTGTGCTTTGGAGGTTGAAGCCATTAATAGGATCCACAGAATACCTTGCTGAATAACCTGAACATGAAAAGGTGAAAAACATCTTCCCTCCACTTTTCCCACGGGGGCCACGTGGAGTTTCCAGGGTAAAGAGTTGCAAAAGACAAAGGAAAGAGGGCTCAAAGTCACGGTGACACGGAGGATGTGTGTTTGGTTTGCTTTTCAATGAGGCTGGCTGCCAGAATGGAAAGGTTTCTGCATGCACAGGAAGGAGGGAAGGAAAGGGCTAGGAATAAATTTGAGTGGGTTAGATTTTCAAGAACCAAAGCAATTTCTGCCCAGGCACAAAGAGCTGGGAATGAAGATTGATAATGCAGCACTAGGAGCAGGAGCACGGTGCAGAAAGATAGTTCTGGATGGTTAAATGTTTCTAACTAGTTACAGCTGTCTGTGGCCAGGAGAGCCTGTTTGAGGGCCTTCAGCATGTGCTTGATTTTAATGAGATTTATAACCCAGCTAAATGTTGGGCAGGGTGCAAGGCATGTCCTGAACCAAGGTCAAAGGGAGGCAACTGTCACTTGATTTCAGCATGGTGGTTTTGTCAGAGCCCTTTGGATCCATGAGAATAAATTCCATGAGAATAAATTCCAAGTTTCTGTCAAGGGGAACAGTCAGATTAGTAGGAAGACAGAAAGCAGCCTGCCTGCAGCCTTGCTGGTGTGGGTTTCTCCATGTGGCCACAGGAGCAGGATAAGCTTTAGTTGTTAAGGTTCAGAAACAGAAGGCAACTCTGTCACAAACTGGGTGAGTGTGAAGAAATGTGGTTGAAGGGGAAGTGAAGCGAATGCATTGGGTTTGCATGGCAAGGCTTTGGTAGCAGGTGGGCAACAGGGGTGGCTTCTGTGAGCTGCTGCTAGAAGGTCCCTGCATGTCAGGCAGAGCCTATGGCAGCCAGCGCCAGGTCTGACCTGCTGCTGGCCAAGGCTGAGCCAGTCGTAGGCAGTGACAGCAGCTCTGTGAGAGCATCTGCCAGAAGGAGGAAGAAAACTGCACAGCAGCTGGAGAGAGGAATGGCAATGCCTGAGAGAAAATTCCACAAACACCCAGGTCAGTGAAGAAGGAGGGGAGGAGCAAAGATTCCCCTGCAGTTCACGGGGAGGAACACCCTGCTGGAGCAGAAAAAGATTGTGAGGGGGAAGAAGTAGCAGAGATGCTGATGCATCTCCCATGCTCTGTCCCACTGCAGTGCTTGCTTGGAAGGAAAAATCAGGAGAGGATTTGAGCCTAGGAGAAAAGGAGAGGTGGGGAGAAGCTGTTTTAGTATTCTGTTATTTCCCATTCTTCTACTCTGGTTTCGATTGGTGATAAAGTGATTTGCTCAAGTCAAGTCTGGTTTGCCCATGATGGCAGTCGGTGAATGAATTCTGCTGTGTCCTTATCTCAATCCACAACCCTTTGATTATGTTTTCTCTCTCCTGTCCAGCTGAGGAGGGAGTGAACAGAGCGTCTTTGCTGGGCACTTCATGTCTATGCAGGGTCAGCCCACCACAGAGAGACACTCTGCACAGTGTTAACAACAGTTTTGGTACCTCCAGGGAGATGTCTGCCTTAGGCTTTCATGTTGCTGTGAACCTGTGTGCATTTGCTCACCGAACAGGACTGCATCAAGTGCCCTCCTTGTTCTTCTTGCATCTCTGCTCTTCTCTCTCCTCTTTTCCTTCCTCCTTCTTCCCTCTGGCTCCCTTAGTACTTTGCTTTCATGCATGCAGGAGCATTAGTAACCCCCACATATGTTCCCCCCCCGCCCCCCCCTTCATATCACATTCTGCTGTGGATATCTTGGTATGAAAATGAAACCTAGCAGGCAAAGAGGAGTGCAAAGAGCAAGGCATTTGAACTAGAGTCTGTCCTACATTAGATAGGGAGCACTCTGCTGAAATGAGGCAACACTATCTAAGAAGTGTGAAACATCTCTGCCTAACCTTTCCTTACCCTCCCTCCCTGCTTAGGTCGTAGGGCTCCCCTGACCATGGGGAGTGTATTTTAGCACAAGTATACAGCAGCTAGGACTGGAGGGTTTTCATATCATTATAGAGACTTCAAGTGCTGCCAGACCAGGGGTAATATTTCTAATACTGATAAACAATAACACATGGAAACTTCTATTGTAGCTGTCTGGGTTTAAAAGGTTTATTTTGTTTATCTACATAAAGTAATAAATAAAAGGAAGCTTCCTGCCTCCTAAAATGCCAGGGACATAAACAAACACAGCAGTTAAGGTCTCCTTGTTGTCACCAGGAAAAACAGTGAAGCCAGCACCTGTCACACACATTTCAACATCCCAAGCAATTAGAAGCAAATAAAAGCATAGTTAGGAATAATCACAGAACAGTCAGAGTTGGAAGGGACCTCAAGGATCAGCCAAACCCAACCCCCCTGCCATGGGCAGGGACACCTCACACTACAGCAGGTTGCTCACAGCCACATCCAGCCTGGCTGCAAACACCTCCAGGGAAGAGGCTTCCACCACCTCCCTGGGCAGCCTGTACCAGTCTCTCACCACCCTCATGGGGAACAACTTCTTCCTCACATCCAATCTGAATCTCCCCACTTTCAGTTTTGCTCCATCCCCCCCAGTCCTATCACTCCCTGACACCCTCAAAAGTCCCTCCCCAGCTTTCTTGTAGCCCCCTGCAGATCCTGGAAGGCCACTAGAAGGTCACCTTGGAGCCCTCTCCTTTCCAGCCTGCACATCCCCAACTCCCTCAGTCTGTCCTCCCCCCTTATCTTAGAATAGTCTCAAACTGGTGCTGCCTAAAGCTTAACCAAGCAAGTCTGACCTGGTTTTCCATGCACACAAACAGACACAGAGCTCCCAGACTTTGTTAAGCTGCAGATATCTCAACTGGCCCCAGTGCTCCTGTGCTGCTCTCACCAGACACAGTTTAATGCAAAGCAAGGTTCAGCTGCACACCAAAGTGAAGTCAGTCTGTAAAATGGTCACCAGCAGCTGGGCAGTAAATGCAGCAGAATCCTTATGAAGTAGCAAACATCAAATGTAATTACTTGGAGTGTTGGTCAAAATGCATCTGAGCTACTACCCTACAGATGTGACCAGGATGTGGGGAAATGACCTAAGGCTCTAACATAAATGAGCTGAGTTAGGCCCTGCAGTGTCCCAGGTATCATTTGCATTTACAGTTAATGAACCTGATTTCAGCTTTTCTGATGAAGGTGGATGAGGAGTGAGAGGCTGCAGTGAAGCCCCAGCTGTCCTTTGGCCAGAGGGTTTTGGTGACCCGGAAAGCCAATCAGATTCTGGGCTGCATCAGGAGAAGTGTGGCCAGCAGGGAAAGGGAGGTGATCCTCCCCCTCTACTCAGCTCTGCTGAGACCCCACCTGGAGTCCTGCCTCCAGTTCTGGAGCCCCTATTACAAGAGGGATGTGGAGGTGCTGGAAGGTGTCCAGAGCAGGGCCATGAGGATGAGCAGAGGGCTGGAGCACCTCTCCTATGAGGACAGACTGAGGGAGTTGGGGCTGTTCAGTCTGGAAAAGAGAAGGCTCCCAGGTGACCTCATTGTGGCCTTCCAGTATCTGAAGGGGGCTACAAGAAGGCTGGGGAAGGACTTCTCAGGATCTCAGGTAGTGATAGGACTAGGGAGAATGGAATGAAGCTGGAGGTGGGGAGATTGAGGCTGGAGGTGAGGAGGAAGTTCTTCCCCATGAGAGTGGTGAAGCCCTGGAATGGGTTGTCCAGGGAGGTGGTTGGGGTGCCGTCCCTGGAAGTGTTTAAGCCCAGGCTGGCTGAGGCTGTGGCCAGGCTGATCTAGTGTGGAGTGTCCCTGCCCATGGCAGGGGGGTTGAAACTAGACGATCCTTGTGGTCCCTTCCAACCCTGACTGATACTATGATACTATGATACTATGACCTGCCCCTGGCCAGGATTCCCTGCATGCACTTAGAGCTCTCAAGGTCGGTGAAAGGTCATCTCGGCAGCAGACCTGCTGGGGCAGCTCTACAAAGGGCTTGGCCAGAAAGAGTTTGATTGCAAGGCAAAATAGATGCTGCTGCTCTGGCCTGGCTTTGCAAGGCTTCCTACTCTATTAATTTATTTCTGTAGACAATATTCTGAGTGCAGGCACAATGGAGAGATAATTTAGGTAATCAGAGTCATCTTGATAGGAGCAGGCAAGGGCATTTCAAGTATTGATTGTAGCATCTATGCGAGGCAATTAAAGCCAGTAGGCAGAATCCCTCCATAAATCCTGGGTGAACTGGAACCATTCCTCTGCCCTTGCTTGAGGATATACACAGCTTCCTAATGTACCTAAAGCCTTGTAGCATGGAATTTTGCTGTCAATACAGAATTAGCTGCTGGTGTAAAAGCTTTCCTTTAAAGCAGATATCCTGCTGCTGAAATCAAGATAAGAAACCCATCTCATAATCCCTGCCTTTCCCTGGGTCAGTGCTGAGGTCACTGCATTGTAATGAAATACAGTTTAATTACACTTGATGAGATATATGCATTAACTTGTGAGGCAGCAGTGGAAGGTTGGTGATGGCATCTATCCATTTCCTTTCTTTTAAGTGTTTGTGCTTTATTAGGAGAGAGGCTGCTGACTAAATTGGGTTTTGAAATCAGGTTTTAAATATATAGCACATGCATGCTTTAACACATTCACACTCCACCCTGGTGGGCTGGGAAGACAGAAGATCTGTCTGGCTTTTTTGTTGTCTGAGACACAGCACCTGCATGAACAGAATAGAATAAACCAGGTTGGAAGAGACCTTCAAGATCATCGTGTCCAACCTATCATCCAACACCACCTAATCAACTAACCCATGGCACCAAGCACCCCATCAAGTCTCCTCCTGAACACCTCCAGTGATGGTGACTGCACCACCTCCCTGGGCAGCCCATTCCAATGGGCAATCACTCTCTCTGTATAGAACTTCTTCCTAACCTCCAGCCTAAACCTCCCCTGGTGAAGCCTGAGACTGTGTCCTCTTGTTCTGGTGCTGGCTGCCTGGGAGAAGAGACCAACCTCTGCCTGTCTACAACCTCCCTTCAGGGAGTTGTAGAGAGCAAGAAGGTCTCCCCTGAGCCTCCTCTTCTCCAGGCTAAGCAACCCCAACTCCCTCAGCCTCTCCTCACAGGGCTGTGTTCCAAACCCCTCACCAGCTTTGTTGCCCTTCTCTGGACTCATTCCAGCAAGTCAACCTCCTTCCTAAACTGAGTGGCCCAGAACTGGACACAGGACTCGAGGTGTGGCCTAAGCAGTGCAGTGGACAGGGGCAGAATGACCTCCCTGCTCCTGCTGGCCACACTCTTCCTGATGCAGACCAGGATGCCATTGGCCCTCTTGGCTTCCTGGGCACACTGCAGGCTCATGTTCAGCCTACCATCGACCAGCACCCCCAGGTCCCTCTCTGCCTGGCTGCTCTCCAGCCACTCTGACCCCAGCCTGTAGCTCTGCATGGGGTTGTTGTAGCCAATGTGCAGAACCTGGCACTTGGATGTGTTCAATCTCCTGCCCTTTGATCCTGCCCATCTGTCCAGCCTGTCCAGGTCCCTCTGCAGAGCCTCTCAACCCTCCAGCAGATCAACTCCTGCCCCCAGCTTGGTGTCGTCAGCAAATTTACTGCTGATGGACTCAATGCCCTCATCCAGATCATGGTTCTTACCCAGAGAGAAAGCCACAGGGTTCAAGGAGATCACATGGGAAGAATAAATAAATAGATGAAACCATGCATCTTTTCTTTTGAGACTTCAGTGTACAGCCTGTGTTAGTCCAGTGGGCTCTAGGTTGGAACTGTAGAGCAGACCTGCACTGGAGGGAGCAATGCATCCTCCTCATCTCAGACCAGGAGCTAGGCAGCTGCTTTGGACTAGAGCGAGTGAGGGCCAGCAGGGCTAAAGTGTGAATATTGGCTGCCCCTGTTCAGAACAAGCAGTGCTCCTCACAGCCACCTCCTGTCTGCACCCAGCCTACAGGAATCATGCTGCTCTCTGGGAGCTGGTTAAAAGAGCTCTGCTAAGAGAAAATGTGCATTCCTTTGACTTTCTCATATCTGTCTTGCATCTGCTCTTTGCTTCATGAAGCTATGAACCTAAGGAGAGGATTTAGCTTTTTTCTTTATTTTTAGTCCTTTTCCTTTGTTGTATGCTGTCTCTGGTCAAGATCACAGAGTCACAGAATTGTCAGGGTTGGAAGGGAGCTCAAGGCTCAGCCAGTTCCAACCCCCCTACCATGGCCAGGGACACCTCACACTACAGCAGGTTGCTCACAGCCACATCCAGCCTGGCTGCAAACACCTCCAGGGATGAGGCTTCCACCACCTCCCTGGGCAACCTGTACCAGGCTCTCACCACCCTCATGGGGAACAACTTCTTCCTGACATGAGCACTGCATAAATACACTCTCCTGGATCAAAAAAGATGGTTTTCTGGGGGAGGGAAGAGTAGAAGAGTGAGTTAAGAAGGCCTTTTTCTTGCTTCCATGACCATCAGGCCATATGGTACATGTGCAGGGTTAATGAGAGGGCTGCTGGTGCTCTCTGCATTCTGCAAGGCTGTTAAGTTTCTTGCAGGGCATTTAACTCTCTCTGAAATATATATGGAGAGTTCATGCTTAAATGCTTTGGGGGATGTGGCCATACAAGACAGATGCTGAAACAGTACTGTTTGCTCCTCCTGAGTCCATGAGGAGTTAAGGAAGTGTGGGAGGAAGGGACATCTTTCAAGGTCATGCCAGACCTTTGTGTAGGCAGACAGAGAAATGAGCTCTTTATATCCATGCCAGAGCCCAGAGGAAAGAGGATGAAGGAAGGTGGTCACTCCTGATATGCCCTCTGCTCTTGAATCTGTTGCCCACATATATCCATACAGTGCTGCATAAGCCATGGTATCACTCTGCTCAGTCTTCAGCTGCACCTCCAGAGGGAATGAATCTTCTGTCAGCCTTGCTTTATGTTTGCCAATTCTAGGTGGAGACTCCGGATGCCCCTAATTATTAGGTGGCCCTTTAGATTTCTAGGTCTACTATCAAGCAACAGAATGAGAGGGGAATTGCACCATGGGAGGCTTAGATTGGATATCAGGAAGCATTTCCTTATGGAAAGAGTGGTTAGGCATTGGAACAGGCTGTGCAAGGAAGTGGCAGAGCCACTCGTGCTGGAGGTGGCAGAGCTTGATGAGCATGGAGGTGATAGTGGACTGATGGTCTTAGAGGCCCTTTCCAACCAAGACAATTCTGTAGTTCCATGGTATGATCTAAAGGGCTAGAGACCAATCATAAAATGAGCAAGTGGTGGAAACAAGCCACAGTATTAACTCTTTGACTGGATGGCTTGAAGCAGATGTGAAGGGTGGAGTGAACTAAGCACAGCACAGCAGCACACAGGAATTGGTTTTGACTTCTGCACCTCATGCAGGGCATTTTTTTCTCTAGAGAAATCTGGAAGAGGGCTTAACATAAAGCAAGCACAAATAGGCTTGAATGAATAGCACTCTTATAATTTAGAGCAGGACGATTTATGATACCCAACTTACCATATCCAATCTTTAAAAACCTTTCAGAACCCTTCAGAATCCTCCAAGGTGCATTTGCTGACAGCTTGAAGACATTTACCTTCCCAGCACTTCCTTTGCTAGAAGCTGTGCTCTTCCTCAGCTGAATTGTCTTTCCATGATGCTCCTGCTACATTAGGCAATCCCTCTGAAACCTGTTTACATGCAACTGATAAACCTGATAAAAGGGAACTCAGCTCAGATTCCATTTTGACAGAATAAATTGCTGGAGCATTTCCCAAGGAGACAAACGAGAAAGGGAGTCTGTGTTAACCGGGATCGCAGGGAGCTAGGCACTTTGTTATGCAAATGTCTGCTTCTATGCAGAGAGCATCAGCCGTGGTGGAGGTTCCCTTGAACTCCAAAGCCACTTCATTTGGCATTCACAGAGATATAGCTGAAAACAAAATAAGCTCTGAGATAGAATTTCTGAGACTGAAGAGAGAGAATTAAATGGGTAGTAAAAGTCAGCAGTGTCAGTGCCTCCTAGTCTGATGCTGCTTTGCCTGAGGATCAAGCCTTCTCACAAGCGCTGGGTTACTTTTTTCCCCCTTCCCTCCTGGAAGAGGTAAAAGCAAATGAGTATAGGAGAGCTTCATTCCCCACTCTATACAGAAATCTCTTTCATCATGGATCTGTTTACTTTTGTTTTTTGAATGCTGTTTGCAAAACCTGGTTTCACACAATCTTAATGTCTTCACTTTCCAAAGTAGCAGTTGTGCAATGTGGTCATAGCTCAGAGTCTGCAGCACCATTGACAGTTCTGGTTCTGCAGCTGATCTCGCCTGATGATCACGTCACTCTCTGTCTGCCCCGAGGCTGTTGGTGCCTTATCACACAATGTTAGGGGCGGGAAAGGACCTCCAAAGCTCAGCCAGTCCAATCCCCTGCCAGAGCAGGAGCACCTAGAGCAGATCACACAGCAACACATCCAGGCAGGTCTGGAATACCCCCAGAGAGGGAGACTCCACAACCCCCCTAGGCAGCCTGCTCCAGGGCTCTGGCACCCTCACAGGGAAAACATTTGCCTCCTGTTTCCATGGCACTTCCTCTGCCTCAGCTTCCACCACTGCCTCTTGTGCTGGCATTGGGCATCCCCCAGCAGAGCCTGGCTCCAGCCTCTGGGCACCCCCCCTGCACAGCTTTATCAACAGCAATGAGGTCACCTCTCAGCTCCTATTCTCCTTTTCCCCCTCATTTTCTTATCTGGGAGCTGTGGCCACGTTTGGACATGTGGATAAGAGTTGTCTTTAGTAGTTTATTTCTTTCATAGAGTATTTTAGGGATGCTAATATGTATTTTGTCTATGTTTCCACAGGCTCTTCCCCTGAAGATCTATAAGAGTCCATCTGTTCATAACAGATGCCAAATACTTTTGTGAGTGTGTGTGTGCTGCCTCTGTATGAATCAAAGACACACTTGGAAGCAACTCTGAGACTTCTCTGTGGTTGAGACATCATCTGCAGCATTAGAATGCAGAGTTTAATATATTCCTGCCTCTAAAGCAGAGATACTGCCCTTTCTTTCTCAGGTTTTTGTTGCCTACCTGTAAATATACAGAGATTTTCTTTTTTGGTTGGTTTTGTTTTACTTGATTGCAGGGGAGGGATGGCTGTGGGATGTGATTGATACTGCTGTTGTAAGCAGATGCATTTACTATGGGTGTCTTGATGGTTGGGATTCTTCAGTTCTTATCTCAGGTGTTGCTGTGCCAGTTTGGTTTGCAGGGTCACTGCTTCTCTCTGAAGCCACTGCTGCAGCTGTTGCTGTGGCAGTTTGCTTGGCAGGGTCACTGTTTCTGCCTGAAGCCACTGCTGCAGCTGTTGCTGCGGCAGTTTGGTTGGCAGGGTCACTGTTTCTGCCTGAAGCCACTGCTGCAGCTGTTGCTGTGGCAGTTTGCTTTGCAGGGTCACTGTTTCTGCCTGAAGCCACTGCTGCAGCTGTTGCTGTGGCAGTTTGGTTGGCAGGGTCACTGTTTCTCTCTGAAGCCACTGCTGCAGCTGTTGCTGCGGCAGTTTGCTTTGCAGGGTCACTGTTTCTGCCTGAAGCCACTGCTGCAGCTGTTGCTGTGGCAGTTTGGTTGGCAGGATCACTGTTTCTCTCTGAAGCCACTGCAGCAGCTGTTGCTGTGGCAGTTTGGTTGGCAGGGTCACTGTTTCTGCCTGAAGCCACTGCTGCAGCTGTTGCTGTGGCAGTTTGCTTTGCAGGGTCACTGTTTCTGCCTGAAGCCACTGCTGCAGCTGTTGCTGTGGCAGTTTGCTTTGCAGGGTCACCGTTTCTGCCTGAAGCCACTGCTGCAGCTGTTGCTGTGGCAGTTTGCTTTGCAGGGTCACTGTTTCTGCCTGAAGCCACTGCTGCAGCTGTTGCTGTGGCAGTTTGCTTTGCAGGGTCACTGTTTCTGCCTGAAGCCACTGCTGCAGCTGTTGCTGTGGCAGTTTGGTTGGCAGGATCACTGTTTCTCTCTGAAGCCACTGCAGCAGCTGTTGCTGTGGCAGTTTGGTTGGCAGGGTCACTGTTTCTGCCTGAAGCCACTGCTGCAGCTGTTGCTGTGGCAGTTTGCTTTGCAGGGTCACTGTTTCTGCCTGAAGCCACTGCTGCAGCTGTTGCTGTGGCAGTTTGGTTGGCAGGGTCACTGCTTCTGCCTGAAGCCACTGCTGCAGCTGTTGCTGTGGCAGTTTGCTTTGCAGGGTCACTGTTTCTGCCTGAAGCCACTGCTGCAGCTGTTGCTGTGGCAGTTTGCTTTGCAGGGTCACTGTTACTGCCTGAAGCCACTGCTGCAGCTGTTGCTGTGGCAGTTTGCTTTGCAGGGTCACTGTTTCTGCCTGAAGTCACTGCTGCAGCTGTTGCTGTGGCAGTTTGCTTTGCAGGGTCACTGTTTCTGCCTGAAGCCACTGCTGCAGCTGTTGCTGTGGCAGTTTGCTTTGCAGGGTCACTGTTTCTGCCTGAAGCCACTGCTGCAGCTGTTGCTGTGGCAGTTTGCTTTGCAGGGTCACCGTTTCTGCCTGAAGCCACTGCTGCAGCTGTTGCTGTGGCAGTTTGCTTTGCAGGGTCACTGTTTCTGCCTGAAGCCACTGCTGCAGCTGTTGCTGTGGCAGTTTGCTTTGCAGGGTCACTGTTTCTGCCTGAAGCCACTGCTGCAGCTGTTGCTGTGGCAGTTTGGTTGGCAGGGTCACTGCTTCTGCCTGAAGCCACTGCTGCAGCTGTTGCTGTGGCAGTTTGCTTTGCAGGGTCACTGTTTCTGCCTGAAGCCACTGCTGCAGCTGTTGCTGTGGCAGTTTGCTTTGCAGGGTCACTGTTACTGCCTGAAGCCACTGCTGCAGCTGTTGCTGTGGCAGTTTGCTTTGCAGGGTCACTGTTTCTGCCTGAAGTCACTGCTGCAGCTGTTGCTGTGGCAGTTTGGTTGGCAGGGTCACTGTTTCTGCCTGAAGCCACTGCTGCAGCTGTTGCTGTGGCAGTTTGCTTTGCAGGGTCACTGTTTCTGCCTGAAGCCACTGCTGCAGCTGTTGCTGTGGCAGTTTGCTTTGCAGGGTCACTGTTTCTGCCTGAAGCCACTGCTGCAGCTGTTGCTGTGGCAGTTTGGTTGGCAGGGTCACTGCTTCTGCCTGAAGCCACTGCTGCAGCTGTTGCTGTGGCAGTTTGCTTTGCAGGGTCACTGTTTCTGCCTGAAGCCACTGCTGCAGCTGTTGCTGTGGCAGTTTGCTTGGCAGGGTCACTGTTTCTGCCTGAAGCCGCTGCTGCAGCTGTTGCTGTGGCAGTTTGGTTGGCAGGGTCACTGTTTCTCTCTGAAGCCACTGCTGCAGCTGTTGCTGTGGCAGTTTGCTTTGCAGGGTCACTGTTTCTGCCTGAAGCCACTGCTACAGCTGTTGCTGTGGCAGTTTGCTTTGCAGGGTCACTGTTTCTGCCTGAGGCCACTGCTGCAGCTGTTGCTGTGGCAGTTTGGTTGGCAGGGTCACTGTTTCTGCCTGAAGCCACTGCTGCAGCTGTTGCTGCGGCAGTTTGGTTGGCAGGGTCACCGTTTCTGCCTGAAGCCACTGCTGCAGCTGTTGCTGTGGCAGTTTGGTTGGCAGGGTCACTGTTTCTGCCTGAAGCCACTGCTGCAGCTGTTGCTGTGGCAATTTGCTTTGCAGGGTCACTGTTTCTGCCTGAAGCCACTGCTGCAGCTGTTGCTGTGGCAGTTTGCTTTGCAGGGTCACTGTTTCTGCCTGAAGCCACTGCTGCAGCTGTTGCTGTGGCAATTTGCTTTGCAGGGTCACTGTTTCTGCCTGAAGCCACTGCTGCAGCTGTTGCTGTGGCAGTTTGCTTTGCAGGGTCACTGTTTCTGCCTGAAGTCACTGCTGCAGCTGTTGCTGTGGCAGTTTGCTTTGCAGGGTCACTGTTTCTGCCTGAGGCCACTGCTGCAGCTGTTGCTGTGGCAGTTTGCTTTGCAGGGTCACTGCTTCTCTCCTGCACTATACTGCTGCAGCTGTTGATGCTATGGCTGGTTTCAGGTTAATCTGCTGTACCATGCCTTGTGCTGCTCTTTCCTGCATGGGAAGGGAGTTTAGAGTCTTTTAATGTTTTAGAGACATCATCCAGTGTAGAGAAGGCTTTCTGCAAGCCCTAAATAGGCTGGCACTGGCCACCTTTAAGGCACACTGCTTATGGAGTATATTTTGTTTGACTTCAGCAGCTAGAGAGCATGTCACAGGAAATTGTTAACAGAAACATATTCATTTTGGGGATGCTGGAGTACAAATTGTTACACAAAAAGAAGCCAGTCTTACAACTTCTTCAAGTGTGTTTCATGCTAGTCAATAATTTTGCCTGCACTGAACTTGTTGGGAGTTCTGCACCAGATGCAACTGGAAGAGTTTTGCCATTGCTCAATGGTTGGACAGAAACACTCCAGAAAAGGTCTGTTTCAATATAAGCAGTTTGGGCCTGGTGCTGAGCTCATTTTCAGCTGATTTCTCCAGAATGAAACACATCTTCCTGAAGTAGAGCACAGGTCTGAAATTACAGGCACAAGGCAGTGAGCCTGTACCATCAGCTTGCCTTGTCCAAGGCAGCAGGTATGGATAAAACATGTCAGTGCTGATTCTATCACATTTAGCTTATTGATTGGCTTCTCATCATTTATGGCATTCATTTTCTCATTAGCCTTCACTTTGGCTGTGACATTTTGCTGTAGGTTTCCCATATACCATGATTCTCTGATGAGTTGAAGAAGTGGAAGACCATAAATACAAACTTCTTGCTGCTATCAAAAAACAGAAGCACTGCTTGGCATTGACATGCTCAAAGGACTGCACAAATATCAACTCTCGAATCCTTACACTAAGCAAAGTAATCAAATGCTGCTATCTTCACTTTACAAACAAAAATGGGAACTAAAGAGGTTGAACTATGTGTCCAAGGCACCAGAAAGAAATTGATGTCAGTAGCAGGATGATTTCAGGATCCAACAGTTAATTTTAAACCACTCTAACAGTTGCTTCTCCTTTGCTGAAATATTGACAGTTAAGAAAAGAGATTGGACCTCCAAAGCTCCTCCAGTCCAAGCCCCCTGCCAGAGCAGGCACACCTAGAGCAGGTCACACAGGAGCACATCCAGGCAGCTCTTGAATGTCTCTGGTTGTGACCGTTTGAGCCTGTCCCCTTAAGAAAGGGAATATGGTAGTCGGATGTTGGTAAACGAAAAGACGGATCTAAACTAATTTCATTGGTAGATTGGGAGGAAGCACCTTCTGAACTGGGAGTGCAGCAGAGTTTCCTGGGAATTCCTGCACTTTTGCAGTCAGTCTGTCTTCCCCCTCCTTCGGTAGCAGCAGCTGTTTCTGGGCTTTCGGCCAAGGCTTGACCTTGAAACTGATAAACTGCAAGGCCTGTATTAACTGCTTTCCAATTAACACATAACTGCTTCTAACTTTCTCCTCTTTGCTCTCTTTCTAACCCTATCAGGGGAAAGGGGGAGAGAAGGGGGAGCTGAGGTGGGGAACCCCCTCAGCAGAGGGGGGAACTCTCATTTCTGTGCTACTTTATTGTATATCTTTGTATATATTGTAAATATTGTAAATTCTGTAAATTCCCCTGCATATCCTGTATTGCTTTTGTAAATATACAGCACCCATTGCTTTGCTAATTCAGCTGTGAGTTTTTTTTTTCCTTTCCCTTCAATTTTTCCTTCCCTTTACTTTACAGGGGGGAGGGAGGCTTTTTGGCCTTACCCTTCCAACCCTCGACACTGGTGAAGCAGAATCCACAGCCTCTGTGGGTAGCCTGCCCCAGAGTTTTGTCACTCTTACAGTGCAAAAGTTTTCCCTTGTGTTCACATGGACCCCCCTCTGCTCCAGCTTGCACCCATTGCTCCTTGCCCTGCCACTGGATATCACTGAGCAGAGCCTGGCTCCATCCCCCTGACGCTCATGCTTCACATCTTTATAAACATGAATGAGGTCACCTCTCCGCCTAAAGAGACAAAAAGCCCCAGCTCCCTCAGCTTGTCCTCAGCAGGGAGATGTTCCACTCCCTTCAGCATCTTCGTGGCTGTGTTAGACTTTTTCAAGTAGCTCCATGAGGTCTGTCTTGAACTAAGGGGCCCAGAACTGGACACAGTATTCCAGATGTGGCCTCACCAGGGCAGAGCAGAGTGGGAGGAGGATATACTAACCACAGCCCTTCTAATCTACCCCAGGATGCTATTGGCCTTCTTGGCTGCAAGGGCACATTGCTGGCTTGTAGTCATCCTTCTGTGCACAGCTACAGAGAGAAGAGAAAATGCAAGACAACAAAGAATGAACATCAGAGGGTTCAGCAAGGCTGGGCTCAGCTCAAGACTCTTCAATTTCTAGATCTCATATAAGATGCCCAGACTTCCAGTGCCAGGAATAAACCACTTGTTCTCTAGCTGTCCCTCCAAAAGAGTAGTGGACTCTCCCAGCTCCCCTGACATAGTAAGTAGTCCATCAAGTTGCCTCTTGTACCCTGTGGTGCTTGAGATGGACTCTGGATGCCTATGTTTAGGCACCTGAACTTAGATGTCTACTTCAAAGCAAATCAGTTCATGCTCTAAGCCCCTCATTGAATGAGGGTCTGTGTCCACTGAGACACAGGGGAAAGTAAAGAGTGATTCATCTCACCGTGAGCTGAAAGCAGGCACAGGAACATTGAGGCTTGGAGTTATTTCACACTTCCCAGGACACCTCACAAGGGGAGTGACAATGCAACAAGCAAACTGAGAGCTCCACACCCCTGCCAGAGGGTCACACAGGGACATCCACACCTTAGATGATACAAGATGCAGCATTTCAATCAATGAATGGTAAGTAAGATGTATACTGAAGATATCCAGAGCTGCCTGGATAGCCACTTGCATGCAGCCCACTGATTTGGGGTGCCTTAAAGGGAGCACTGCATCTATGGGATCCTGGACACCTACAGGAAGGTAGAGGTGGATGATTTTGTCACAGCTTGCCATTAGGAAGTACTTCTCCTGGTTGGAGTAACATCAGAAGAGAGCAGAGAGTAAATTCTGAGGGGCAAGAAACTGAAGGTAAGCAGAGATTTGGTAATGGAGACCCGCAGCAGCAGCAGCAAAGTGCTTTATTGAGAGTAGGTCTATGCAATTAAGGCTCTGCAAACACTCCTGAAGAGCCTTTCCTATAATAATCCAATGTTACTTAAGGACTGCAGTGATGAAGACATTTCAGGCTTTGATGTGAACATTTCTTTTTAGAGCTTCTGTAAGCTTTATGATTACAACATGATCAGCCCTGATGTGCTTCTGAGAGCAGCTGTGCCGTGTGTGGCTCAGGGAGATGGGTGCGTGGGAACGGGGTGCTGCTCTCACCAGAGGGGAGTGAATTGGTGTTTGTCACTGGCAAACTCAGAGCTACCAAATGGGAATGTGTTCTTAGCCTGGCCAGCCTCAGAGCTACTGTACAGTCAGCTCAGGTGCTTGTATCAATATGCAGAATTATCAATACTTAGTTTAATGCGGGCAAAGCCAAGGCAGTGCTACTCGGAGTACCGGAGCTCTGTGTCCAGTGCTGGAGCCTCTGTGACAGGAAGGATCTGGAGGTGCTGGAAGGTGTCCAGAGAAGGGCCACGAGGATGAGCAGAGGGCTGGAGCTGCTCTGCTCTGAGGACAGACTGAGGGAGTTGGGGTTGTGCAGGCTGGAGAGGAGAAGGCTCTGAGAAGACCTAATTGTGGCCTTCCAGTATCTGTAGGGGGCTCCAAGAAAGCTGGGGAGGGACTTCTGAGGGTGTCAGGGAGTGATAGGACTGGGCGGGATGGAGCAAAACTAAAAATGGGGAGATTCTGATTGGATGTGAGGAAGAAGTTGTTCCCCATGAGGGTGGTGAGAGCCTGGCACAGGTTGCCCAGGGAGGTGGTGGAAGCCTCCTGCCTGGAGGTGTTTGCAGCCAGGCTGGATGTGGCTGTGAGCAACCTGCTGTAGTGTGAGGTGTCCCTGGCCATGGCAGGAGGGTTGGAACTGGCTGATCCTTGAGGTCCCTTCCAACCCTGACAATTCTGTGACTCTCTGATTCATGATTTCAGTGACTGAAAAAATCAGGATTTCACTGTGAGGTTTTGGTGCTGGCATGTCAAAAGCCAACATCACCTGTAGAAAGTTCACAGATTCACAGTTTGCATTGGGCTGGAAGAGACCTTCAGAGGTCACCTTGTCCTGCAGTCAGCAGGGACACCTCCAGCCAGACCAGGCTGCCCAGGGACACATCAAGTCTGATCTTGGATGCCTTCAGGGATGGGGTCTCAACCCCAGATATATTCTACTGCTTAGCTTGGAACTCAGCTCTAAATGCTAGCCAATGGTTCTTTTAAATGCTGTCAGGCTTCAGCATGCTGGCTAAGAGCAAAGGGTGAATTTCTGTCTGGAGGCAGCAAACTGCAACCCCATAATGTTGCAGTTATTCTAACAAATCTATTAGCAGTTTAATTTGTTGATTTGTCTAAGATGAAGCCATAATTAGATATCCTTTAATATTTTTTTTTACATCAATAGGAGCTGCAGAAGCATTTATGTAGTGCATTAATTTCCCAGCAAAATTACTCCTTTTCTTGCATCAGGGCTGTAATGAATGCTTAGCAAAGCCACTGTAGAAGTCATTTCCATTGTTTATTTCACTTTAGCTGGAAAATCACAGCTGATAGTTCAGCTAACTTGAATTCCTAACATCAGAAGAAACACTTCCCTTTGATAGCAGCATTTGTCCTCTCCTATCTCTCTCTCTGAACAGGCAGAGCTAACAGGACATGGTTACACTAATTCTGTCTGTCAGGCTCAGTCACAGCAACTGTGAAAAGAGTGAAAAAAACATTTTCAGTCATTCCTGCCACTGGATTTTGATAACCATTCCAACCTCTAGCACGAGTCTCAGTCAGCTCAGCTCAGGGCAAGGGCCCAGAGCGCTCCATCGTCATTCTGTGAGCTGACAGATTAGCCCCATAGAAGCTAACCCATCCTTTACACAGGTAAGAGGTGAAAGATTCCATGAAGGCACACTAAGTCTCCTCTGAAGATGACAATGCTGTGCTGATCTGAGGCCTTGCTCTTGGCTTCGGTCCATGAGGCTGCAGCTGAGAGCTAGGCACACAGCTGAAGTGCCTCCATTTGTAGGCTGCTTGCCCTAGGCAGTCTGTATTTACAAGGGAGATAGGCACTTCCTAGGAGTGATTCAGATCTTAGGTGCTGAGATAACAGGAGCCCAACATTAAAGTGCTGCATCACCGAGCCCTTGAGATAATCAATTTTGTGTATTCATTTACAATTAAAATCTGGGCTTTGAAGTTGCTATCTCTATTTATTATTGCCCAAGCAGTCACACACCAGGGGGATTGAGCTGGGGAGCTGTTTATGAAAAATCCACAATGCAGGGGAGCTGGGCACAGCACTAACAACATGCAAATACATCCCCAAAGCAGGTAGCAAACAAAATCAACACTGCAGCACAGAGCAAATCAAAAGCCAGAGCAGGAAGCACGGTGCCACATGAGCTGCATCCCGACAGCAGGGCTCACGAGGAGGGAATGCACGCCCTGCCCATGGGCACATGCTCATGGACACTCAGACCTGAGCAGTAGCTGTAAAAGGTAAGTGTGGGAAACTGTGATGAACAGAAGAATAGAATAGAATAGAATAGAATAGAATAGAATAGAATAGAATAGAATAGAATAGACCAGACCAGGTTGGAAGAGACCTTCAAGATCATCGCATCCGACCTATCATCAAACACCACCTAAACAACTAACCCATGGCACCAAGCATCCTATCAAGTCTCCTCCTGAACACCTCCAGTGATGGTGACTCCACCACCTCCCCAGGCAGCCCATTCCAATGGGCAATCACTCTCTCTGTGTAGAACTTCCTCCTAACCTCCAGCCTAAACCTCCCCTGGCACAGCCTGAGATTGTGTCCTCTTGTTCTGGTGCTGGCTGCCTGGGAGAAGAGACCAACCTCTGCCTGGCTACAACCTCCCTTCAGGGAGTTATAGAGAGCAATAAGGTCTCCCCTGAGTCTCCTCGTCTCCAGGCTAAGCAACCCCAGCTCCCTCAGTCTCTCCTCACAGGGCTGTGTTCCAAACCCCTCACCAACTTCGTTGCCCTTCTCTGGACTCATTCCAGCAAGTCAACCTCCTTCCTAAACTGAGTGGCCCAGAACTGGACACAGGACTCGAGGTGTGGCCTAACCAGTGCAGTAGACAGGGGCAGAATGACCTCCCTGCTCCTGCTGGCCACACTCTTCCTGATGCAGGCCAGGATGCCATTGGCCCTCTTGGCTGCCTGGGCACACTGCAGGCTCATGTTCAGCCTACCATCAACCAGTACCCCCAGGTCCCTCTCTGCCTGGCTGCTCTCCAGCCACTCTGACCCCAGCCTGTAGCACTGCATGGGTTTGTTGTGGCCAATGTGCAGAACCTGGCACTTGGATGTGTTCAGTCTCCTGCCCTTGGCCTCTGCCCATCTGTCCAGCCTGTCGAGGTCCCTCTGCAGAGCCTCTCTACCCTCCAGCAGATCTACTCCTGTCCCCAGCTTGGTGTCGTCAGCAAATTTACAATCTGCAGATCCCCTGATGAGCCAGGGAGAGCTGAACCCCCAAAACATCACTGTGTGCCCTGGAGAATCTGCAGCGTCCCTGGACTGGATGGTTGAGGATGAGAAACCACAAGATGAGATAGAGAGGCCACCTGGGCTAGCTGAACCAGTAACCATGGCAGTGCTGCCAGTGACCAGTGAGAACCTTCACAGAAGTTTGTTAAGCACTCACACCCAGCCACACTGACAGCACACTCACAACCTGTGCTGCTCTGCCGGAATAAAGGGAGTCTTCACTCTAGAGAGAGACTCCACCTGGAGCTCTGGGTCCAGTTCTGGAGCCTCTGTTCCAGGAAGGATCTGGAGGTGCTGGAAGGTGTCCAGAGAAGGGCCACGGGGATGAGCAGAGGGCTGAGGGAGGGGACAGGGACAGCCTCTGCTCAGTTGCACCCTGGGATAGGCCAAGGGGCAAGGGATATAAACTCCAGCACAGGAGGTTCCACCTCAACATGAGGAGGAACTTCTAGACTGTGAGGGTCCCAGAGCCCTGGAGCAGGCTGCCCAGAGAGGTTTCAGAGTCTCCTTCTCTGGAGCCTGGCAACAGAGGGCTGAATGCTGATTTTTTCTTCCAAGACAAGCAGGAGACATGGCCACAGGAAATGCTCTGTGTTTCTCAACAAGTGATCATAATTGCAGGGCTTACCACTGAACGTTGGAAGGCTTCATCTGGCTAAGAATAAAAGGTAAGCAAAACCTTGTGCCACTCACCTCTGTTCACCACTTGCTGAGCAGTGGAATCTACCCCTCAGAGCAAAGCAAATTCACAGAAGTATGGTGTTTAATAGACCTTGTGTAAAAGGCCAGCTTCTGGCTTTAGTTAACCTGCAAATCTTCCCCTGAAGAGTATCACAGTATCACAGTATCATTTAGGTTGGAAAGGACCTCGAGGATCATCGAGTCCAACCTATCAACACAGACCCCATGACTAGAGTATTCTTGGACCTGACTCTATCACACTCATGTCTAGATTTGAGAACCTAGTCCTGGGAACACTGCAGGCATCCTCAGATCAATGTCATTGGAGAGCACATGGCAAAAGTTCCAGCAATCAGACATTGCCTCCAAGCGGGGGCTGAGCTCCCTCGCTGCTGTGTGAGGGGAAAATGTTGGACCCCTACCTCCTTGCAGAACCCAGGACCCACTTATCTGCTTGTAAGAGACCATTGCATACCTTTTGGTCTCAAACATAAACCAGACAAAACCTAAACCCTTCTGGCAGCATCTTGCTTGTATCCTTTTCAAATTAACCTTGTATGCTGGATACTCACCCAGGAGTGAGCAGAAGGCTCTCTGCCTCTTTACCTCCGGGGCCATTTTCATACAGCATTAGCACAGCTCTCTTGGCCATGTTTGGAAGAAACTCTGCTACAGGAAGCCCTGGGACCAGAGCCCAGAAGAGTTGGACAAGCACTTAATCATTATTCTTGAGTTAGGTTGTTTATTTCTAGCTCTGTTTGGTCTCATGAACTTCAGTTTCCTGGCAGCAGAGTGGCTCTGCATTAGCAGAAAGTGTCAAATGTTCTTACTCTCAATTACTGTGATTCAGGGCTTGGGAGCAGCCATTTGGCTTGAAGCACACCTGGGATGGCAGTGCCCAGAAGAGAGGTACAGCACCTCCTTCAAATGTGCTCTCATTACAGGCACACAGGGAGAGAGGCAGCCTCCATCACTGCTGGCATGGGTTTTGCTCAGGACCCTTGGTAGCCATGAGGGCTCATGCAGAGCTTTGGTAGCTGTCCACCTACAGTGAGATCTAAACAAAGCTTTAAATCAGGATGGTGACAGAGCACACAGGCCAGGACAGACACTGCTCTCCATGCAGAGCAGCTCAGAACATTTTCATGGAAGCTGGAAAGAAGATCTCTGTTAGAGGTCCAGGTGGATCTCACAGGACCATAGGATGTTAGGGGTTGGAAGGGACGTCTGGAGATCTTTCAATCCAATCCCCCTGCCAGAGCAGGAGCATAGGACCCAGCACAGGGCACACAGGAACACATCCAGACAGGGCTGGAAAGGCTCCAGAGAAGGAGACTCCACAACCTCTCTGGGCAGCCTGCTCCAGGGGTCTGGGACCCTCACAGTCAAGTTTCTCCTCATGTTGAGGTAGAACCTCCTGTGCTGGAGTTTCCATCCATTGCCCCTTGTCCTATCCCCAGGGTGCAACTGAGCGGAGGCTGTCCCCTCCCTCTTGACCCCCAGCCCTCACCTATTGATAGACATTGATCATATCCCCATATATTCAGGTGCCAAATGAGGCAGTCTTGACTGTTTTTTACAGGTTGTGTTAATCTGCCTCCTACTGTCAGGGCAGCTGAGCCCTGACCATGGTACCTGACTCAACTCTACCAGGTATGGGCTGGTTTCACAAGACAAAGTAACTTCAGCCAAGCAAGTTTGTATGGCATTATTCTGTGGTTAATTGGGATAGGAATATTCCTGGATAGGTTCCAGATCCTTGTGATAGCTGCAACACCATCAGTCAGCATGATCTTCACTCTTTGCAGTTAGAGTGCTGAGCATATTCCCACTCTGCTGCCTATCAGATAGTGCAGTCATACAACTCAGCACATCAGAGATAAGGAGAAAACAAATTAAGCTGAATAATTGCTCCATTTTTGTCTAGGCTTAAGTGCAGGAAAGATATTTTAGAACAAAACCATTCTTCACCTGCTTTAATAAACCAGTCAGGCCTCACATTGATCTTCATAGCTTCAGACA
This sequence comes from Melanerpes formicivorus, assembly GCF_026170545.1. Taxonomy (NCBI): domain Eukaryota; kingdom Metazoa; phylum Chordata; class Aves; order Piciformes; family Picidae; genus Melanerpes; species Melanerpes formicivorus. The sequence continues at coordinate 648,144 of NW_027142355.1, forward strand.
TTTACAAAGTCAGTTCAAAACCTCATTTGGTAACAGCATTTCACAGAGTCATAGAATGGCTCAGGTTAGAAATGACCTCAGAGGTCATCAACCTTCTTGCCATGGGCAGGGACACCTCACAACTAGAATCAGCTGCTGAAGGCCTGAGGAACCTCTCCCTGGTCAGGGATGTAAACAGCGCTGGATTCAGAACACATCCTGAGGAACCTCTCACTGGTCAGGGATGTAAACAGCGCTGGATTCAGAACACATCCTGAGGAACCTCTCCCTGGTCAGGGATGTTAAACAGCAGTGGATTCAGAACACATCCTGAGGAACCTCTCACTGGTCAGGGATGTTAAACAGCAGTGGATTCAGAACACATCCTGTGGAACCTCTCCCTGGTCAGGGATGTTAAACAGCAGTGGATTCAGAACACATCCTGAGGAACCTCTCCCTGGTCAGGGATGTTAAACAGCAGTGGATTCAGAACACATCCTGAGGAACCTCTCCCTGGTCAGGGATGTAAACAGCACTGGATTCAGAACACATCCTGAGGAACCTCTCACTAGTCAGGGATGTTAAACAGCAGTGGATTCAGAACACATCCTGAGGACTCTGTCACTGTTCTCCACCTGGACAGCTTGCTGTTGATCACAGCCTTTGAGCCTGTCCATCCAGGCAGCTCCTTATCCCTTGGGTGGCCCATCCATCGAGTCCATGTCTCTGTATCTCAGAGACAGGGCTGCTGGGAGGACACTGTGAAGTGCAGGCAGATGATGCCAGTTGCCCTTTGGGGTCAGCAGTCACTGCAATCTTGGTGTGTCTTGATGTGTATACAGACAAAATGTTGATTTAAACTCCCTTTCATAGTTCTTCCATGTATGCTTCCTTCAGGCATTCTCCTGACTACAGCATCAGACAGAGTGAAAGATGAGTTGGGTCTTTGGGAGCAACGAGGATGTCATGAGAGCTGCTGCACTTGCATTGGATGAGAACCGGAGGTTTCTCTAGCTCACACAGAGATCTGCCATCCAAACTGTTTCCAGGTTCCAAACTTGCCTCACAGAGAAGGCCACTCAACATAAGTGGCTGTAGAAAAGCTGTCAAGGAAGGGAACCCTCTCTCTGGAGGGATTCCTGGGACAGAAACCAGTGGTTTTCAGAGAAAGACCCAGAGAGTTTAATGAATTTAGGTTTATTCAAAGTAAGTGTGGTGGATGTGCGGAGGCCTGTGGATGTGGTCTACCTGGACTTCAGCAAGGCCTTTGACACCGTCCCCCACAGCAAACTGCTGGCTAAGCTGTCAGCTCGTGGCTTGGACCATTACACTCTGTGCGGGGTTAGGAACTGGCTGGAGGGCTAAGCCCAGAGGGTGGTGGTGAATGGTGCCACATCCAGCTGGCAGCCAGGCACCAGTGGCATCCCCCAGGGATCAGTGCTGGGCCCTGTGCTCTTTAACATCTTCATTGATGATCTGGATGAGGGGGTCGAGTCAGTCATCAGCAAGTTTGCAGATGACACCAAGTTAGGAGCAGATGTTAGTCAGTTAGAGGGTAGAAAGGCTCTGCAGAGGGACTCCAACCAACTGGACAGATGGGCAGAGTCCAATGGGATGGCATTCAACAAGTCCAAGTGCCGAGTGCTGCACTTTGGCCACAGCAACCCCATGCAGAGCTACAGACTGGGGTCAGAGTGGCTGAGAGCTGCCAAACAGAGAGGGACCTGGGAGTGCTGATCAACAGCCCCTGAACATGAGCCAGCAGTGTGCCCAGGTGGCCAAGAGGGCCAATGGCATCCTGGCCTGCATTAGGAATAGTGTGGCCAGCAGGAGCAGGAAGGTCATTGTGCCCCTGTACTCTCCTTTGGTTAGGCTGCACCTTGAGTCCTGTGTCCAGTTCTGGGCCCCTCAGTTTAAGAAGGACATTGAAACACTTGAATGTGTCCAGAGAAGGGCAACAAGGCTGGGGAGAGGCCTTGAGCACAGCCCTATGAGGGGAGGCTGAGGGAGCTGGGGTTGCTTAGCCTGGAGAAGAGGAGGCTCAGGGGAGACTTTATTGCCCTCTACAACTACCTGAAGGGAGGTTGTAGCCAGGAAGGGGTTGGTCTCTTCTCCCAGGCAACCAGCACCAGAACAAGGGGACACAGTCTCAAGCTGTGCCAGGGGAGGTTTAGACTCAAGGTGAGGAGAAAGTTCTTCACCGAGAGAGTCATTCGTCATTGGAATGTGCTGCCCAGGGAGGTGGTGGAGTCACCATCCCTGGAGGTGTTCAAGAGGGGATTGGATGTGGCACTTGGTGCCATGGTCTAGTCATGGGGTCTGTGGTGACAGGTTGGACTCGATGATCCTCGAGGTCTCTTCCCACCTTAGTGATACTGTGATACTGTGAAGATCTGCAATGGCTCAAAGATGGCTGGGAGGCAATGGATCCATTTGCTGAAACAAGCTACAGCCCATAAAGAAATTCTCCCCCCCAATCTCCCCCCCAAATTAGGCTTAGTAATTGGTTTTTGGGATACTTTTAAGTTCTCTAATCATCCAGGTAGTTGGGCAAATACAACAGGAGTGTTTTAAATACAGGCAGGAGCTGCCATAATTAGCTGCAATTAAGGGATGGCTGCATATCAATCACCAGATCAAAAAGATAAGAGGACTGCAATTTTTTAAAGCCAATGTTCATTCCAGCAGCAGCTCCCCAGTGAATATTTGATCACAACATTTGGGAAGGCAATTAGTGCTTTGTCACAGCAGACTGAGGTCACTGCAAATACATGCATTGTGTGAGTAATGCAAGCAGCTAGGAAACAGAGCAGTCCAGTGCTCCTGGGCAGGAGCAGGCAGTGTGAGCTTGCAGCTTCTTCCTAACATCCAATCTCAATCTTCCCATTTCTAGTTTTGCTCCATTCCCCCCAGTCCTATCACTCCCTGACAGATGGGCAGATCCAGAAGGCAAATCCCATCCTGGGCTGCTTCCAAAGCAGCCTTGCCAGCAGAGCCAGAGAGGTGATTCTGACACTTTGCTCTGCTCTGCTGAGACCTCACCTGGAGTACGGCATCCAGGTCTGGAGCCCTCAGTATAGAAAGGACCTGGACCTGATGGAGCAGGTCCAGAGGAGGGCCACGAAAATGATCAGGGGGTTGGAGCAGCTCTGCTATGAGGACAGGCTGAGGGAGCTGGGGGTGTTCAGCCTGGAGAAGAGGAGGCTCCAGAGAGACCTAATAGCAGCCTGGCAGTACCTGAAGGGGGCTACAAGGAGGCTGCAGAGAGACTGTTTGCAAAGGCCTGCAGGGACAGGACCAGGGGCAATGGCTTGAAACTAGAGCAGGGCAGATTGAGATTGGATGTTAGGAACAAGTTCTGCACCATGAGGGTGGTGGAACACTGGAACAGGTTGCCCAGGGAGGTGGTTGAGCCCCATCCCTGGAGATATTCAAGGTGAGCCTCAAAAGGGCTCTGAGCAGCCTGATCTAGTTGGGGATGTCCCTGCTGAATGCAGAGGGGTTGGACTGGCTGAGCTTTGGATGTCCCTTCCTGCCTGGTCCCTTCTGTGATTCTCTGATTTGGATTTCTCTGCTGTGGTGTTCTTGTTGACACCCCAGGCTGTGCTGGACAGCCATGAGCAGGGGGCTCTTCACTTCTGCCACATCTGAGCTTCTCAGCACTGCATTTGTGAGGCTTCTCTAAGGCACAGGGAGGGGGGAAAGAGCCTTTTAAACAGATGGTGCCTGACATATGCTTTCCATAGAACAGGTGTACGGAAGCCCTGCTAGTCAGAAGGAGTTTTCTCTCCGTTTGCAGAGGGGCTGCATATGCATGTGTTTGTTTACCCCCTCACGGAGCACAGGGAAGCCATCAAGATGTCAATTGCCTGTTGTTCGGCTCGCCCAGAGATGTGTGTGCTCTGAACACAGGATATTATCACAGCTGGACACAGAGCCTGTCGTCAATGATGCCTGGAAGAGAAACAAAGGGAGTGTGCTCAGCTCGTCCTGGAGATGACAGTTCCCAAGCAGCTAACGTGTGCTCTGTGCCTTGCTGCTGCAGCCAAGCAAACACAGGGAGCACAGCAAAGCTCTACCACGAAGGAAAGCTTCGCTGAAACTGGGTGGAAGGTTCTGATCTTTATGGAGTTTTCTTGATCACTGAGAGGCTGTATCAGGAGACCTCTGGAGCAGAGCAGGATGGCTGCTTCTCCATTATAGTTTCATAGTTTCATAGTTTCATTCAGGGTTGGAAGGGACCACAAGGATCATCTAGTTCCAGCCCCCCTGCCATGGGCAGGGACACCCCACACTAGATCAGGCTGGACAGAGCCTCATCCAGCCTGCTCTTAAACACCCCCAGGGACGGGGCCTCGACCACCTCCCTGGACAACATATTCCAGGGTTTCACCACTCTCATGGGGAAGAACTTCCTCCTCACATCTAGCCTGAATCTCCCCACCTCCAGCTTCATTCCATTCCCCCTAGTCCTAGCACTACCTGACATCCTGAGTCCTTCCCCAGCCTTCCTGTAGGCCCCCTTCAGATACTGGAAGGCCACAATGAGGTCACCTGGGAGCCTTCTCTTCTGCAGACTGAACAGCCCCAACTCCTTCAGTCTGTCCTCATAGGAGAGGTGCTCCAGCCCTCTGATCATCCATGTGGCCCTTCTCTGGACACATTCCAGCACCTCCACATCCCTCTTGTAATAGGGGCTCCAGAACTGGATGCAGTACTCCAGGTGGGGTCTCAGCAGAGCTGAGCAGAGGGGGAGGATCACCTCCCTTGCCCTGCTGGCCACACTTCTCCTCATGCAGCCCAGGATCTGATTGGCTTTGCGGGCTGCAAGTGCACACTGAGAGCTCCTGTTGAGCTTCTCCTCCACCAGCACCCCCAAGTCTCTCTCCTCAGGGCTACTTTCCATCCAGTCCCTGCCCAGCCTGTATTTGTGCCTGGGATTGCCTCGACCCAGCTGCAGGACCCTGCCCTTGCTCTTATTGAACTTCATGAGGTTGGCTTGTGCCCACCTCTCCAGCCTGTCCAGGTCCCTCTTTGGCAATTATTATTTCTGTCTTTAATTACACACTCAGTCTGGCAGTAATTTGTAGTGCAGAAGACTAATCATTCTTCTGCTCTGTAAGAAAACTCTGCTCAGCATATCTTTATTTCCTATAAATTTTATGCTGCCCTTTTCTAAAGGAAGAACTTTGAAGGTGGAGCACCATAAAAATTATTAAACTTATCAAACAGCAAGATTTACTGTAGGCAGCTGGGGAAGGCAGGAGCCTGCACAGTGGGGAGCTTCTGATCTCATACCCTGCCCCTCTAGACAGCATAAACCATCTCTGAGGGGGCAGTGTGCTTCTATGGCAGCGACCTGATGTCGTGACTGGCTTGAAACAGATTGGATACTGTAACACAGAGTCATGGAACTGTCAGGGTTAGAAGGGACCTCAAGGATCAGCCAGTTCCAACCCCCCTGCCATGGCCAGAGACACTTCACACTACAGCAGGTTGCTCACAGCCACATCCAGCCTGGCTGCAAACACCTCCAGGGATGAGGCTTCCACCACCTCCCTGGGCAACCTGTGCCAGGCTCTCACCACCCTCATGGGGAAGAACTTAGGAGAAGGATCTGAAGAGGGAGCAGTGAGGCTCCTGTTAGCCACCTACCTGAGTAAAAAGCTTTGGTCTGAGCATCTGAATTAGTAGATGCCAGCAACAGCCCCAGGCTGACATAATGCTTATGGACCTGCTTGCTTTGATCAAGCATCTTTGGCTCTTTGCACTTAGGGAGGTTTTGTTCATTCAGCTTTTGAGAGGGTTTTTTCTGGGTTGTTTTTTTTTTGGTTGGTTGGTTTTTTAGGTGTGTTTTTGGTTGGTTGGGTTTTATTTTACTCCTCTCCAGACTCTATTAGAGGAAGAGAAAGACAAGTGGCAAATTCTGCCCAATAGTATCTCAGGAGGGGTACAGTTAGTCCTTTGCTTCAGTGCAAGCATGTGGATGTGAGCAAGCACAGGGCCTGGCCTGCAGCTTGCAGTGGAGCCTGCTAAGCTCTGGCAATGGTTTTAGGTTTTGCCTTTGGACAGAGACAAGTTTCAGGCAACTAAGGAGGCACCAGGATTGCTTTGTTACCTGATCAGGAGTATCCACAGGCCTCTGCTGCCAGAAGTGGAAGTGTACTTTGGGGTATGACTGCTTTGTGAATTAACAGAGAAGGCAGAAATCCTCTACTTTTTCTTCAGCAGGATAGAAAAGGAGACAGGAGGCACTGGCTCCATGCTTTGCTTAGAGTCCATGCCATGCCCTTGCTGAAATATGGCATGTGATTGCTTTCTTCCTTCCTTCCTTTCCTCCCCTATTCCCTCTCTCCCTTCTTTCTTTCTCTCTCTTTCTTCTTTCTTCTTCTTTCTTTCTTCTCTCTTTCTTCTCTCTCGCTATTTCTTCCTTCCTTCTCTTTTTCTCTCTCTCTTCCTTCCTTCCTTCCTTCCCTCCTTCCTTCCCTCCTTCCTTCTTTCCTTCCCTTCCTTCCTTCCTTCCTTCCTTCCTTCCTTCCTTCCTTCCTTCCTTCCTTCCTTCCTTCCTTCCTTCCTTCCTTCCTTCCTTCCTTCCTCTCTCCCTTTCTCCTTTCTCCTTTCCTTTCCTTTCCTTTCCTTTCCTTTCCTTTCCTTTCCTTTCCTTTCCTTTCCTTTCCTTTCCTTTCCTTTCCTTTCCTTTCCTCTCCTTTCCTCTCCTTTCCTCTCCTTTCCTCTCCTTTCCTCTCCTTTCCTCTCCTTTCCTCTCCTTTCCTCTCCTTTCCTCTCCTTTCCTCTCCTTTCCTCTCCTTTCCTCCCTTTCCTTTCCTTTCCTCTGTTTGTTTTTTTTTTTCTCTTTCTTATCTGGGAGGAAGAATCATTGATCATTCCTGCCTTACACCTTGCCATTATCGATCTCTTACATGACGTTCCTGTTAGAGAAGAAGCCCTGAGAGCAAAGTTCAGAACCGTGTTGGTGCCTCTGGTTTTCTTTCCACAAACCCCAAAACCCTGTTTGAAATGCAAATGTAGCAGAGTTGCTTAGAGGCCCCTATTTGGTTCATTCTTAATATCAGCAAACTATGGCCCTGCTGAAGTACTTGCCATTGCTTGACCAGTTTCACCAGGATCACAGCTCGATCTGCTGTGCAGTACAGGCTGGAAGAGGCAGACAGCAGTGAGTGCATACAGAACCACAGAATTATTGAGGCTGGCACAGACCTCTGAGATGATCAGGCCCAGACTACCATCTATCACCACCACATCAGCTAAACCATGGCACTGAGTGCCACATCCAAGCTTTTCTTAAACACCTCCAGGGACAGCGACTCCACCACCTCCCTGGGCAGCCCATCCCAGTCTCTCATTCCCCTTTCCATCAGGAAGTGCTTCCTGACATCCAACCTAACCCTCCCCTGGCATACCTTCAGGCCATGCCCTCTCCTCCTGTCACAAGTTGCCTGGGAGCAGTGCCTGACCCCCACCTGACTACAACTTCCCTTCAGGTAGAGAGAGTGATCAGGTCCCCCCTGAGCCTCCTCTTCTCCAGGCTGAACACCCCCAGCTCCCTCAGCCTCTCCTCAACACTTTCCCTCCAGCCCCCTCACGAAGCTCTATTCACAAACACAGGTGTTGGTTTGTACAGGGGTACACAGCGCAGAGCCAGGGTAACCAGCCCTGGTTTTGCTGTCTTTATTGCCACCCATTTCATCTTTACCACGCACTCAGAACTCAGATATGCCATGTTTCCATTTGGGTCCATTCACTAATGAAATGTTCGAGTTCACTCTTGGGTTTTCTTTATCTCAGACACTTTGTTGCATGCCTGTTACAGTTCCAGGCTGAATTTCAAATCCATGCTTGCTTTACTTTGCTACCTGATTGAATTCTTTTGTGAAAGAGTTAACCCCAGACAAACAGAGCAGAGCTGTGTTATCAACACATGCAGGCAATTCCCTTCCCAAGTCTTAACTTTGTTACAGTCTCCAATTGTATAAAAGGTGCAATGATTTCTATTATCAGAGACCACAGAAGGCTGCTGATATGCCACCCTGCTATCCAATCCCATGCTACATTAGAGGGATGCCATGGGTTTATATTCAGATTCAGTTAATATCTGAGGCTTCACATTTTTTCCCCCCTTTCTTTCCAACTTCTCCTCAAACTTCATATCCTCCCATGCCAAATGTGCCTTGTATTTAAATGTCAGGATCCTTACAGTGTCTTGCAGCTCATTGTGGGAGCTTCACAGGGTGATAATTTCAAAGGCAAAAGTGTGGAGTAAGGAGAGACAGCATCAACATTTGCAAATGGCTTTGCAGGAGCAGGTTCAAAGTCTGGAATAGAAGATAATAGAAAGGAATAGAATAGAATAGAATAGAATAGAATAGAATAGAATAGAATAGAATAGAATAGAATAGAATAGAATAGAATAGAATAGAATAGAATTACAGTAGAATAGAATAGAATAGAATAGAATAGAATAGAATAGAATAGAATAGAATAGAATAGAATAGACCAGACCAGGTTGGAAGAGACCTTCAAGATCATCGCATCCAACCTATCATCCAACACCACCTAAACAACTAACCCATGGCACCAAGCACCCCATCAAGTCTCCTGAACACCTCCAGTGAGGGTGACTCCACCACCTCCCCAGGCAGCCCATTCCAATGGGCAATCACTCTCTCTGTGTAGAACTTCTTCCTAACCTCCAGCCTAATCCTCCCCTGGTGCAGCCTGAGACTGTGTCCTCTTGTTCTGGTGATGGCTGCCTGGGAGAAGAGACCAACCTCTGCCTGTCTACAACCTCCCTTCAGGGAGTTGGAGAGAGCAATAAGGTCACCCCTGAGTCTCCTCTTCTCCAGGCTAAGCAACCCCAGCTCCCTCAGCCTCTCCTCATAGGGCTGTGTTCCAAACCCCTCACCAACTTCTTTGCCCTTCTCTGGACTCGTTCCAGCAAGTCAACCTCCTTCCTAAACTGAGGGGCCCAGAACTGGACACAGGACTCGAGGTGTGGCCTAACCAGTGCAGTGTCCAGGGGCAGAATGACCTCCCTGCTCCTGCTGGCCACACTCTTCTTGATGCAGGCCAGGATGCCATTGGCCCTCCTGGCTGCCTGGGCACACTGCAGGCTCATGTTCAGCCTACCATCGACCAGTACCCCCAGGTCCCTCTCTGCCTGGCTGCTCTCAGCCACTCTAACCCCAGCCTGTAGCACTGCATGGGGTTGCTGTGGCCAATGTGCAGAACCTGGCACTTGGATGTGTTCAATCTCCTGCCCTTGGATTCTGCCCATCTGTCCAGCCTGTCGAGGTCCCTCTGCAAAGCCTCTCTACCCTCCAGCAGATCAACTCCTGTCCCCAGCTTGGTGTCGTCAGCAAATTTACTGATGATGGACTCAATGTCCTCATCCAGATCATCAATAAAGATGTTAAAGAGCACAGGGCCCAGCACTGATCCTTGGGGCACACCACTGGTGCCTGGCTGCCAGCTGGATGTGGCACCATTCACCACCACTCTCTGGGCTCAGCCTCCAGCCAGTTCCTAACCCATCGCAGTGTGCTCCTGTCCAAGCCATGGGCTGACAGCTTGGCCAGGAGTTTGCTGTGGGGGATGGTGTCAAAGGCCTTGCTGAAGTCCAGGTAGACCACATCCACAGGCCTCCCCACATCCACCAGGCAGTCACCTGATCATGTAAGGAGATCAGGTTGGTCAGGCAGGACCTGCCCTTCCTAAATCCTTACCTTCAAAACATGTAATACAGACCAGCTGCTAAATATGGCTGGCAGCAAGGGGAGCCTGACCCAAGCAGATAAGAAACTTCCTTTAAAACAGCAGGAGCAGGGCTAGAATTCTAGCTACAATTTATAGCTGCTTCTTATGCTTTTACTGAGAGCTCCTATTCCTTCTCTGCTGTCACTGTGATGCACAAAGCAACAAACAACCTTTCAAGAGGCAAAGGATGAAACACCAGCTAGGGCAAGCCTCTAAAAATATGTATGCAGAGGAAACACTCAGCACTGCCATTCACCTCCCCACATTGCTGCCAGAGTACTTCTGGAGCCTCTGTGCCAGGAAGGATCTGGAGGTGCTGGAAGGTGTCCAGAGAAGGGCCATGAGGATGAGCAGAGGGCTGGAGCTGCTCGGCTATGAGGACAGACTGAGGGAGTTGGGGTTGTGCAGTCTGGAGAGGGGAAGGCTCTGAGGAGACCTAATTGTGGCCTTCCAGGATCTGCAGGGGGCTCCAAGAAAGCTGGGGAGGGATTTTTGAGGGTGTCAGGGAGTGATAGGACTGGGCAGGGGGTGGAGCAAAACTAGAAATGGGGAGATTGAGATGGGATGCTAGGAAGAAGTTGTTCCCCATGAGGGTGGCGAGAGACTGACACAGGTTGCCCAGGGAGGTGGTGGAAGCCTCCTGCCTGGAGGTGTTTGCAGCCAGGCTGGCTGTGGCTGTGAGCAACCTGCTGTAGTGTGAGGTGTCCCTGGCCATGGCAGGGGGGCTGGGACTGGCTGATCCTTGAGGTCCCTTCCAGGCCTGAGAGGTCTGTGATTCTTTCAGAACACTTCACTGTATGGTGTCACTCTTTACATCTGTGCTGCAGGAAATCCAAGTGGCAGCCATGAACCTTTGCCTACAGAATAGTGCTCCTGCAGTCACCCCTGGGAAGAGTTTCACAGCTGGTTTTCTCATCCAGCACTGAATGTATGTGTAAATATTGCAAGGGAAGCATGAAACAACTGTTTGGATTTGTGTATAATTTGCACAACACTCTTGCCTTTGGGGGAAGGCAAGATGAGAAGGAAAGAGATGGGCTGGGGTTTGGGCATGAGTGATTATCTCTAGGATTCTTCTCATGATGACTTCAGATCACACTTCTGACCCTTCTGTTTCTGAATTCAGTGACAGGGACTGCCAAAGCATCCCTTGTGTGGGGGCTTGCAGGCCCGGGGTGCTGTGGTGGATGATGGCACTCGTGTCAGTGCACCTTGGGGTTGTCCAGGAAACACTCAGCATGAGAGAAGTGAAGGAGCTGTAGCACACAGCAGGTGCCTTGCTTACAACTGCTGTATAAACAGATGGAGTGCAGCCCCAGCATGACACTTTTAACCCTAGCTTGTGTGAGAGATGTTTCTGTTCCTCCCACTGTAAACTGCCTTCTCAGTCAATGTGAGAGAACAAGGACCTTCCAGGGCATGCTGTGTGCTGTGTGGAAGCTGGTGGGCAGCTCATGGAACTCTTGGGTTGTTCCCCCACCTTTACAGTTCCACATAGGAGGGCGGTCTGCTGCTGCTGCTTCCAGTCAAGCCGTAGGCTTCCATGCAAATGTCTCTTCATCCCTGCCTGAACCTGGTATCTGTGAGTAGGATTCATCCCTCTCTTTTGCCATCTGCTCTCCATTTCTCTCTTTTCTCAAGAGATTATGAAGGCTAACACAGAACTGCCTTTTAGTCCTAACAGTTGGGGTGGGCCATGCTCTGCCTCCTCTGGTAACCACCACTTTAAAAAGAGGTGGCTCGTGATTAGCAGTTCATTTTCTAGCAGTTTGTGGCATCCATTTGTTCTAGCATTGCACAGAATTTGTGCTTTAAACCAGGCATCAGCTCACACAAGGAAGTGCATTATACACTCCTGAAGCCCTCCTTAAACAGGAACACTTGCACATGGCTCTGGGAAGATTGGTCACACAGGTTTGTTTTGTGCTGCCATCTGGAACTCACATTGCTCCTATTCTTATGAAGGTGGTTGTTGTTTTCCCCCTTCACCGCCCCCCCCCCCCCCCCCCCCCCCCCCAGTAGTGCTAGAAATAGAGAAACTGAAGTATAAATGGCACTAATGTTCAGCTCTAATCTGTCCCAAGTGAGCAAAGGAAGCTTGAAATGCATTCAGCATTTAATTCTTTGGATAACTTCAGCTATTCTCACAGAAAACTGAAATAAACCACCTCTGGATTTTAGTAAATGAAAACTATGATGACAAGTCTGCTTCTCATTCAGATGAGCAATCATCACCCCTACCCTTTGCTGGAGAGCTCTTACACAGCTGCTGATATATCTCTCAGCTCTCTGAGCTGTTGACCATGACTGAGAAACTCTCAACCAGTCTAAGTTGCATCTAATTCTCTCTCTCTATACATATATATTTCACAATGGGAAATATCTTACCCAGCACCAGCTGCACTATTTGTTGTTTAGGGGGGGTTAGTGTGTTTCCCCTCCCCACTTCATTTTAGCCCTCTACTTTGATACGAGCACAACTTACCCAGAAGTTATCTCCAGAGCTTGTTAGGAGCCAGCAATGAAACCAGAGGAACCACTATGCAATCAAGGGCTGTCTTGTACACTTAGCATTATCCAATAGATGTGAAATTGAATAGAGTTCTTTCTTTCTGCTCCCACAGCCAGGGGAGCAGTATGCATGGAACAGCTTTGCTGTTAGAGTTTCTGAGCAGCAAGGCAAGAGAAACTGAGCCCGGGTGTTGCCCTAGGTAGGGAGTGCTGCTGGAAGAATAGAATAGAATAGAATAGAATAGAATAGAATAGAATAGAATAGAATAGAATAGACCAGACCAGGTTGGAAGAGACCTTCAAGATCATCATGTCCAACCTATCATCCAACACCAACTCATCAACTAAACCATGGCACCAAGCACCCCATCAAGTCTCCTCCTGAACACCTCCAATGATGGTGACTCCACCACCTCCCCAGGCAGCCCATTCCAAAGGGCAATCACTCTCTCTGTATAGAACTTCTTCCTAACATCCAACCTAAACCTCCCCTGGCACAGCCTGAGACTGTGTCCTCTTGTTCTGGTGCTGGCTGCCTGGGAGAAGAGACCAACCTCTGCCTGTCTACAACCTCCCTTCAGGGAGTTGTAGAGAGCAAGAAGGTCACCCCTGAGTCTCCTCTTCTCCAGGCTAAGCAACCCCAGTTCCCTCAGCCTCTCCTCATAGGGCATGTGTTCCAAACCCCTCACCAACTTTGTTGCCCTTCTCTGGACACTCTCCAGTAAGTCAACCTCCTTCCCAAACTGAGGGGCCCAGAACTGGACACAAGACTCAAGGTGTGGCCTAACCAGTGCAGTGTACAGGGGCAGAATGACCTCCCTGCTCCTGCTGGCCACACTGTTCCTGAGGCAGGCCAGGATTGGTATTGAAGTTCACTCAGATCCTGCCATTCTCTGGGCAGGGAAGAGGTTGAGCCTCTGAGAGTGGCTTGCTGCAAGGATATGACCAGGATTGATCCTGCTTTGGCAGGGAGTTGGACCTGAGAATCTCTCGACGTCCCTTCTAACCTCTAGTGTACTGTGATGCTGCGATATGGCTCACCTCAGTCTCTGCTCTACAGACTCCACTGGCAATTCATCACTTTCTTGATGTGTTTTGACAAGTTTTACTTCAAAGTGCAGTTCCAGGCTGGGAAATCAGCTCTGTAGATGTAGCATCTTAATGCTCTGCATTTATTGCCTTGGAATCGATTCCAAATTGGAAGTGCTTGTGTTAACTGTGAGAAAAACAAGACATCCTTTCAGCTTTCAGTCCTTCAAACCCAGTCTGAACTCAGGAGTCAAGTCAGATAGCATTGCCTTCTCCCATTATAACCCACCAAAACATATGATACCTTTTGTTCCAACATGCAGCCCAGAGAGCCAAGCAGAGCCTGGGCTGCAGCAAGAGAAGTGTGGCCAGCAGGGCCAGGGAGGGGATTCTGCCCCTCTGCTCCACTCTGCCAAGACCACAGCTGGAGCTCTGTGTCCAGTTCTGGAGCCCCTGTGCCAGGAAGGATCTGGAGGTGCTGGAAGGTGTCCAGAGCAGGGCCATGAGGATGAGCAGAGGGCTGGAGCTGCTCTGCTCTGAGGACAGACTGAGGGAGTTGGGGTTGTGCAGGCTGGAGAAGAGAAGCCTCCAAGGAGACATAATTGTGGCCTTCCAGTATCTGTAGGGGGCTCCAAGAAAGCTGGGGAGGGACTTTTGAGGGTGTCAGGGAGTGATAGGACTGGGGGGATGGAGCAAAACTGGAAGTGGGGAGATTTTTTTGTTTAATGGGAATGTTGAGTCCTAAGCAGTTGGAATCAGAATCAGGTTGGAAGGGACCTCCAGAGATCATCCAGGCCAACCCCCTGCCAGAGCAGCAGCACCCAGGGGAGTCCACACAGGAATGCATCCAGCTGGGGTTGGAAAGGCTCTAGAGAAGGAGACTCCACAACCTCTCTGGGCAGCCTGCTCCAGGGCTCTGCCACCCTCACAACAAAGAAATTTCTCCTCATGCTGAGCAGAAACCTTCTCTGTTCAAGTTTGCCTCCCTTGCTCCTTGGCTTATTGCTGTGCACCACCCAAATGAAAATTAGCCAGGGTTGCTTACAATTTCATTTTAAACTGAAGTTTCTTAGACATCTGGCTGCTGGAAAACAAAACCAAAACAAAGAAAGAAGCAAAAAGCCCAAAGCAAGCAAGCAACCAACCAACCAAAACAAATCCCAAAACCCACCACAACCACAAGATGGTTCTAAGTGTCTTAAAAAAGAAAAAGCATGAGTGAAAGTGTTAAAGCCAGAGGCTGGAGGCAGAGGCTAAGGCATATGTTTCATTTTAAACTGCCTGCTTTCTGTAGTGTTCTCTTAATTTGTGGCCTTGCCTTATTTCTTTCAGTGTTCAGGGCTGCCACTGTTTTCCTGGGCACAGGAGAGGTGGATGGGCTTTTCTGAGGCACTAAGGGTCCCCAGGAAATCCAAGCTGTGGCTGAAACCCCTGCTGGCAGAGAGCTCTGGGCTGGAACCCTGCCCTGCCTCTTTCATTGATGTCGGTTGCCAAGAGCCACCAAAAGGAGTTCTGACCCTCTGTTTTGGCAGGGTACAATTGATAACCCAGAAAAAGGGCTGCTGTGAAGGGGGAAAATGGATCTGTTAGGTGGCACATGAGACAGAACACTTCCAGTTGTGCCTTCTGCAGAGCATCTCCTCTGCCTGCTGGTCCTTTTCTCACGCTCTCCCATCTGAAAGCTCCCTGTGGCCTTTGGGGATGGAGTAAATCTTTATTGTTCTTTCCAGGCTCAAAGAAACCTCTTCTCTTTGCCTTTGCCCTGGCTGTTGTTTGATCCTGATGTCAGAAGCCTCTTCAGGTGTCTCTCAGATTTGCTGGGGTAGTTTCTCTGTCCTCAAGCTCTTTGTTTGTGTCCAGGAAGTTTTGCACAGCCAAAGCAGCATAAGCAATAGTCCTGCTTCCCAGCCTGCTAGCCAGACCCTCTTTAGTAGTCTTTTTTCCCTGGCACTGTAGTCCATTAATAGCTTAACTATATCACACAGTAGTGATCTAGCTGGGGATTCCCCTGATGACTGCAGAGGGGGTTGGACCAGATGACCTTCAGAGGTCCCTTCCAGCCCAGCCCATTCTATGATTCTGATTCTTGGAGGGATTTGGCACAGTTGTGTCATTTCCCCCTTGATACAAAGTGAAGCAATGTTCTTTTGCAGAGATGAATACTTTTAACACAAAGCCCAGGAGCAGTCCCAGGCTAACCCAGGTGATAGCTGTACAGCTCCAAACCTGCCCTTTTTGGACCTCATGCCTCAGCATTTCCAATCAGGCATTAAGGAGTATGTATCAATGCCTAATGTGGCCAGGTACCTATCACTACTGGAACAAAGGATGAGGGTGTTTATGCTTTGTGGCAGCAGCTATTCTCATGTGAATTGCTGTGTCAATTGTTATGTAAATTATATGCAATTTGCAATGACTTCTGCGAGGATGAAAAGTAAGAGCACATTTAGCATCCTATTAGTAGTAGGCTAAATGATAACCTGGGTTAATCCCCAGATCTATGGACTGCTGTGCATTGAAAACAACAAGAATAAAGCAAGAATCCCAAGCTAGAAGTTCCAGAGGAATATCTGAGTTCATATTTCATTTGGTTTTGTTGTTGTTGTTGTTGCTAATGTGGCTTCCAAGTGAATTCCTCAGCCCATGGTCAGTGTGAGCACACCCTGCCTGCTGCAGCACAGCCTACACCTTTCGTGCAGCAGCTGTCAACACTTCATGAATCACAGAGCTGTCAGGGTTGGAAGGGACCTCAAGGATCATTCAGTCCCAACCCCCTGCCAGGGCCAGGTACACCCCACACTACAGCAGGCTGCTCACAGCCACATCCAGCCTGGCCTTAAGCCTGCAGGGATGAGGCTTCCACCACCTCCCTGGGCAACCTGTTTCAGTGTTCCACCACCCTCAGAGTAAAGAACTTGTTTCTCACATCCAATCTCAATCTGCTCTGCTCTAGTTTCAAGCCGCTGTCCCTGGTCCTGTCCCTGCAGGCCTTTGCAAACAGTCTCTCCATTTTTCCTGTAGTCCCCTTCAGGTACTGGCAGGCTGCTATTAGGTCCCCCTGGAGCCTTCTCTTCTCTAGGCTGAACACCCCCAGCTCCTTCAGCCTGTCCTCGTAGCAGAGCTGCTCCAACCCCCTGAGCATTTTTGTGGCCCTCTTCTGGACACTCTCCATCAGCCCCATGTCCTTCCTGGATTGAGGATTCCAGACCTGGATGCAATACTCCAGGTGACATCTCAGCAGAGCAAAGTGTCAGAGTCACCTCTCTGGCTCTGCTGGCAATGCTGCTTTGGATGCAGCCCAGTCTGCCCTTGGCCTTCTATGCTGCAAGCTCACACTGCCTGCTCCTGTTCAGCTTCTCATCCATCAGCACCCCCAGGTCCTTCTCCTCAGGGCTGCTTTCTATCCCCTCCTCCCCCAGCCTGTATTGACAGTGAGGATTGTTCCAGCCCAGGTGCAGGACCTTGCTCTTGCTCCTGTTGAACTTCATGAGGTTCACTTGGGCACCACCTCTGCAGCTTGTCCAGGTCCCTCTGGATGCCATCCTGTCCCTCAGGTGTATTGGCAGCACCACTCAGGTTGGTGTCATCTGCTCACTGCTGATGGTGCCTGGATCCTGCTCCCTTTAGCATTGATGAAAATATTGAACAGCACAGGTCCCAGTACAGGCCCCTGAGGGACAGCACTGTCACTGCTCTCCTTCCAGACTTCAAGCCACTGAGCACTGCCCTCTGGACATCACCTTCCACCTGATTCCTTACCCACTGAACATCCTCCCAGCAACATCAGTAAGTGAATTGGTCTTATAGATTGGTTTATTTATTTGAGCAAAGTGAAGATGATGTTGCCTCCCTGTTTGCAGTTTCAAACCAATTTGTTTGTGGGGAGAATGATGCTGTGAAGGAGGTGCAGAGCAACAAACTCTCTAAGTGGCCACAGCTTAGATCTCATGCTGTAGGCACAAGGCAAAACAGTCAGCATGGAGTCCTAATTACTGTGGCACTACACCTCCCCACAATACTCTCTGCTGTTGCCTCTGGCTCTGGTTTTCACTAATAATTTATTCAAGGATAGCAATAAGGACAGAACTGAGTCCTTGCTCATCTGACATAAAGAGAATTGGTGCTCATGTTTGTTTTCCAGCCTGTCAGCTGCTCTGTAATCACTACCTGGGCTTTTACCCTACTTTTATCAAACTTAGGTCTGGTTAGCATCTGAGCATTTAGCTTTGTGAAGTACAGATGCTTCCTTCAATCTGTTTTGCTGAACTAGGGCTTCAGCCTGTGCCTCTTTAGAACCACAGAATTGTCAGGGCTGGAAGGGACCTCAAGGCTCAGCCAGTCCCAACCCCCCTGCCATGGGCAGGGACACCTCACACTACAGCAGGTTGCTCACAGCCACATCCAGCCTGGCTGCAAACACCTCCAGGCATGGGGCTTCCACCACCTCCCTGGGCAACCTGTGCCAGGCTCTCACCACCCTCATGGGCAACAACTTCCTCACATCCAATTTGGTTCTACCACTCCTAGTTTTGCTCTAATTTTTAGCTAACACTGCTTAGTCAAGGTTGATAGAGTTACCTTAAAATACAAAATCAGAAATGAAACAAATAAACACATCCATGAGAGTTAAATGGAACAGAGACCTTCCTCCAGGTTCCCTGTACTTGCTCTGGTGTGCTGGACAGACACCTGTCTGCCATGAGCACTCAAAAACTGATGGCAGTGGAATGTTCCAGGAAGGATCAATTCTTTTCTGAGCAGAAAATCTTTCTGAGCACTAACCTCAATCTCTCGAGTTCCCAATTGCTTCTTATCCCTTTCTCACAGGTACAGCAAGCAGACTGCTCCTTAGTTTCTGCAGCCTCTCCCAAGTTGGATAAATGTCATTCTCCAAGCCCTCACTTTCATCCTGCAGAGGAAATAGAAAGGTTTTCTCCAAGCTCTCCTGGAAGTTGTGCTTTTTGGGCCACTAATTGTTTCATTGCTGTTGTGGTTTGTCTGTTATCTGCCCTGGACAGCCTCTCAAATTAGTGCACATCTGTATGGAAGAGTGGGCCATGAGCTTTCAGCTGCAGCCCTACCAGTGCTGAATGGAAGAGAAAATGTACCTCCTGTATTGTGTGTGTGCAGTGTCCTCCTGTTTGTATGGCCCAGGCTGGTTTCTACACTTCCCAGGGACAGGGTGTTGTGTATACTAATTCTCAGAAAGTAGGCAGCCACCTTCCTGCAGAGGAGCTCCTCTGCTGCTTTGGCAGCCTTGCCTTCAGGGGCTTGGCTGCTTCTTGGCACTTCTCCTTACAAGGGCTTTCCAATCCTCCATCTAGACCATTTCCACAGCTCATCCTACTGCCCATGGGTTCTCTGGTAGGTTATGAGGAAGTGTGTGGTGGGTTAGCAAGCTACTGGCAGAAAAAACAGCAGATCTCCTCATTCCTTCAGTGAAGGGCACATTCCTCCTCACAAAGCCAGGCAGGTACATGCAGAGAGGCCTGATGAAGACTAATGTTGGCAGAAGGTGAAGAGGAGGGAGGTTTCCTTTCCATGAAGGAGTGAATCTTCATTGGCAGAGTAACTCAGGGACGGCACTGCAAATGGCCTTCCTTGAGCAGGTCCTTTTTATTCCAAGAGCACTCCCTTGCAGAGGAGGGGAAAGGGAATATTCATAAATATAGGAAAGCTACCTTCAGGACTCTGTTGTCCTTTAAATGACACCAAAAAGAGAAGATAGAAGCCATGTGCAAACAATTCCATCTCAGCATGATGACATGTAGCTCTTGGAGGCTCTACCTGAAAGAAGTTTTCTCCTTTAATTCTTTTCCAGACTGCAGCAATCCAGATGAGCAGGTAGGAGTGGGAGGATTCTGGCAGGGCACTTTGTTTTCATTCTGTTCCCATTAATTCAGGAGGTGAAATCCCAGCCTGCTGGGAGATCTGCAATAGATTGGAACTGAACCAGGTAGCCTGAGCTCTGCTGCAGCTACTCCTGTGCCCTGCTGACCCTCCAAACTGTCCCTTCCCAGCCCCTTCTATACACTACAGGCAAACCCCTACTCAGTCCCCTGGCAAAGGACCAACCTGAAGGACTGTTTGGGGAGTTTTTCACCTTCAGCTCCTTGAGCAGAGGTCTGTAACCCTTCATCTGAGCAGTTATATTTTTAGATCATATCATGCTCTATCGTGTCTGTCTGTGGTTGGTTACAGCAGTGCTCAGTCTGCAGCAGAAGTGAAGCCCCTGCTTCACACTGCATACATTCATAGTCTCAGGCTTTTGAAGATCAAAAATGCCTTTCACTTCAGGAAGCAGAGGGCCACTGAGGTGACTGAGACCCCTGACAAGGTTTAACATTCAAGACAGTTTTGCATGTGGGAGAGAACAACCCCGTGTACCAGGATAGGCTGGGGATTGGCCCCTTGGAGAGCAGTGCAGAGGAGAGGGACCTGGGGGTCTTGCTGGATGGAAGGCTGACCATGAGCCAGCAATGTGCTCTGGTGGCCAAGAAGGCCAGTGGGATCCTGGGGTGGATTATCAGGGCTGTGGTTCGGTCGAGAGAAATTCTCCTCCCCCTCTACTCTGCCCTGGTGAGGCTGCATCTGGAGTACTGTGCCCAGTTCTGGGTCAGTTCAAGGACAGGGAACTGCTTGAAAGAGTCCAACACAGAGCCACAGAGCTGCTGAAGGCAGTGGAACATCTCCCTGATGAGGAAAGGCTGAGGGAGCTGGGGGTCTTGGGCTTGGAGAAGAGGAGACTAAGGGTGACTTAGGAAGACAAACTTCACTGTGAGAGAGACAAAACACTGGAACAGGCTGTCCAGAGAGGTTGTGGAGTCTTTTCTGAAGACTTTAAAAACCCAGCTGGACATGTACTTATCTTGCCTGCCTTAGGTGATCCTGCCCTGGCAGGAGGGGTGCACTGGGTGGGTTTTGAGGGTCTCTTCCAAACTGTAATGTTCTGTGATTCTGTGATTGTTCTGCAAGTTTTGCCTGACCAGGGCATTAATTGAAGCAAAATGAAAGGGTTCCAATGAAGAAGAATAAAGGCTGGGTGTTTAAAACAGCTCTGAGATGCTGCCAGTAGGAATCTATGTACCTTAAGTTATGATGATCTGTTTCCAGCTGTTAGGAACAGCAGGCTGGCTTTCAGCAGGTTGCTTTTCATCTTTGCGTCCCATCCTCTGTTCATCAACTGACCTGAGCATGCAGGGGCCATGCCTGTGCATAACCAGGGGAATTAGGGAGGGCTCCAGCTTCATTCCCTGCTCTTTGTACTTCTCTTCATAGACACCTAAGAGCTGTCTTGCAGCATGGTTTGGGCATTACTGCGTCTCTGTGTCCTATGTGCATCATTTGGTCTTTCAGTGAGTGCTGAAGATGACTCTTATGATGGTCCCTTTTTGAAACTGGGGGGGAAAGGAGATATTTTGAGCTGTCTCTGTTGTGGTTTTGAAGATACTCAGAGGACAGTTAATGCTTCAAAAGTTTACAGAAAATGACCCCCCCAAGTAGGCTTTAGCAGACAGAATGGGTCAAGCACAAACACAGCTTGTAAAGGCTAAAATGCATCTGGATAAAGGACTGAAACATCCTGATTTGGTTATAGTTTTTCCCCCACAGTAATGTGTGGACAAGAGAAAGCACAAAATTCTCCAACTAAACAACTTTTTTTTAGCCTGGAGAATAGGAGACTGAGGGGTGACCTTATTACTCTCTACAACTACCTGAAGGGAGGTTGTAGACAGGCAGAGGTTGGTCTCTTCTCCGAGGCAACCAGCACCAGAACAAGAGGACACAGTCTCAGGCTGCGCCAGGGGAGGTTTAGGTTGGATGTTAGGAAGAAGTTCTACACAGAGAGAGTGATTGCCCATTGGAATGGGCTGCCTGGGGAGGTGGTGGAGTCACCATCATTGGAGGTGTTCAGGAGGAGACTTGATGGGGTGCTTGATGCCATGGTTTAGTTGATTAGGTGATGTTGGATTGGTTGATAGGTTGGACACAGTGATCTTGAAGGTCTCTTCCAACCTGGTCTATTCTATTCTATTCTATTCTATTCTATTCTATTCTATTCTATTCTATTCTATTCTATTCTATTCTATTCTATTCTATTCTATTCTAACTATAGCACACAGTGTGTACTGCCTTACTGAAAGCTTTACATTTAAAATATAAACAAATAAATAAATAGGATATAAGAGAAATTGGCCATTGGGATGTGCTGCCCAGGGGGGAGGTGGAGTCACCATCACTGGAGGTGTTTAGGAAGAGGCTGGATGAGGCACTTGGAGCCATGGTTGAGTTGATGAGATGGTGTTGGGTGATAGGTTGGACTCGATGATCTCAAAGGTCTCTTCCAACCTGGTTAATTCTATCATATCATATCATATCATATCATATCATATCATATCATATCATATCATATCATATCATATCATATCATATATGTATTCAAGAGTGCTGGCACTTTTCAGCAGCAGTAACTGCTATACTGCATAGAATTGTCAGGGTTGGAAGGGACCTCAAGGATCAGCCAGTTCCAGCCCCCCTGCCATGGCCAGGGACGCCTCACACTACAGCAGGTTGCTCACAGCCACATCCAGCCTGGCTGCAAACACCTCCAGGCAGGAGGCTTCCACCACCTCCCTGGGCAACCTGTGCCAGTCTCTCACCACCCTCATGGGGAATAACTTCTTCCTAACATCCAATCTCAATCTCCCCATTTTTAGTTTTGGTCCATCCCCTGCCCAGTCCCATCCCAGGTTGCCCAGAGCAGTATTTATTTCTTCACACTTAGTTATGAGTTCAATGAGTAGGGAAAAAATAAAGGTTAATGCTGAGATTTCTCTGTGTTGTCTCAAAACTTCCATCTGTCATCAGCTTGAACCTCTGCAGGCTGAGCAAGAAAACATGTGTGGGAAATTCAGATCAGTTTGAAAGGTAAATGTGTTTGAGGTTTGTTTGCTTGGAGTTTATTTGACACAGTTTGATGGCTTTGTGTGGAATTAAGCCTGGGGAGGGCTCTAATGTCATTTAGCATCTCACAAGTAATGAAGTGTATCACAATTCCTAATGTAGTCCTGGCTGATTCAGAATGTTGACTCCTTCCTGGCAATTCTGAAATGTCTATTTAGTAGAAGATTGATGTTGTGGTGATATTTATCCTCAGAGGAACATGATACAGCTTAATAGAATTCATTGCATATAGATGTCATGGCTTAGACTGGAGGGGATTTGCCTCAGCTATGTGTGATTTAAGATCTGGTGGTAGAGGACTTGCTAGTCAGCAGGGCAGGGTGATGGCATAAAAAGAGGAACAGATGACATTTAGTGCACATTTGAATGTTGTTAGTCCTGTGTTCTGTCACAGCAAGCACAGAACACTGCTTTTATGCTAATCTTGCCTGTATCAACTAAACTTTAACTGCTGCATTATCCCAAATAGAATTATGTCAATTCATTTGACAAACCAAAGACAAATAATTGGGTTTCCAACGCAGCCTTCCTGTTACTGATGGTACAGGAAAACAACACTTGAGTTACTGTGACTGAGCTTAACATAACTGACTGTGTCCCCCATACCAAGATGAAAACAGTTGCACTTAGCTTTCCACAAAGAAACATTTCCTTCCATGCCATGGGTTGAATGGAATGGCCTGGAATTGCACACCCACAGAAACATTCAGCTTGGAAAATGCCCAAAGAGATCACCAAGGCCAACCCAGAGCCCTGCTCTGCAAGCCTCACCCCTAAACCACAGCCCCAAGCACCACAGCCAAACCACCTGCAAACACAGCCAGCCTTGGGGACCCCACCACCTCCCTGCCCAGCACATTCCAAGCCCTGACCAATTCCTTGCCCTGAAAAAAGCTTTCCTAATGTCCAGTCTGAACATCCCCGGTGGCAGGTTGAGGCCATTCCCTCTTTTTCTGTCACTAATGACCTGGGAGAAGAGACCAGCAGCAACCTCTCCACAACCTCCTTGCAGAGAGCTGTAGAGAGCCAGGAGGTCTCCCCTCAGCCTCCTCTCTTTCACACTAACCAGCCCCAGCTCCTTCAGTTGCTCCTCATCAGATTTCTTCTCCAGGCCCTTCCCAGCTTCCTTGCCCTCCTCTGCCCTGGCTCCAGCACCTCCACATCTCTCTTGTCCTGAGGTGCCCAAAACTGGACACAGCACTGGAGGTGTGGCCTCCCCAGAGCTGAGTGCCAGGGGACAATCCCCTCCCTGCTCCTGCTGGACACAGCATTGCTGATCCCAGTCAGGAGGCCTTTGGATTTCTTGCCCCCCTGGGCACACTGCTGGCTCCTCTTCAGCTGCTTGTCCATCAGCACCCCCAGGTCCCTTTCTGCAGCAGGTGGCAGCTAAGAAATTCTATTTACAATCTGAGGGCTCCAATGGAAAGTTTCAGCCCTTCCCAGTCCTCCCCAAATGGAGATTTCATCCATAGTGTGTTGCAAGATGGATTTCCCTTGGCTTTCTCTCTTTCCTAGACTTTCCTCCTCTTTAAATCACAGCTCTCCTACCACATTTATCCCAGGCCCCCAGCAGACAGCTGTGAGGTTCTGGTGTTCTTTCAGTGCAGAGCCATATGCCACTTAATGCTGTTGCTGGGCTCCAGTGCTCGCTCCCTGGAGCGTGGATGAATTGTACACTTTGCAGGAGCACTTTGTTTCAGGTCTTATTGAATTTACAAAGCCTATTTAGTCAAGTGCTGGACTTCATCATCATGCAGGGCTTTTTTTGTTTGTTTTCCTTTCCCCCTCCTCTGTTGAGAGTGCTGCAGACTCTCCGGTGAGACACGCTGGAACAAATTGTTAAATGAAGTTGTAAGTTCAAAGACTGAATGTTTGCAAGGGCTTAAAAAACAACCAACCCCAGCCTAAACACTGACCTAATGAGGAAAAGGTTTCAAAAGGCTCAATAAAATCAGTTCCCATCCTTTGGGACTGGAAAGTGGTAAATGTGTCTCTGTCTTGAAACCATGGGGGTTGCGTCCAAGATGTAGCAGATCACTGAACCATACTTTGGAATCAGTTAAATTAGGTGAAATAAAATAAAAAGGTTAATTATCAGCCACCTGCTGGAAAATAAACATGATGCAGGTGGAGTAAACAGCAGCCAGTGTCTTTCCCTGCATGCTAGAACCAGAGCATTTCCATATGGCAATTGATTAGAGTGAGGATTTCTTTGATGCTGCCAAAAGAGTTCTTGGGAATTAACTGCACACCTCCAATCCATCAACACATGAAGCATCACAAGAAAAGCTTAGATAATCTAACTTACAACTGGCAAGCTTCACAGTGCTGCACACTGCTGTAAAATGAGTCACAGAACCACAGAAGCATTCAGGGTGTGAAAGAGCCTCAGGATCACCAAGTCTAGCCCAGAATCCTGCTCTGCAAGCCTCACCCCTAAACCACAGCCCCAAGCACCACAGCCAAACCACCTGCAAACACAGCCAGCCTTGGGGACTCCACCACCTCCTTGCCCAGCACATTCCAAGCCCTCACCACTCTTGCCTGAAAAAAAGGTTTCCTGATGTCCAGTCTGAACCTCCCCAGTGGCAGCTTGAGGCCATTCCCTCTTTTTCTGTCACTAATGACCTAGGAGCAGAGCCCAGCAGCAACCTCTCCACAACCTCCTTGCAGGGAGCTGTAGAGAGCCAGGAGGTCTCCCCTCAGCCTCCTCTCTTTCCCACTAACCAGCCCCAGCTCCTTCACTTGCTCTTCATCAGCTTTCTTCTCTGGGCCCTTCCCAGCTTCCTTGCCCTCCTCTGCCCTGGCTCCAGCACCTCCACATCTGTCTTGTCCTGAGGTGCCCAAAGCTGGACACAGCACTGGAGGTGTGGCCTGCCCAGAGCTGAGTGCCAGGGGACAATCCCCTCCCTGCTCCTGCTGGACACAGCATTGCTGATCCCAGCCAGGATGCCTCTTGTTTTGAAGCTGGGATGAGGCACGATGGTTTTGAATACCAGCAGCAAACATTCAACCCATGATACTTACCATATTCCATTGAATTCTTTAATGGCTGTCAGTTGCTGCTGTTCAAGAAAGAAACACACTAGAGTGACAGGCATAAGAGTCTGCAGTTGTGCTTTTGATGTTTTATGCATATTCTTAAGCCCAGAAGTAGTATTAGCCTGATTTTTAAGTTTAGGCTAAGTTAGGGCTCTCATTTCCTCATCTGGATGCTCATATCAAGGGACAGCAGTAACTGGGGAAGATGAATGCTTCAGGTAATGCATATGCCAAATGTAATAGAAAGAATAAATTAGCCTAATGCTTCTATTTGCTGGGCAACCCAAGCATTGCAGGGCCTTCTCCCCATGCCAGCTCAATTTCCCCTGTTTATTGCAGGCAGCCTGAAGCAGGACCTGCAGCCTACCTGCGTGTCATCGCCACAAGACTTCATTTCATGTTAGCCTAATGAGGGCTGCTGGGATGGGGAATAAAAGAAGAAATGAATTCAGAAGTCCCTTGCCATTATTTTTCATTAGCTGTATTTCTCCATAAAGCCATTCAAAAGGTTCATCACTGGGAAATGGGCACTGCTTTTGTCCAGGGGGAATACTGCAATAATAAAAAGCACATCAATTGGGTGAGAAGCTAACAAGCTATTTGCCAGATGTCTGCTACCATAACACTGCAGGAGCAGAGGGTTCATCTCAGAGGTGTGATACCAATAGCAGTATGAATAGCAAGTGTGGCATGACAGGTAATTTGTACCTATTAGTCCAAAAGGAGCTGTGGATCTTCTGTATTATTATTATCAGCTACAACATTACTTCTAAATGACATTCTTTTCTTTTCCTAAACTGCAGACAGGTTTTGAGGAAGATAATTGAGAAGATATTTAATTTGATTTATAGGAGGCTCCTGTACTCTTAAATGTAAAGATCTCACTCAGAGGTTATTAGCATTTCCACACAAGCACCAGAAGGGGTTTGGTGAGGGGTCTGGAGCACAGCCCTGTGAGGAGAGGCTGAGGGAGCTGGGGTTGCTTAGCCTGGAGAGGAGGAGGCTCAGGGGAGACCTTATTGCTCTCTACAACTACCTGAAGGGAGGTTTGTAACAAGGTGGGGGTTGGTCTCTTCACCCAGGCAACCAGCACCAGAACAAGAGGACACAGTCTCAAGCTGGATGTTAGGAAGAAGTTCTTCATAGAAGGAGAGCTTGGCCACTGGAATGTGCTGCCCAGGGAGTTGGTGGAGTCACCATCCCTGGAGGTCTTTAGGAAGAGCCTGGACGAGGCACTTGGTGCCACGGTTTAGTTGATGAGATGGTGTTGGGTGATAGGTTGGACTTGATGATCATGAAAGTCTTTTCCAACCTGGTCAACTCTATTCTATTCTATTTATGTCAGAAGCATTTCCACACAAGGCACCAGAAGCCCAAAGAGGTGTACCAGAAGCAGGTTGCCAAAGGAGTGCCTCAGCAACATCTCCAGTGAGAGCTCAGGGATATGCTCTGCAAAGCACACAGCTGAATCTTGAGAAAGGTGGATTCAATGCTTCCCACAACATTCTGCAAACAAGTCATATCCTACATGGTAGCAAACAGAGTATTGCAGTGAGCAACAGAGATCTGTACAGTGACTGTAAGGAGGGGAGTTGTTGGTATTCCACATGATAAACATTGGAAGCGTTTTGGAAGCAATGCAAGAGACCAAGCGAAGGCACTGAAGAATAAAGCAAAGTCCCAGTGAGATTGCAGGAGCAGCTGGCACTGCACAGGCCAAAGCAGCTGGGGTGCTAAACATCCCAGACACCTAGCTCCTTAAACGTGCTGCAGAGTCTGTGGTAGTTTCAGGCTACCCAGTACAGAGTCTCAGGGGAAGAATAGTTCACTACAAAGAAGATAGAAGGGATGGAAATCAAAACCAGTCTGATGTCACTCGAGAGTGCTCCCCTTTAATGGGAGCAGTACCTGCGTGCCCCATGGGACATTTCACTCAGTCCTTTTCAGTGGAAACAGACTCAGAAACGAGAAATACTTTTGAAAGGTGATGTTCAGAGCACATGGGAATGGTCAAGGTCCACTTAAACAGAAGTGTTGCGTGTAGCCCTGCCTTTCTCATTACAGATGGCCCTACACCAGCCTGAGAAGGTGTGATTTAACTCCAAAGCACAAGCTCCAGCATTCTTCTTTGGGTTGGTACCAGTTTGCTCAGGCTCAAGCTCTCCCTGGCTCTCCTCCTGTAGCAAAGTTGTTGCTTTGATGTCAGTAAGAGCCAAGGGATGCCATTAAAAGAAGGAAAGTGCAGCGATGCACCTTTTATTTTTAACATATGTAGCTGAGGGCAGCCAGGAGAGGTGAAAGGAAGTGGAAAATTCCTGCTGTGCTGGATGGATGACAGGATACAGGTGAGCAAATAGGTGCCAAAGCAATGTGTCAAAGCAGATCACATGCCAGAGGTGATGTTCCTCTTCTCCCGCTTCCCGTGGGGTAGAATACGCTCATTCGATTCACCCCTGCAGCAAGGCAGGCTGCGCTGCACTAAAAATAGATCTTGTTAGGCAGGGAGAAGTGCAAAGCAGTGCGTGGACACTTCCCATCAGAGCAATCAGGCTGGTCAGGACAAAAGTTGGGAAGCATCCCTGCAGAGTTGTGCTGCTCTGCTAGATGCCAGTCAAGCTTTTTGTGGCAGTCTGGAGCAGGAGTCATCACAGCTAGCCACAGGGTAACTGCAGATCCACAGCAGAGCTCCCAGTGATTTTCATCTTTCCCTCTAATTCTGCCCTGACATTTCTGAAAGCATCTCCCTTTCTATGCAGGATTTGGAGCAGAGCTGCTGAGGCCTGAATCTATCTACCTGTCTGCTTTTCTTCCAGGCTGAAGCAGCCTGCAGCTTTTCTTCCCCTCCAGAGGATCACGAAGGCCTAAAGTATTTCAGTGGATGTCTGCTTCTTGCACAGGCCACTGCCTTTTCCCTCCAGGTAGCCTAGAGGGAGCCTGCATACACCTTGACATCCTGCAGATAAAGAAGAAGTGTTCAGAGCCTTCAGACACTGCTGGAAGTCAATTCAGCCAGCATAGTGGGGCAAGGCAAGCAGAGCCCTGCAGGGAGCAAAAGGGGGAAAATAAATAAACCCAAACCACCAGAAATGAAGATGGGTCTGCTTCTTAGAGCCAGAGATAGGAATGCTTTCCCTATGAGACACTTCTTTCTTTAATCCTTAGCTCCTGGGTGGGTGGGTTGGTTTCTTGGGTGGGTTGGTTGGGTTTTTTCCCTTTCTCTCCCATGGCAAACAGACTCAGCCAGCCAGCTGCAGATGGAATTGGCTGCGTGTCTCTTCCCTACCAAGCTGCCACTGTTGTTTTAATGGCCCACAGGTGACTAAGCTTCATTCCAATTTGTTTGCTAGCTGCAGCATCCTCGGAGGAAACAATTCAGGGGCTGCATGCAGCTTGCAAAGGCAGTGGATTGACTTCAGTGGACAGCTTCCAGCTGAACCAATTGATGCAGGTGAGAGGACAAAGGGGTCGAGCTTCCTGCCCGTTGGCTGCTTGCTAACTAATGCTCTGCTGCTGCTGCAGAGTGAGAAGCAACAGGTCTGCTAATTGAGAAAGTCTAAACAACAGTCTGTCGTTTAGACAAACAAAAGCACCTGTCCCTGATGCACTGGCAGGAGCACCCCGAGACTGGAGAAAGAGCACAGCTCTGAAGATCAGAAGGGGAAAGAGATGAGTGTCACGTGTTGAAAGACAGAGGGCCTGGTTTGCAGCTCTGCTTCTGTTATGGACAGTCACACAGCACTGCACTTGACACACAATCCAGTGCACTTTAAAGCCATAAAGTAGTGGCGGGGGCGGGGGAGGAGCTCTGGAAGCCATCTGGTCCAACACCTCTGCCCGGAAAGGAATCATGTAGAGCAGGTCTGCTCAGTGTTTGAATATTGCTTCATCCTAGAGGATAGGATAGGATAGGATAGGATAGGATGGGATAGAATAGAATAGAATAGAATAGAATAGAATAGAATAGAATAGAATAGAATAGAATAGAATAGAATAGAATAGAATAGACCAGACCAGGTTGGAAGAGACCTTCAAGATCATTGTGTCCAACCCATCAACCAATCCAACACCACCTAAACAACTAACCCATGGCACCAAGCATCCCATCAAGTCTCCTCCTGAACACCTCCAGTGATGGTGACTCCACCACCTCCCCAGGCAGCCCATTCCAGTGCGCAATCACTCTCTCTGTGTAGAACTTCCTCCTAACCTTCAGCCTAAACCTCCCCTGGTGCAGCTTGAGACTGTGTCCTCTTGTTCTGGTGCTGGCTGCCTGGGAGAAGAGACCAATATCCGCCTGTCTACAACCTCCCTTCAGGTAGTTGTAGAGAGCAAGCATGGAGACTTCACAGCCTCTCTGGAAAAACTGTGCCAGTGCTCAATCACCACATGAGTGAAGGAATTTCTTCTGTTTACATGGAATTGCCTGTTTCAGTCTGTACTTGTTGCCTCTCATGCTGCTGCTAGGCACCACTGGGAAGAGTCTGGCTGTATACTCTTTTCTTGCCTCCACCAGGAATTTGTACCCATTGCAAAGATCCCCCTGAGCTTTCTTTTTCCCAGGCTGATCAGACCCTGCTCTCTCAGCCTTTCCTCATAAGAGACCTCCTTCTGACCCTTAACTCTCCCAGCAGCCATGGACTGGTCTGCCTTCAGTAGCTCCATGTCTCTTGTACTGGAGAGGCCATAACTGGACCCAGCACTTCAGCTAAGTCTCACCAGGGCTGACAAGAGTAGAGGAATCACCTCTCTCAACTTGCTGCCAAGAGTCCTCCTAATGGCCTTCTCTGTCACTAGGGCAAGCTACTGCCTCATGGTCATCTTGGTGTCCTCCAGGAGTCCCAGGGCTTTTTCTTCCAAGTTGCTTTCAAGCCTATCTGCCCCCCAGCTGCTGTGGTACCTGAGGTTACTCCTGTCTAGGCACAGAGCTTTGCCCTTATTGATGACCTTCATGAGGCACTTGGCAGCCCATTTCTCCAGCCTGTCAAGATCCCTTTGGATGGCATCATGATCCCCTGGCATATCAACTGCTCCTTCCAGCTGTGTATCCCTTGCCGACTTGCTGAGGATGTACTCTGTCCCATCAGCCAGGTGATTAATCAAGGTCTTGAAAGTGATTTGCCCCCGTGTTGGCTCCTGGGGTGCATATTTGGGAAGGAAACCAACTTCAGACCTGTAGACCTTCCATTAAGCTGAGCTGTCCATGGAGATTTCCCTGATAACATGCTCTAAGGTCATCCAAAGCAGTTCCTGTCCTGTTCAGCCTCAAACTTTCCACGTTCAACACTCAGCCTGCTTACTGTGATGAAAACCTTCAGCCAGAAATTCAGGCCAGCTGCATCCTTCAGGAGAATATTTGAACTTTTTCACAGGGATAGGTTTGAGGAAGAGGATGGGGGGGGGGGGGGGGGGAAATAGCAGCATAAGGTTTTACAGCTATTTCAAATGGGATTTCATCTGAGGATTTTATGATTTATCCTTCTGTCAGTTCAAAGTGAAGAGCTTCAGCTAAAGAAACAGAGAACTTTCAAGCATTGAGGCAGGAAGACAGCCTGAATAACTAGGGTTTTTTTTCTTCTCTCCTTTTTTTTCCCCCCTAAAAATGCTTGCAGAATTGATTTTTATTGGAGTCAGACAGGAAAACAGATGTTAAAAACCTCAGAAATTGTTGTCAAATGGAATTTTCATTCTCTGGTTGGCTCTGTACCGAGGAAAGAAATTGTGACAAAGCTCCTTGCTTAAAAATCGTCAGGGAATGACTGTGGGCATTGCCTTCCTCACAAAGGATAGCAATAAAGCTATCCTGTAAGTAGGAGAGCAAGAAAGAAGTGAGATTTCCAGAGAAAGGTAGAGATGTAACCAAAATTGTCTTTATCTGAGGAGTGGCAGCCTGCTGGAAGGGTCATTGCAGTCTCAGGCTGCTCCTCTTTGGTGGGCATCGCTCTCTCTTTGATCCAAATGGAACACCACAGCCAACCACACTGCATCTCTATTGCTCCATGTAAATACAGGTGGAAAAGACTGCTGGTATAAGGGCCACCCACCCAGCAAACCTGGCTGTGCTTCTGCTCTGAAGGCAGGTGATCACTAAGTCAAAATCTGCAGCAATCATCCTTCACATTCAGTGCCAATCCTTCCAGGACCTTTCAGCTGAGTTGTCAGGCTAAGGCTCAGCGATTCCCACAGGCAATTGTTCGAACAGCAGCCAGCAGGCTAAAAGAAATGCAACGAAGTTGGTGAGGAGTTTGGAGCACAGCCCTATGAGGAGAGACTGAGGGAGCTGGGGTTGCTTAGCCTGGAGAAGAGGAGACTCAGGGGTGACCTTCTTGCTCTCTACAGCTACCTGAAGGGAGGTTGTAGACAGGCAGAGGTTGGTCTCTTCTCCCAGGCAGCCAGCACCAGAACAAGAGCACACAGTCTCAGGCTGTGCCAGGGGAGGTTTAGGTTGGATGTCAGGAAGAAGTTCTAGACAGAGTGATTGCCCATTGGAATGGGCTGCCCAGGGAGGTGGTGGAGTCACCATCACTGGAGGTGTTCAGGAGGTAGACTTGATGGGGTGCTTGGTGCCATGATTTAGTTGGTTGGGTGGTGTTGGATGATAGGTTGGACACGATGATCTTGAAGGTCTCTTCCAACCTGGTCTATCCTATCCTATCCTATCCTATCCTATCCTATCCTATCCTATCCTATCCTATCCTATCCTATCCTATCCTATCCTATCCTATCCTATCCTATCCTATTCCTCTATTAAAATCAGGGGGATGATTAACCAGGCACTATTGTAACGCTGCTGACTGATGAGGGTTGTTGCATTGCCAGCCATGGAGGTAGCTCCAGATGTTTTGGATATGCCAGGAGTGCCTGGGATATCTGGAATTCATGCACGGTGTATCCAGTTGTGATTTACACAATCAGAGAGCAAGCAGCAGCCAATAGCATGATGGCAACCTTGGGACTGCTTTTGGCCTCAAGCTGCCACCGGGGAGGTTCAGAGTGGACATTGGAAACCTTTTTTTCAGGGAAGAGTGGTGAGGGCTTGGAATGTGCTGCCCAGGGAGGTGGTGGAGTCCCCAAGGCTGGCTGTGTTTGCAGGTGGTTTGGCTGTGGTGCTTGGGGCTGTGGTTTAGGGGTGAGCCTTGTAGAGCAGGGTTCTGGGTTGGCCTTGGTGATCCTGAGGCTCTTTTCCAAGCTGAATGCTTCTGTGGGTCTGTGATTTTGATGCATTTAGAAAGTGAGGACTGAGCAAATTTAGCAGCAACTAATCAAACTTCCAGGCAATGTGTGAAACTCCTGGCTATAGACTCCTCCTGCTCAGCCAGACAACAGTCCGTTCAGCAGCAGAGTGGCTGCTTTCTCCTGGCATTGCCAACAGGCTTTCTGAGGGGCTTAGCAAACCACCTGCAAGTTGTCTCCTCTGTCCCTTCTGCACCTTCATGATGGAAGAGTGCAACTGTGTGTCCAGCAGATCCAAGGAGGTTCTCCTCCCCCTCTACTCTCCCCTGCTGAGACCTCACCTGGAATATTGCATCCAGCTCTGAGCTCCTCAGTTCAGGAGGGACAGGGATCTGCTGGAGAGAGTCCAAGGGAGGGCTACAAGGATGCTGAAGGGACTGCAGCACTGCCTGGGGAGGAGAGAGAGGAGAAGACTGAGAGGGGATCTGATCAATGTCTATCAATAGCTGAGGGCTGGGGGTCAATAGGGAGGGGACACTTGCACTGCTCACTTGCACCCTCTGGTAGGACAAGAGACAATGGATGGAAACTCCAGCACAGGAGATTCCACCACAACATGAGGAGGAACTTCTGCACTGGGAGGGTCCCAGAGCCCTGGAGCAGGCTGCCCAGAGAGGTTGTGGAGTCTCCTTCTCTGGAGCCTTTCCAGCCCTGTCTGAATGTGTTCCTGTGTGCCCTGTGCTGGATTCTATGCTCCTGCTCTGGCAGAGGGGTTGGAATGGAAGCTCTCCAGAGGTCCCTTCCAACCCCTAACCTCTGTGATCTTTCCAAATGCACAAGCTTTTAAGCTGAGATTTGCAACCGTCTTGTGGCGCGTATTAAGCGCAAGGCTAACAGCAAACCATCTTCAGGAGGAGACTTGACAGGGAGCTTGGTGCCATGGGTTAGTTGATTAGGTGGTGTTGGATGATAGGTTGGACACGATGATCTTGAAGGTCTCTTCCAACCTGGTCTGGTCTATTCTATTCTATTCTATCCTATTCTATTCTATTCTATTCTATTCTATTCTATTCTATTCTATTCTATTCTATTCTATTCTATTCTATTCTATTCTATTCTATTCTATTCTATTCTATTCTATTCTATCTCATTTTAGTGAACACTTCCAGCATCGAGTTTGTAGCTTTCTCTATCAGCAATGTTAGGATAGTTTAGCTGAATGTTTCTCAAAGCCACCATACTTTGAAACACCTTTGCCGAGGTAAGAGTCTATATTGTCCTCCCAGTGGTATCTCTTCCATCCATGTGAGGAAGCGGAGTGCAGCATTTCACAGCTGAGAGAGAAGCAATCCAACTAATAGCAAATAAGGCAATTAATGTTCTGTGCAATATAATTTTCATCATTAAGCATGAAGCAGCACAGGAGCTGAGAAAATGTGGAGGGGAAAGTCAACAATGGCAAAATGCATTGCAGCCAAGCCTTCTAAAGACAAACACTGCTACCCAAATCACTAAATGAATAATGAAATATTCAAATCAAAGTCCCTTTATGGACACTGTGAGCTTGCTTTAGTTTTATTGTCCTACAGGATTTCAAGTGCTTCATTTAGCAGCATTCTGAAGACCTCTCAGGACCACTGCTCACACTACAAAGAAAACAGGAATCATGAGCAGCCTTTAAAACCTGTAATAGTTACAGAATCACAGAATCTCAGAACTCACAGAACTGTCAGGGTTGGAGGGGACCTCAAGGCTCAGCCAGTCCCAACCCCCCTGCCATGGGCAGGGACACCTCACACTACAGCAGGTTGCTCACAGCCACAGCCAGCCTGGCTGCAAACACCTCCAGGCAGGAGGCTTCCACCACCTCCCTGGGCAGCCTGTGCCAGGCTCTCACCACCCTTATGGGGAACAACTTCTTCCTGACATCCAATCTCAATCTACCCATTTCTAGTTTTTCTCCATCCCCCCCAGTCCTATCACTCCCTGACACCCTCCAAAGTCCCTCCCCAGCTTTCTTGTAGCCTCCTTCAGATCCTGGAAGGCCACAATGAGGTCTCCTCAGAGCCTTCTCCTTTCCAGCCTGCACAACCCCAACTCCCTCAGTCTGTCCTCACAGCAGAGCAGGTCCAGCCCTCTGCTCATCCTCATGGCCCTTCTCTGGACATGTTCCACATGTAGCAATTGGAGATTGCTAGATGTGAATCCACCTACAAAAACCTTCTACTGCTCTAGAGAGACACATTCATCACATTTTTCCCCTCCTGTTTTGTGGGGTAGAGGGTTCATGGTAGACTAGACTAGACTAGACTAGACTAGACTAGACTAGAAGAATAGAATAGAATAGAATAGAATAGAATAGAATAGAATAGAATAGAATAGAATAGAATAGAATAGAATAGACCAGGTTGGAAGAGACCTTCAAGATCATCGTGTCCAATCTATCATCCAACACCACCTAATCAACTAACCCATGGCACCAAGCACCCCATCAAGTCTCCTCCTAAACACCTCCAGTGATGGTGACTCCACCACCTCCTTGGGCAGCACATTCCAATGATGGCCACAGTAGTACTGATGGCTGAAAAAGGTAGCTTTGTTCTGCTTTAATGGGGCCTGTGCCTCAGCTCCTACAGAATCTTCAGCATCAGTTCCTTCTGGTCTGTGGATACCTTTGAGGATTTGGCTCAAAGATGCAGATTTGTTTTGCACTAATTCCCACATAACCTTTGGATGCTTTTGTGTACTGCTTCCTTAAGAGGAAGCCATTAACGTTGGGGAAGGACATGTCACTGAGGTTGTGCTGCCCTGGCAGAAGATGATTTGCTGTCCCAAATGCAAAATAAATGAAGAAATGAAATTCTAAAGGCAGAAGCAGGATGAGAACACACTGACTGCCCCAGACAGTCAGCAGCAGCTCTCTCATAGCTTTGGAGATCAGCTCACACAAGGCTGCCTAAGGTACCGTAGAGGAGATGTCCATACTTTAAACCCCTCAGTGTCTGTCTGTCATTTTTTCCCAGCTCAGCAGCTCCAGTGGTGCAGACAAGTTGTGCATAGATAAATCATCTGCCCATGACCCTAGGCAGAGGCGTGGAGAGTGGCAGCAGGGCTTGCCAGGCCGGTGTGCCCCAGCCACGCAGCTGACACTCTGCTCAGCAAGTCTCTGCTTTGTTGGAGCTCAGTGCTGGCAATTAGATGGCTGTTATTTGTCAGTGCAGAGGGAGCAGCCATAATTGTGTTATTGCTCTTGCCTCCATTTCCTTCCCCAGTAATAATTTTGGCAACTGTGTGGGGGAATGTTTATCTGCAGACTTGAAAGCAGCGTCAGAGCTGCAAGCTTGTTGTGTTTGATCCAGCCCTGACAGGTGGGAAAAGATTACTTGCTCCCAAACAATTTGCCAAACAGAGCACACTGGATCTGTCCCTTCCTTTCCTTTCTCTCTTCTTCTATTTTGCCGTCACACTGCTTCAGCCCTGCAGACTTTTCCACCTAATGTTGTTGGATGATCTTTGTCGGCAAAGCTACCTGTGGCCAGCAGGAGCAGGGAGATCATTCTGCCCTGTACTCAGCACTGGTGAGGCCACACCTTGAGTCCTGTGTCCAGTTCTGGGCTCCTCAGTTTAGGAAAGATGTTGAGATGTTGGAAGGTGTCAAGAGAAGGGCAACAAAGTTGGGGAGGGGTCTGGAGCACAGCCCTGTGAGGAGAGGCTGAGGGAGCTGGGGTTGCTTAGCCTGCAGAAGAGGAGGCTCAGGGGAGACCTCATTGCTCTCTACAACTCCCTGAAGGGAGGTTGTAGCCAGCTGGGGGTTGGTCTCTTCACCCAGGCAAGCAGCACCAGAACAAGAGGACACAGTCTCAGGCTGTGCCAGGGGAGGGTTAGGCTGGAGGCAAGGAGAAAGTTCTTCCCAGCAAGAGTAATTGGCCATTGGGATGTGCTGCTAAGGGCAGTGGTGGAGTCACCATCCCTGGAGGTGTTCAAAAATGGCTTGGATGTGGCACTTGGAGCCATGGTTTAGTAGTCAGGAGGTGTTAGGTGTTAGGTCACAGGTTGGACTTGATGATCTCTGAGGTCTTTTCCAACCTGGTTGGTTCTATGATTCTGTGCTTCTATGATCAGATCCTGTGAGCCTGCCTTTTGGACAATAGCTCAGGCATGCTCTTCCAAAAACACTGACCAACCCTTGGGATATCTTACCTTCACTTTGAGTTGATTCCTGGTCTGACTCTGAAGAAGCCTGCTCCCCAACATGCTGATATTCATCATTAGTCTTTCTCCCAGAAGCCTCACGCTTGGCGGCACAGCGGAGTTGTGTGAATCAGGGCATATGTGAGCTTATGTAAAGTGAGGCTTGGGCATATGTTTGCAGAGCTGGAGTTCTGCTTTCTGCTGGAGGCACAATATGAGTAACATTCCAAATCTGGACAGTTCTAATTACTCACAGAGCCAGGGTTATTAGGGGAAAAGATGTCTTTTGCTACTAGTCCTGTATGTGTGAGACGTATCTAAACTGTACTAAAAGAGACCTGGGAAAGCAATGACCATTCCTTTTTTGTCCTAGGAGAAATGCTTCCCTAGCTTTGAGTCAACTGTAGGTCATGCTCAGTGGTTATGCAAGCTGATGTGTCTGTGCTCTGCAACCTAAAGCAGCCATCTAAGCTGAGCAGCAAGAGGGGAATCTGTTCAAGAGGGACACGGAGCTACTAGAGAGAGTCCAGTGCAGAGCCACAAAAGTGATGAAGGGAGTGGAAGATCTTCCTCATGAGGAGAGCCTGAGGGACCTGAGGGCTCTGTAGCTTGGAGAGGAGGAGCCTGAGAGGTGTCCTCATTGCTGTTGCTAAAGATGTGCAGGGTGAGTGCCCAAAGGCTGGAGCCACGCTCTGCTGGGGGCTGCCCAATGCCAGCACAAGGGGCAGTGGTGGAAGCTGAGGCAGAGGAAGTGCCATGGAAACAGGAGGCAAATGTTTTCCCTGTGAGGGTGCCAGAGCCCTGGAGCAGGCTGCCCAGGGGGGTTGTGGAGTCTCCCTCTCTCTGGTGACCTTATTACTCTCTACAACTGTCTCGGTCCAGAGAGGGAAAGAGACTCAGTTCTTTTGAATATTCCCATGATGTGAAATGAGAGGCACAAACGAGGCCAAAATATCAACAGCTAGGCTATTTATTACATAAATAAAGTGGGAATAAGAAGGGGAGAGGGAGAAAATAGAGAGGCAGAGAGAGAAGAGAGAGAGAAGAGGAAAGGAATTATATTACCACACCCCTCACCCCCCCAAGACAGTTTGAGTCTGTGGAGGAAAGGTGCTGCAGGAGATGTTGGGTCTGTAGAGAAAGGGTGCTGAGGTTTTGGCTGGAGAAGAGCTGTGGTCCTCTGGGCAGCCTCTTCAGCTCCATGAGTTGCAGCAGGCGGAACTTAGGACACAGAGAAAGGGTTCAGTCTGCTCCTTCCAGGCTCCACAGCCTCTTTTCTCTGGAGCAGCACTGTCCTGGGCTTTTCCTTCTCAGCACCATGCTCCTTCTCCTGTGTTTTCATTTTTCTCCTGCGCTTTTCTTCTCCCTTTAATCATTCAGTCCAGGGGGCACAGTCCCCCACATTTTTCTTCTCCAAGCCAGTAGTTGTTCAAGTCTTTTATACAGTTTTTAGTATTGTCCCTCAGGAATTCAGGGGCCAGGAAATCTTGTCCTGAAGGCGTGATGGCTGGGTCCTTGGTCGATTGTTGTAGGCCAGCTGCAGTCCAGTGTTATCACGATGCAATCGCAAGGTGATGTGCATCCAGGATTGGTAGACAGGATTCCTACATGATCTTTGCACCTTCCTTCCAGTGGCTCTGCCCAACACATACTGTCTGGGCAAGCAGCAAGTGATTTTATCTTTGTTGAGTCACACCAGGAGAGCCAAAGTTTAGTCTCTCACAACTACCTGAAGGGAGGTTGTAGACAGGTGGATGATGGTCTGTTCTCTTCTCCCAGGCAAGCAGCACCAGAACAAGAGGACACAGTCTCAGGATGTGCCAGGGGAAGTTTAGGTTGGAGGTTAGGAAGAAGTTCTATACAGAGAGAGTGATTGCCCATTGGAATGGGCTGCCTGGGGAGGTGGTGGAGTCACCATCACTGGAGGTGTTCAGGAGGAGACTTGATGGGGTGCTTGGTGCCATGGGTTAGTTGATTAGGCAGTGTTGGATTGGTTGATGGGTTGGACGCAATGATCTTGAAGGTCTCTTCCAACCTGGTCTATTCTATTCTATTCTATTCTATTCTATTCTATTCTATTCTATTCTATTCTATTCTATTCTATTCTATTCTATTCTATTCTATTCTATTCTATTCTATATTCAAGCCCTGCCTGGATGTGTTGCTGTGTGATCTGCTCTAGGTGCTCCTGCTCTGGCAGAGGGTTGGACTGGATGAGCTTTGGAAGTCCCTTCCAGCCTCTGACATTTTGTGATGCTGTAACTTCCTTTCTCCCCCTTCCAAAACAAAGTTATACTTGGTTTTGGTTTTGCTTGCTTGGTTGGTTTGGCTTTTGTTGCAGTTCTGCTTTGTTTCCTCATTGGTCTCTAATGAATATGCTATCAAGACACAAGCAAATAAACTTTCATAACTTTCTTCAAGTATCCTTTTCTCAATACTAGTTCCAGGGTGACAGGCAGCAGTGAAAGGGAGCATAGAGAACACTTTGTGCTGTGGGGCCTCCAGCAAGCCTTTGGGAGGCCAGGGATTGAAGATGACTGTGATAACCCTAAACCAGCCCTGTGAGCCATCAGATCACCTCACACTCAGCTCTGGAGAACAAAGCCTAAAGCGAAGTGTGGTACTTCCATTCTCCACAGACTAAATCCACACACATTTCAGCCTGTCAGAGGAGGGAACAACTGAGGATTATATTCTAATTGCTGCTCTTGCACCTGCAGAACTGAGAACAAGGGAATGGTTTTCTTTTTGATGTCACTATATTGGCTGTGGTTTGTTGGTGTTTTTTTTTCCCCTTCTATTTTCCTTCTTTGCTTCACCAGGAAATTAAAATTAAGGAGCCACTGACTAGAGAGTGAAAAGAAAGAAAAATACAGACACCAGCAGTGTTAAAGGGGGGGGATGGGTGGGGAGGTAAGAGACAGAGAACAGAGTCCTTAAAAAGTGTGGATGGCACAGCAGCTTTGCTGTTCCTAGCTCTCCTTTCACATCTTTGAAGATTTCTCAATGCTGCCATCCTCTGCAGTATATTGGCCAGGAGAGCCAGCAGGATTCTAGGGTGCAGCAAGAAAATTGCGGCCAGCAGGGCTGGGGAGGTTCTGCTCCCCCTCTGCTCTGCCCTGCTGAGACACTCCTGCAATCCTGGGTCCAGTTCTGGGCTCCCCAGCTCAAGAGAGACAGAGACCTTGTCATAGTTTGGGCTGGGTGCCTTCTGCTACAGGGGTGTTTCCTGTGTCCAGAAGTCCAGCCCAGTGGGTGGACACAGGAAATTAGGTTATTTTCTACCATGATCCCTTGCACCACTATAAGTTTCACGGCGGGGTCTGGCACTTCCTCTTTCCTTCCTCCTCCGTCAGCCGGTAACATGGGGGAGAGATCTCCTGGCTTTGGGCCTTGCTAGGCCCAAGGCCACAGGGGGATGGGCAGTCTCAGAGCTGGCCAGCTGAGACTAGCCTAGCAATGGGAGGGGGAAGAAGGAGCCCTGGGGGTCTCGGGTGTACCCTCAGGTAGGGATGGGATTTCCCTGGGTCTGTTTTGGGTTCTTTTCTCTTGTCACTGTATCTCTAGTTCTCTGCACGCACTCACTGTTCTATTTAAACTTTCCATCACTTTTGCAATCTGTTTGTCTGAGTTGTTATTTCTGCGCGTGGTGGGGAGGGGGCCTGCCCCAACCCATTACAGACCTGATGGAGAGAGTCCAAGGCAGAGCCAGGAGGATGCTGAGGGGACTTGAGCATCTCCCCTGGGAAGAGAGACTGAGAGCCCTGGGGCTGTTGAGTCTGGAGAAGAGAAGGCTGAGAGGGATCTGATCAATGTCTATCAATAGCTGAGGGCTGGGGGGCAAGTGGAGGGGGCCAAGCTCTTGTGGGTGGTGCACAGCAATAAGCCAAGGAGCAATGGAGACGAACAAAGAAGGTTTCAGCTCAGCATGAGGAGAGACTTCTTTGGTGTGAGGGTGTTGGAGCCCTGGAGCAGGCTGCCCAGAGAGGCTGTGGAGTCTCCTTCTGTGGAGCCTTTCCAACCCCAGCTGGATGCATTCCTGTGTGGACTGCCCTGGGTGCTGCTGCTCTGGCAGGGGGGCTGGACTGGATGATCTCTGGAGGTCCCTTTCAACCTCTAACATTCTGTGGTATAGCAGAACTCCCTACAGACTCCTCTCACCTGAACAGAACATAGACCTTGATCTTTTGAGTGATGTGGTCCCACTTACCCCAGTGCATGAGCACTGGTAGGAAGCAGGCCTGAGGCTGTGTGCTGCTTGTGAACAGGGCTGGCACTGTTGCAGAGTGCCTCTTGTGCTGGTAAAGACTCTGCACTAATTCAGTTGACAGTCATCCTCACTAACACATTGCAGGAGTGCAGAGGGAGGGGAAATGTGCTGTGCAGTTGACAGCTTCCTCAGCCCTGTGCACATGCAGCTTGTCTGCAGAGGCTGAAAAAGTGAATGCTTATTCTGCCCGTGATGCAAAGCATCTTCTGCTCAGCAGCTGACCCAACCCAGAAACCCCCAAAAAAGCCCAAAGCTTATGGATGTCGTCGAACCTTCCATTTCAGATTTGCACATTTCCCACCCCC
The DNA here is from genome assembly GCF_026170545.1 of Melanerpes formicivorus. NCBI lineage: Eukaryota > Metazoa > Chordata > Aves > Piciformes > Picidae > Melanerpes > Melanerpes formicivorus. The sequence continues at coordinate 689,379 of NW_027142355.1, forward strand.
CATCCTTTACTGAGCACCTGAGCCAAAGACATACTGAAGATAAGGTCTAGGGAGGGGATTCTGCCCCTCTGCTCCACTCTGCTGAGACCACAGCTGGAACTCTGGATCCAGTGCTGGAGCCTCTGTGCCAGTAAGGATCTGGAGGTGCTGGAAGGTGTCCAGAGAAGGGCCACGAGGAGGAGCAGAGGGCTGGAGCTGCTCTGCTATGAGGACAGACTGAGGGAGTTGGGGTTGTGCAGTCTGGAGAAGAGAAGGCTCCCAGGAGACCTAATTGTGGCCTTCCAGTATCTGAAGGGGGCTACAAGAAAGCTGGGGAGGGACTTTTGAGGATGTCAGGGAGTGATAGAACTGGGGGAGATGGAGCAAAACTAGAAATGGGGAGATTGAGATTGGATGTTAGGAAGAAGTTCTTCCCTGTGAGGGTAGTGAGAGACTGGCACAGGTTGCCCAGGGAGATGGTGGAAGCCTCATCCCTGGAGGTGTTTGCAGCCAGGCTGGATGTGGCTGTGAGCAACCTGCTGTAGTGTGAGGTGTCCCTGCCCATGGCAGGGGGGTTGGAACTGGCTGAGCCTTGAGGTCCCTTCCAGCCCTGACAGTTCTGTGACTCTATGATTAATAAAGAAAGCAACAAAGATGGGAGCCCATGCTCCAAAGGGCAAAATCCTTCACTCTGAACCTGGGCAGAGTGATGAAGGGTTGCCCCAGGGCAGATTTCCCTCCTTACTCCCCATTCCCTCACTGCTCTGGAACATTTCTACTGTGTTGCTGGGTACAGTCCTAAACACACTGCAGCCACACAGCAAGCAGCATGTGAAGCTCTGTGCCTCTGGGTTAGTGGCAGAGCAATCAGCAATGTGGTTCCTGTTTTTCACTGTTTCACACAGACCCAAGGGGAGCTCCAGCACAGCCATTTCAGTGAAAGGTCAGATCTCAGTCAATGTACAGGTTTGACAGAGGTGCTCTGGCATGTATTATCTGAGGGTTTAGACCATTATTTCTAAACTATTAGAGCAGAGCCTGAACTGGTGTAAATCAGTAGGACTCCATTGACTGCAGCAGAGCTGCTCCAGCCTTTGTTGGCTGAGGATATTGGTCCTTATGTAAATACAGAGGGCTTGATTTATTTCTGCATTGCACTGGTTTTCCACGTGGAATTAAACTGTTTTAAATTAAAGCTGCTCTGTTGCAAAGGTAGAGCAGCAGAGAGTGATGAATCAGGTCCCAGCCCCCCGAGGGAGGTCTGATCAGCTTGTCAGAGAGAGCATTTCCTTGTGTGAGCGCTCATTATGACACGCTCCCCATGGCTGTGTTGAGAGGGGAATGTTCTGTGGCAGCAGCACAGCCCTGACTGGGAAGTGCCTTCATCTGCCAGAGCATGGCTCCTGCGCAGGGGGGGCTGGCCACAAGCACTCTGCTGTCCTCTGCAGCTCCCTGCAGCTCCCCACTGCCTGGGGCTCTCCCTGCGCACCACAGGCTGCCAGCACGCTGGTGGAAAGCTATGACCCTACCTGCTTCCAGGAGTGCTCTTAACAGCAAGGATGCCTCTTACCCACAAGCCTTGCCACAGCACTTGTCTTTCATCCTCCCTGCCTGCTCCTGGTACACACATTCCACACAGCTCCATCAAAAGCCTGTGCTGGCTGTCTCTTGCTCTTCTCATTGATTCCAAAGCTTGATCAAGGTGAAAGCCCCAATGGTTCAGGTCCCTGAAACTCCCAGGGCTTGGCTGAACAGCCAGGGGCACTGCCCCTACAGGCATGCCTCTGAAGGCTACAACCTTATGGATGCACAGCACTTGCTTCCCTGGTGGGGTCATCCCAGCTCTCGTGGCAGTTATTTGCAAGAAGCAAGAGGCTGCTTTGGTTGTGCTATTAGGAGCTTGTATCAGTCTGGCAGGGAGGCTGCACCTTGGTTCAGAGGTTGGTAGTGCTCTTCCCCTGGAGCTGGAAAAAACGGCTTGCTATAGATCATAGCATAGCAAGTGAAATCTACAGGTCAGTGGCTGTGGTAAATGGAGCTTTTGTGCACCAAAGGATATTTGTTCAGCCTGATGCATGCCTGGGAGATGAATGCTTTTCCCAGGACACGTGTTTCTTGTCCACTATGCACATCCAGGTAATCTCAATGGTTTGTAATTAAAGAGGACAAAGTACCACAGTACAGTAGAGGTTGGAAGGGACCTCCAGAGATCATCCAGGCCAACCCCCTGCCAGAGCAGCAGCACCCAGGGAGTCCACACAGGAATGCATCCAGGTGGGGTTGGAAAGGCTCCAGAGAAGGAGACTCCACAACCTCTCTGGGCAGCTTGCTCCAGGGCTCCAACACCCTCACACCAAAGAAGTTTCTCCTCATGCTGAGCTGAAACCTTCTCTGGTCAAGTTTGTCTGCATTGCTCCTTGTCTTATTGCTGTGCACCACCCACAAGAGCTTGGCCCCCTCCACTTGACCCCCAGCCCTCAGCTATTGATAGGCATTGATCAGATCCCTCTCAGCCTTCTCTTCTCCAGACTCAACAGCCCCAGGGCTCTCAGTCTCTCTTCCCAGGGGAGATGCTCAAGTCCCCTAAGCATCCTCCTGGCTCTGCCTTGGACTCTCTCCATCAGGTCTCTGTCTGTCTTGACCTGGGGAGCCCAGAACTGGACCCAGGATTGCAGGAGTGGTCTGAGCAGGGCAGAGCAGAGGGGGAGCAGAACCTCCCCAGCCCTGCTGGCCACACTTTGCTTGCTGCAACCCAGGACCCCCTTGGCTCTCTTGGCCACCAGGGCACATTGCTGTCCGATTGAGGCTAGTGTTGGCAAAACCGTCATCTCCCTGATTGTGCAAAACCAGCTGCACATCACTGATCACTCAGCAGGCTGATCTCCATTGCCTTTTGAGTGGCACAGGAATTCCCAGCTAGATGGTTACATGGTTGTCTCATTGGTATGTTTCACTATGAGCAAGAGCAGTAATAATGTTCCAGGCAGGGAGGCTGCAGAAGACTGGTCCCCCCAGCTGAGCCTTGATTAGGGTCTGTTGAGTTTGGGTATGGCCCCAAAGGCCTCAGGGTACCCATGAGTGGGTCACTGGGGCATGTCATCCCCATGGCCTCAGGGTATCCATGAGTGGGTGACTGAGGCATGTCATCCCCATGGCCTCAGGGTATCCATGAGTGGGTGACTGAGGCATGTCATCCCCATGGCCTCAGGGTATCCATGAGTGGGTGACTGAGGCATGTCATCCCCATGGCCTCAGGGTACCCATGAGTGGGTGACTGAGGCATGTCATCCCCATGGCCTCAGGGTACCCATGAGTGGGTGACTGGGGCATGTCATCCCCATGGCCTCAGGGTATCCATGAGTGGGTCACTGGGGCATGTCATCCCCATGGTGTTGTGGAGTGTGGGTTGCCTGAGCTTGGCTGCTCTGAGCTATGCTGTTGCTGATGCTGGTCACCCACAGAAGGGAGGTATCCTGCCAGTCAGACTTCAGTCCCCACTGAAGTGCACTCAGGACAGCCAGGAAAACACTCCAAAGGACAAACAGTGCTTCTGGGACACTGTTTGGCACTAGGGGTACTTACAGGGGCACTGTGACAAGAGGATGTGGATGAAAGCAATCTTCTCTCAGTGCAGAGCTCACTTCTGCCCTGCTGAGTCATTTCCTTCCTTATCCACTGCTCTCCTCACAAGCCAGGCTGCAAGGCCAGGGATGGAGCTCCCCCCAGGCTTGCTGATCCGGGGTTGTCATTAGAAGCTGTGCAGGCACAGGCAGCCAGCATCACAGCAGCTCTGGGGAGGCTTAAATTGATAATGATCAGAAACAGGCTCCTGACAAGGAGTCAGGAGGGGAGGTCTGTATCATTCCCATGACCCACAGGTGTCTGCACAATGTGAGCTGAGCTGCAGCTCGGCTCAGCCAAAGGAGAGCCGTGGCTCAGAGAGCAGAGGCAGCCCTTGCTGCACTTCATTGATCTTGGGGGAACGTATTATACATGAAATAAATGCTTGCAGCAGAGTCTTTAATCTTGTTTATCTTGTGGCCTGTGATGTTTGTATCTGCAGTCTGTATTCAGACTTTACCCTCCCTATTGATTAGGGGCTCCACCTGTCAATCATGCTGCTCTGGAAATCCCAATGATTTCAAAGGGATTTGGCTGGGCAGAAGGATAGCTCTAAAAACAGTTTGCAGTGGCTGGCAAAAGTTAGATGAAGTCAGATGCTGTGTGGTTGTGTGGTCCCCAGGGATCAGTTTGTGAGCCAGCCTCGTTCAATATCTCTATCAATGATTTGAATGAGGGGGTTGAGGGCTCCCTCAGTAAGCTTGCAGATGATGCTAAATAGGGTGGGAGTGTTGATCTGCTGGAAGCCAGGAAGGCTCTGCAGAGGCATCTGGACAGGCTGGATGAAGGGACTGAGGTCAGTGGTATGAGCCTGAGCAAGGCCAGGTGCTGGATCCTGCACTTGGGTCACAACCACCCCACACAATGTTACAGGCTTGGGGGAGAGGCTGGAAAGCTGCCCAGCAGGAAAAGACCTGAAGGATGCTGGGTGACAGCTGGCTGAACATGAGCCATCAGTGTGCTCAGGTGGCCCAGAAGGCCACCAGGGTCTTGGCTTGTATGAGGAGCAGTGTGGTGAGCAGGAGTATGGATGTGATTGCCTCCATCTATTTGGCACTGGTAGGGCCACACCTCAAATACTGTGTTCAGTTTTGGCCTCCCTCACTGCAAGAAAGACTTTGAGGTGCTGGAGCATGTCCAGGGAAGGGCAACAAAGCTGTTGAAGGGCCTGGGAAACATGTCTTATGAGAAAGATCTGAGGGAACTGGGATTGTTTAGTCTGGAGAAGAGGAGGCTGAGGGGAGATCTCACTGCTCTCCACAGCTCCCTGAAAGGAGGTTGGAGGGAGATGGAGGTCAGGGTCTTCTCCCTAGCATCAGGTGATAGAATGAGAGGAAATGGCCTGAAGCTGTGCCAGAGGAGGGTTAGGTTGGATACTAGGAAACACTGATTGACAGAAAGAGTGGTCAGGCACTGGAACAGGCTGCCCAGAGAGGCAGTAGAGCTGCTGTCCCTGGAGACAGTCAAAAAAGCATGCAGGCATGGCACTTGGGATGTGGTAGAGTAGAGTAGAGTAGAGTAGAGTAGAGTAGAGTAGAGTAGAGTAGAGTAGAGTAGAGTAGAGTAGAGTAGAGTGGAGTAGAATAGAATAGACCAGACCAGGTTGGAAAAGACCTTTGAGATCATCAAATCCAACCTACCATCCAACACTGGACTTGGGGACCTTAGGGAGAGGTCTCTCCCGACTGAAGCAGTTCTATGATTTCCAGTACAAACAATGGGATTGTTAAGCCTGGACTGGGTAAAAAAGGGTTGAAATCAAACTGACAATGAAAGTAAGAGGAATAATATCTCTCTGGGACCCTGTAACTGAAGCCGAGTCCTTCATAGTTCCCTTTTAGGGCATAGGTGTTTGGTCTAGGAATGTCCTTTTCCAGTGCCATGGGAGCCTTGAGCTGAGTCCCTGCTCCCCTAAGTGAGGGTTCCAGTTATGGAGCCTGTGTGTGCAAAGACCTCAGGGCCCAGGGTGTCTCTGTCCTTGCTTGATTCTGCACATCATTTCTCATATTAAAAGATGCAAGAGCAGAAATTTGTTTGTCACTTTCAATCTATTTTCTTTTAAGTTCAAAGGCATTGATAAACAGCTGTCACAGAACAGTCTGCTCAAAGTTTTACTAACAAGAAGACCACCAGAGAACACCTCACAAGGGCAGTCTCAACACACACACGATGCAGTAATTACATTGTTCTAACACTGCATCTTTTTTATCTGAGTGAGATTTCCCCTCCCCAGTAAAATGATGCAGTGAGCCCAGGGGATTTGCATCAGGAATAGTGTGGGCAGCAGGACCAGGGATGGAGTTCTGCTGTGTGCTGGACACTGGTGAGGCCTCACCTGGAGCACTGTGTGCAGCTCTGGGCCCTCCCTGCAAGAGAGATCTTGAGGTGCTGGAGCATGTCCAGAGGAGAGCAACCAGCCTGGGGAAGGGACTGGAGGGAAAGTGATGAGGAGAGGCTGAGGGAGCTGGGGGGGGGGTTTCAGCCTGGAGAAGAGGAGACTCAGGGGGGACCTTATAGAACAGAATAAACCAGGTTGGAAGAGGTCTTCAAGATCATCGCATCCAAACTATCATCCAACACCGCCTAATCACTCCCTACAAGTCCCTGAAGGGAAGCTGTAGTCAGCTGGGGGTCAGATTCTTGTGCCAGGCAACTTGTGACAGCACAAGAGGGCATTTCCTGAAGCTGTGCCAGGGGAGGGTTAGGTTGGATATCAGGAAGCACTTCCTGATGGAAAGGGGAATGAGAGACTGGGATGGGCTGCCCAGCGAGGTGGTGGAGTTGCTGTCCCTGGAGGTGTTTAAGGCAAGATTGGATGTGGCACTCAGTGCCATGGGCTGGTTGGTGTGGTGGGGTTAGGTCCCAGGCTGGGCTGGAGGAGCTCAGAGCTCTGTCCCAGCCTCAATCATTCTGTGACTCTGTCAACCTCTACAGTTTGCTTTTCAGGCTTGGGATGGAATTTGCTTTACTGAGCAGAGATCTGAACAGCAAGCACAGGACGGGTTGGAGCCTATGGACAGTGACAATGCTCTCCTGCTTTGGAGTGACTCTGCACTACCTGTGCCAGGATCTCTAACTCCCTTATGCCAGCACAGACAGCTTTCTGGCTTCCCTCAAGGCAAAGACTGGGCCCAAACCTCAAACTGCCTTTTGTGATGTGCAATGGAAGACCAGAACAAACTTGGCTTATGGTGACAATAGCATCTTGTTTTTCTTTCCATGGCTTCTTCCCTTTAGTGCACATTGTCCCTATTTAACTTCACTTTCCCCCTTACATTTTCTAAATAGAAAGTGCAAGTGCTCCTAACTCTTACCATGCTCTTAGAGGCACCTACACCAGAGGTGGTGTTTGGTCGTAGGCTGCTCTTGGTCTCAGAGGTCTGTTCCAGCCTCAATTATTGATTCTGGGATTCTGTGTGCTCGCCCTAGGATTTCCCCTCCCAAGTGCCATTGTTGTGCCAAGGGTTAAGAATGTATACTCCAGAGGAGTGCAGCTGGCACTGCTGGGTGTCAGGCTGTGCCCTTTTGCCAGTGGCAGAGCAGTGAGAAGTCTTTCAGAGAGATGATGAATGCAATGCAGTGTCTCCAAACGCAATTTTTTGTGTGTGTGGAACCCCAATTAACAAACCTAAACCACTTCTATTCAACTACTCTGCAAAGATAACAACAGCCACAAGTGTTAGATATCTGTTTGGCTTTTCTTTGCTTGCTCATGCATTTATTCAGCACTCTCCATAGCAGTTTATCTGAAATTAGGTCCCAAGTAATTTGGGCAGGCATTCCTTGCGTGAGAGAGTCTGTGGAAGACTTTAAATCATAGTGACAACCCTCAGAAATTGCTTAAAGGAGAAGCCTTGCTGAACTATTTCTGGTCTGACAATGGGACTTTCAAAGAGATTAAGGGAATTCTCCCTGTCTGTGGATGTTTGGCTGGTTCTCCCTTCCAGCAGGTTGCAGTGTGTGAAGGCTGGAGGCCCCTGCGGCTCCTGCCGCCTTCGTACAACCCTTGCTGCCACTTCAGGGAAAACTCCACTTGCCAGCAGGTAATTTAAGCTATTCAGAGCTTTCCAAGTCTTGACCTCTCCCACTGTGAGATCAATGTTACTCAGAAATAATCCAGTACCTCAGGAGATGATGCACAGCTGACTCTGGGCTCAGCTTTCAGCCTTGGAAGCATCATTCATTCTGCATGCTTCTCTGGGCTGGCTCTGAGTACTCCACTTAGCAAGGGCTTGGCTGAAGGGCCATGGATCCTGAGCCAGAAGGGACGGAGGAGGGAGCAGGGAAGTCATTGTGCCACAGTATCACAGTCTCACAGCATCACTAAGGTTGGAAATGACCTCGAGGATCATCGAGTCCAACCTGTCACCACAGACCTCATGACTAGACCATGGCACCAAGTGCCACATCCAATCCCCTCTTGAACACCTCCAGGGTTGGTGACTCCACCACCTCCCTGGGTAGCACATTCCAATGACGAACGACTGCAGAGGTGGGCAGCCCCACATGGGTGCTGTAAGTGCAAATGTGAAACTCCCCTGCTCTGGCTGGAGTTCTGAACACCCAGCTCTGAGCACTTTGATGCTGAAACAGAGACCATAAAGTATCACAGTGAACACCAAATCCCTGGGGAGGATGGCTGCACCACATGGGTGCTGGCAGGGTTCTGTGCTTGTGCTGCAGCCCTCTAGGTCCACTTTGATCCAGCCTGATGACTGTGTCTGGGATCTGCACTCCTGCTCCATGTATTGTTTGCATCTGTTTTAAGTCTCTGAAATCCTTTCATTGCAGCTACAATCAAGTGCTGATAGTTCTCCTGTACTCTCTTTGATTTTACACTCATTGTTAAAAAGTGACTACTCTGCAGACAATTAGAAAAAGAGCTGCTTAACATCTCAGTGATGTTTTATTAATGAAAATATCATTTCCATATAAACCTGATTAAGAGAGAGGAATTCAAGTTGAAAATTAAAAGCAACTCTGCTCTCTCCTTGGAAGTATTCATCTGATTTCCTGATTGTGGTCTGGTGGACAAGGCAGGCAGAGAGGTTCTGCACAAGGCTACACATCGGCACAGGCACCATCACACCAGAAGGTGATGCAGTCACAAAGAGAGTCTTCTGGGGGTAATAACTGAGATCTTGGAGGCTAAGGATGTTTTGATGAATAAATTTTTGTGTGAGATAGAGAGACAGCTTTGTGTCCCAACCTTGCAGGCTGCAGGGCTTCAACTCTCCCTGAAGGGAGGTTATAGCCAGGTGGGGGTTGGTCTCTTCTCCCAGGCAACCATAGAATCATAGAATCAATAATGTTGGAAGAGACCTCAAAGATCATCAAGTCCAACCTGTCACCCAACACCTCATGACTAACTAAACTATCACACCAAGTGCCACATCCAATCCCCTTTGAACACCTCCAGGGATGGTGACTCCACCACCTCCCCGGGCAGCACACTCCAAGGGCCAACAACTCTCTCTGGGAAGAACTTTCTCTTCACCTCTAGCATAAACTTCCCCTGGCACAAAGCAGGGCAACAAAGTTGGGGAGGGGCCTGGAGCACAGCCCTGTGAGGAGAGGCTGAGGGAGCTGGGGCCGTTCAGCCTAGAGAAGAGGAGGCCCAGAGGAGACCTCACTGCTCTCCACAACTACCTGAAAGGAGGTTGCAGCCAGGTGGAGGTTGGTCTCCTCTCCCAGGCAACCAGCACCAGAACAAGAGGACACAGTCTGAAGCTGTGCCAGGGGAGGTTTAGGCTTGATCTTAGAAGGAAGTTCTTCCCAGACAGAGAGATTGGCCATTGGAATGTGCTGCCCAGGGAGGTGGTGGAGTCAGCATCCCTGGAGGTATTTAAGAAGAGACTGCGTGAGGCACTTAATGCCATGGTCTAGTTGGGTTGGGTGATCAGCTGGACTTGGTGATCTTAGAGGCCTCTTCCAGCCTGTGTATCAAAATGCTCAGAGCTCTTTAAGGGGAACATGTTCTCAGAACTGCCCCTTCCAGAGGAAAGAAATGCACACATGCAATACATCTGCTGCCTACACCTCATGTGTAATACAGCAGACTCCTGCATTTTCAGCCAGTCTTTGACTTGATTCCTTATGTCCTTGAGCTTTCTAAGGTGTTCCATGTATTTCAGTCTGTACAGAGCTATGCTCAATCCCTGCATTTCTCTGCTTAGGCCTTTCCCTTGGTAACACCTAGTCCAGCTGCTGCTCTTCTTCCTGGATTTCCCTTTGGCTCTGGTCTTTCTGTTCTGCTCTGACAGCAAGCACTGGTGTCTAACCACTTCCACAAGAGGTGGCTTGGTGGGGAACAGGTACATGTTTCAGGTGACATTGGCAGATGGTTGTGTCATGACACATTTAACCTTTGGACTTGTCTGGTGTTGCTTTTGCCATGCTGAATAGAATAGAATAGAATAGAATAGAATAGAATAGAATAGAATAGAATAGAATAGGAGTAGAGTAGAGTAGAGTAGAGTAGAATAGAATAGAATAGAATAGACCAGACCAGACCAGACCAGGTTGGAAGAGACCTTCAAGATCATCGTGTCCAACCCATCCACCAATCCAACACTACCTAAACAACTAACCCATGGCACCAAGCATCCCATCAAGTCTCCTCCTGAACACCTCCAGTGATGGTGACTCCACCACCTCCCCAGGCAGCCCATTCCAATGGGCAATCACTCTCTCTGTGGAGAACTTCTTCCTAACCTCCAGCCTAAACCTCCCCTGGCACAGCCTGAGACTGTGTCCTCTTGTTCTGGTGCTGGTTGCCTTGGAGAAGAGACCAACCTCTGCCTGTCTACAACCTCCCTTCAGGTAGTTGTAGAGAGTGATAAGGTCTCCCCTGAGCCTCCTCTGCTCCAGGCTAAGCAACCCCAGCTCCCTCAGCCTCTCCTCACAGGGCTGTGCTCCAAACCCCTCACCAACTTTGTTGCCCTTCTCTGGACTCGTTCCAGCAAGTCAACCTCCTTCCTAAACTGAGGGGCCCAGAAAAAGGATTCTCAATGCTCCTACTTTAAATAGCACTGGTGCAAATCTTTCCATCTTAGTGTTTGAGAATTTAGATTCAAGAGCTCCTGCAGCTTAGCAGGGCCAAGTGGAGGTCTGAGCTAATAGAGCAGGCCCTGAAGCCTCCTTCAAACGATTCTGCTAGCTGTTTGTTTCCATGTGGCTGCATCTGGCTCGGCCCTGAAAGAATAATCCCTAAAATAATAGACCTTTGCCATGTGTTAGAACTTGCTCCTTAGATGTCATTGCTGTGGCTCGTGTCACATCGTGCAAGTATTGATTTGTAGATGAAACCAAATGTACAGTGGTTGTGCTCCTGATTCGTTACCCTGCTGCTAAGTGGGGATCATCATCCAGGATCGATCTGTACTTCCCAGTGCATCAAACAGCCTCTGTGAACTGGGGACCATTTACAAACCTCTCTTGTTCTTAGATGCAGTGTGTGCAGCAGTCCTGAGCCCCACTCTGCTGCAAATGCCATGCTTTAAAATTGCTCCCATTGTGGTAGAATTTTATTTATATAACTACTTGGCTTGCTAAGGAAAGGGGTTTGTGTTCCTGTGCTTTATTGAGGCTTACCTGGAGGCAGGAATGGCTTCAGTCAGCCCTTAACTACAGCTGCCCAGCTCTCACCCATTGCTACATGATGATGGTGTGCTCTGAGAAAGTAAACCAAGCCCAGATAATTGTTATGAAGGATCCTTACCCAGAACCTCTGCATTACATCTGCCCATCTGTAGCTCCAGCCTCTGGGGGCTCACCCTGCACATCTTCATCAACAGCAATGAGGTCACCCTCAGGCTCCTCCTCTCCAAGCTACAGAGCCCTCAGCTCCCTCAGGCTCTCCTCATGAGGAAGATCTTCCACTCCCTGCATCATTTTTGTGGCTCTGTGCTGGACTCTTTCAAGCAGTTCCCTGAGGACCTTCTTGACCTGAGGGGTCCAGAACTGGACACAATACTCCAGATGTGGCCTCAGCAGGGCAGAGCAGAGGGGGAGGAGAACCTCTCTCCACCTACTAACGACAGCCATACCAGCAAGAAGATGTTTTCCCTCTGACATTCTAATCTCATCAGTTTGTTATGCAGCCTGGCACCATCACATTGTTTTTCTAAATGGAATCCAGGATGTAATTCAAATTTGTTTGTTTGTTTCTTTGCTTTTGGTTTTGTTTTTCCCCCTTCCCCTTAGTTGTGGATTCCTTACAGGTTTTGACAGGATTCTGGTACCAGCTCCAGGCTAAGAATTAGTCAGAGCTTTCAGAGCATTGTGTTTGACTCAACACTCTCAAATATGCACTACAGGAATCCTCTTCTTGGGTTACAATGCTTGCAAAACTTCAGGCGGGTCACATGTTAGCTCTCTTCCTCTGTCTCATTTTGCTGTTGACTCCCAAATTTATCTCACACTCTCCAGCTCTGCAATGAAACTCCTGCCTTGTTCCATTTCTATTTTCAGGGTTTCCCTTTGGTGTCACAAAGACACAGCTCTCTTGCTTCAACCTTTATCAGTCGCCTGCTGTACTCCTGCAGAGTTTCAACCTCTTCAGATGTTTCACTTCATGCTCCACGTCATCCAGTTATTCTTTTTCTATTCATAGAATGGTTTGGGCTGGAAAAGACCTTAAAGATCTTCTAGTTTCAAGCCTTCTGCCATAGGCAGGAACCCCTCCCATTAGATCTGCTTGCTCCAAGTCCCATCCAACCTGGCCTTGAGTTCTTTCAAGGAGGGGGCACTCACAACTTGTCTGGGCAACCTCTTCCAGTGCCTCACTACTCTCACTGTAAAGAATTTCCTCCTAATATCTAATCTAAATCTACTCTTTTTCACAATGAAACTACTACCACCCCTCCTACCACTACCTGCCTTGTTAAAGAGTCTTCCCCTGTCTTTCCTGTAGGACCCCTTGAAAGTACCAAAAGGCCACCAGGATGGCTCCCTGAGCCTTCTCTTTTCCAGGCTGAACAATTGCAACTCGCTCAGCCTTGCCTCACCAGGGAGGCTCTCTAGCCTCTAGCCTTCTGACCATCACCAGGGAGGTTCTCTATCCTCTAGCCTTCTGACCATCACCAGGGAGGTTCTCTAGCCTCTAGCCTTCTGACCATCACCAGGGAGGTTCTCTAGCCTCTAGCCTTCTGACCATCACCAGGGTGGCTCTCTAGCCTCTGGCCTTCTGACCATCACCAGGGAGGTTCTCTAGCCTTCTGACCATGTTTGTGGCCCTCTTCTAGGCTCACTCCAACAGGTCTATGTCTTCCTTGTGCCTGGGGCTCCAGATTTCTCCAGCACCTCGATCTGATGTCAGAACTTGCATTGATTTCTACAGTTTTCTCACAATCTTTTAAAATTACCTGCACTGTTTACTAAGCAAATCCAATAAATCTCTAATGAAATTGCAGCTAATTAGCAGGAGCTGATGGCCAAGACTCTCTGCTTGCTTTTAATGTCAGCAGCATGCAGCTACCTCCCTTTAATCCTATTCTAGAAAGCCTATTGGGAGAGCCACCCAGCTCCAGAGAGAGTTCTTTTCCCAATCCCCTTCTTGTCTGAGGATTTTCAGGCTTTTTTATCTTCTGATGCTGAGTAGAATGTTGACAAGATCAGCCCCATTACCTTGGCCTCAGCATCATGGTGAGAGGGAAAGCTGGAAGTCATTTAGGAAGACTGCAACATCATGATGCACTTCACTGGCTGTTCAGTCTGGAGAAGAGAAGGCTCCAAGGAGACCTGATTGTGGCCTTCCAGGATCTGAAAGGGGGCTACAAGAAAGCTGGGGAGAGGCTTTCGGAGGTGTCAGGGAGTGATAGCACTGGGGGGAATGGAGCAAAACTAGAAATGGGGAGATTGAGATTGGATGTGAGGAAGAAGTTGTTCCCCATGAGGGTGGTGAGAGACTGGTACAGGTTGCCCAGGGAGGTCGTGGAAGCCTCCTGCCTGGAGGTGTTTGCAGCCAGGCTGGCTGTGGCTGTGGGCAACCTGCTGTAGTGTGAGGTGTCCCTGCCCATGGCAGGGGGGTTGGAGCTGACTGGTCCTTGAGGCCCCTTCCAACCCTGATGGTTCTGTGATTTGTGTTCTGAAGATGCTGAACTCTAAGTGTGAAGAACACTGAAGTAAGAATGCAGCCTGCACAAGGGAACAACATCATATACAGCTATTGACTTGCTAATACAGAGAGGGGATTATAAGAGCTGAACAGAGAGAGCTCTATTAGGCTGTGTAATTTTTCCCTGGTGAGCATATAGTGAATTTAAAATTAAATTTCTCTGAGGAAGCAGAAAGCTTTCTGTAGGCAACAGCTTTAAGTGTCAGAAGTGGAAGAAAAACCAGACATAAAAGTGAACAGATTTGATCCATCTTCAAATTAAGGAGAACAATTTCATCCCTCATATAACCCTGTATCAAGGAGCACATTAGGGCTCTGGGTTTGTGAAGTTAGAATTCTTTATTACCTTTGATAGAATTATATCCTTGCAGGAAAAACAAAACCACCTAAGAAATGATCTTGCAGTGTTCCATACCTAATTAGGAGGGACATGAGAGCAACACTAGCAGGTTTCTGCTTTCCTTTGAAATGTGAGTGAGACAGTGCCAACATCCTGTCACCATCAGCTTAACCTTTGCAGGTGAGTGGCAATTCTCACCTCTCGCAGATGCTGGTTTCTTGTCTTTCCTCCAGCTTGTCTGGTTTGCATCCCAACCAAGCCTTGTGTAGAACCTAAGGTTCTGATCACAGGAGAAGCAGTCTTAATGCCCCCATTTAATGTCTTGCTAAGGGCAGTCAAGCATAAGGCCTGGCTGCTGGCTTGCTTGTTCCCCGAGTTCCTACCCTCTTTTCTGCCTTCCCCCTTGCTGCTGGCATCCTTCTTGCTGGGGTTTTCTAAGATCTTTTCTTGCCTTGAAGACAGCAGAGGGAAAAGACTTTCTCTTCAAGGTGTTGCAAGAAGAGACAAAGTTATTGCAAGTCCTTCAGCAAAAAGGAAACAATTCCTACCTGCTTGGCTCTTCAACTCATGCTGGTACAGGAGGGGCTGAAGACTGAACGATTACAGGCAGTGTAAGCTGGGACTTTTCCTTCGGGGAAAGTCATAGCTGATTGAAGACAACAGCAGAGTTTTACATGACAAAGTAAAAGCTTTTCCCCTTCAGTTTCCAAACACACTTTTGAGGAAAGTGAATTTGATTTAGAAAAAGATTCTTTCCCCCCCCCCCCCCAAACTTATTACAATTTCTGTTTGCAGTCAGTCAGCTTCCCATGAAGGAAAGGCACTGCAATGCTTTCTGCCAGCTTTCTAAATTCAGCTTGAGCTTGAAGGGGAAAAAAAACCCCAACCGCAAACCAAAACATATGCTCTAGACTCAAAAATGTCTGATATGAAGTTGTTTCAAATAAAAGTACAGAACCACCAGGGATGAAATAGATTTGTTTCTTATGCTGATAGCAGGGGGGGAAAAATAGCACAATGTCAAATGTTTTCAAGGAGTAAGTGAAAGAAAGCAGCCCTCTGAGGTGGTTAAATCCAAGGGGCTGCAATTATGAAACCATAGAATCATTTGGGGTGAGAGAGAGCTTAAGTTCAATCATTACCACTGTCAAGCCATCACTAAACCATGTCCCTCAGCACCCCATCTGTAATTCCCTACATCAGTTCCAGAGGTTTCTGTGTATTTTCTCTTCATTACTATCTAAGTTCTGCAAGTTCAGAGGGAGTGGTAGGAAATGTCCATCTGTAGGTGCTGTGTACAATGCAGGACACGGTGGACTCTTAGGGTGTCAGGGAGTGATAGGACGGGGGGGAATGGAGCAAAGCTAGAAATGGGGAGATTCAGATTGGATGCTAGGAAGAAGTTGTTCCCCATGAGGGTGGTGAGAGACTGGCACAGGTTGCCCAGGGAGGTGGTGGAAGCCTCATCCCTGGAGGTGTTTGCAGCCAGACTGGATGTGGCTATGAGCAACCTGCTGTAGTGTGAGGTGTCCCTGCCCATGGCAGGGGAGGTGGAACTGGCTGATCCTTGAGGTCCCTTCCAACCCTGACAGTTCTGTGTGTTTTGTGAACATGTGCCTGATATTAGATGCTCTGGCCAGAGCCATACCCTCAGCACATCCTTTAAGTCTATTCCTTAGCTGGAGGAAGTTCAGAGCCTGTTCTTTACTGTTTATTTCCATCAGCAAACATGGGACAATGACCATAAGTGGGTAGCAGATCATATACAGAGACAATCATCTGCTGAAAGGCAATCTCTTGCTGTATGATTGGGCAATATGGGCCAAGGAAACTCTCGCCAGGGACCAGCTGTAATTCAGAAACATCTGATGACCTAAGGCACTGCAAAGATTGCTGGTTATTTGCTTCTAGAAATCAATCCATGATTTGCTCAGCATGATGGTCATGCAGAGAGACAGACTATTGTTCTGTTAGTTTCATTAAAGAGTTAGTTTCATTCTTCATGTTTTAATAGCTTACTCCAATCTTTTTGCCTTATCTCTCACCAGCCTCTGCAGCTCAGGAAATGAGGGCAGAACAGTGTGGTGACAGTGGCCATTCCTGAGTCAGGGGGAGGATGTAGTCAAAAAGTAAACAGCTAATCTTTAAGGATAGAAAAGTTAAGACAGGTAAGATTAGATTAGATTAGAATAGAATAGAATAAACCAGGTTGGAAGTGACCTTCAAGATCATCGCGTCCAACCCATCAACCAATCCAACACCACATAAACAACTAAACCATGGCACCAAGCACCCCATCAAGTCTCCTCCTGAGCACCTCCAGTGATGGTGACTCCACCACCTCCCCAGGCAGCCCATTCCAAGGGGCAATCACTAATTACTTTCAAATCACTGTATTTATTTATTTATTTATTTAATGTTTTTCTTTACATGCTCAAAGACTTTAAAACTGTTCCTATTAAGGTGAAATATCTCACAAGCTGCCTTGCCCTCAAAGTGCCGCTGATGGCTGCCTCTTGCTGCCTCTGTTTGGCTGATGAGGTTCAGGAGGCAAAACTATTCAACAGCAGTACAAAAGGTAAAGCTCTCTGAGCACAAGGCCACTGCGTTTCAAGGGAGGATGAAATTTTGTTGCATATAGGAGGTCTCTTCTCCCAGGCACCCAGTGACAGAAAGAGAAGACACAGTCTCAAGCTGCACCAGGGGAGGTTCAGGCTGGATGTTAGGTAGAAATTCTTCCCAGCAAGAGAGATTGGCCATTGGAGTGTGCTGCCCAGGGAGGTGGCGGAGTCACCATCCCTGGGAACATTTAAAATAAGACTGGATGAGGCCCTTGGTGCCATGGTTTAGTTGATGAGATGGTGTTGGGTGATAGGTTGGACTGGATGATCTCCAAGGTCTTTTCCAAGCTGGCTGATTCTGTGATTCTGCTGCCTTGGAAAATCCCTGCTGCCAGCTCAGACCTTGATTTCCAACAGACCTGAACTCCACTTGAGGGCTTTGAAGTGAGCCTTTCCCATTAGAGTTTGGTAGTGCTTCCTCTTATCTCCCCAGGTTCAGACTGGTGTCTGGCAAGAGTTTCAGTGACATGGATAAAAGATAACATTGTCCTGCTGATGTATGTAGGCAGAGCTGGCTGAAGGGAGTTGCTGAGGGCAGGAAGCTTTCTGACGGTGGCAGCATACCCACAAGACTATTTCTTGGCCATTTCTGATGGAGCCATGCATGCAACAGATATTGCCCTTTGAAGAGGGGTTGTGCTGCTTTGAACTGCTGCAAAGTAAGGGAGGGATATCCCAGAATCAATGTTTTGTTTCCTCCTCTCCCTTCACTCCTCTGTGGCACAAGAGCAGTTCACCAGTTGTTATAAAGCTCTTCCTTCTGCCTCTTCTCTTCCTGCTGTGGGCTCAGGCCCAGGCCTCTGCCCTTGACAAGAAAAGTCTGAGAAGCTCTTAGGAGGTTCTGAGCTTGGGTGTGCAAACACTGTGAATGCAAAGAGTAAGCCTCTAGGGACAAAAGCTAAGATTGGCTCTTGTCTACATAGGTCTCTCAATACCTTGAAGAACTCTGCAGGCACAGCAGGGGCAACACTCAGCTCTGAAATATCACATTTTAATGTAGCCATGAGAGAGGGCTGCAACAGGGCACCCAGGCCTTTATGTGATTTCTTTTTCTGAGGGCTGTGCTGTTTGGTGGCTGAATTTTGATATAGTTCACGGTCAGCAGGCAGAATGAAACATGAGCTGTGACATTTGGACATGAAGACTGAGACTGGACACAGATCAATCCAAAATGTTTCATTAGGAAAAAATAATAATATATACATAATCCAATAAGACAGTTTCACAATTTTATTTGCTTAAGGTTTTTGTGCTGCCTTGAACTGATTTGAGCTACGTAGCTGCCCAGAGCTCGCTGCCAAAAGAGTTCAGTTTCAGACTAGAAGAGAAGATTTCTGGGTGAAAAGAAAAAGCCATTTTATTACCCCCCTGTTACAGCCAGAGTGAATGTTGATTAATTGTCCCAAATATTATGTGGGTTTTCCCCCCTGTCCCTCCAATAAAACTCTTCTGTCAGCACATCAGAGCTGGCAGAGAGATGGAGGATCAGGCTGCTGGACGGAGTGACCATAGACGTTGACAGGTTCACATTTCTTCTCGGGCATGACAAAATCAATATGCTATTTCCACTTCTTAAATATGACCCAGAAAGGGCAATGGATTATGAAGAAGCTTCCAGACTCAGAGGCAAGTAAATAAAACCACCTGCCTGTATTTCACTGTCCAGAAGCTGGGCAGGCAGCTCAGGGAGCGGCTGCCGGGCGCCGGCGCGCTGCCCCGCAGGGAGGCGGCTCCGCTCCCGCTGCACAGGGCTGCTCAGGACGGGAACCGCGGCGGCGTGCTGCCGAGGCCCGGCTGATGAGCCCTGGGGAGGAGCTGGGCATGTTTGTAGCCGTGCACTGTCACACTCCTACCTGCCTGTTGCCCAGGGTACTACAGTCAGCTCCTTCAGACACCCTCCGCAACCTCCAGCCAGCCCATCGCAGGCAGGAAGAGTCAGCAGTGCTAATTACTTAGTGGGGTGAATCTCCCAGTAAACAGCTGTCAAGCTACAGCATTGCCCTCCTTTAAATCCCTCCGTTAAGCTCTTCTTTGTCAGGGTGCCAGCAAAAAACTTGTCCACAGCTAATCTCTGAGTGTGTGAGATAACTGGTTCTGGTGCAGGGCTGAGCATCCCAATGGCTCCTTGTGCTTCTCCTCTGCCTCTGCAGCCCTCTCTTAGCTTTGTTGGGACTCAAGGTTGATGTGACTGAAGATCTCTTTTGGTTTGGTGTCCACTGGATCCCAGGATCCCAGGATATTAGGGCATCAAAGGGACCTCTGGAGATCTTCCAGTCCAACCTCCTGCCTGAGCAGGAGCGTAGAATCCAGCACAGGTCATACAGGAACACATCCAGACAGGGCTGGAAAGACTCCAGAGAAGGAGACTCCACAACCTCTCTGGGCAGCCTGCTCCAGGGCTCTGGGAGCCTTACAGTAAAAAACTTCCTCCTCACATTGAGGTGGAGCCTCCTGTGCTGGAGTTTCCATCCATTGCCCCTTGTCCTATCCCAGGGCTGACTGGTTCACTGAATTAAACCCTCACAGGAAAACACTTTACTGACATATATAGAGGACATATATAGGACAGTGCCAGAAGAATGGTTCACAAGTTAGAGAGGTGCCTTAGAGAACTCACTCTGTTTAGTTTCCTGTGAAAATGACTTGGATAACTCAACCAGGGGTGCCTCCAGCGTAAGAATATACAGAAGGCTCTTTAATAGAGCTGAGGAAAACAGGAAATGATGGGTAGCAATTGAAGAAGGAAAAAAAATGTATTAGGACTAAAGCACTCACATTTAAAAGTCAGGGTGGTCAATTCATCAGTGGTGAAGAGATAGAAAGTTGAGGCCTCTTGGTGTCAGGGGAGGAACACTGCTTAGAACTGCATTAGCCAGCATGGGTCATGCACTGTCAGACTCTACTGCAATGCAACAGCTGCTTAAGTAGGAGGTCAGTCCAGAAGGTCGCCTCTGGTTCCTTCTAGCTTTATGAGTCTGCACAAATTGGACAACAATGCTGTGAGGACTTCAAAGATTCACCTGACTGGCTTCTCCAATCCACGAGCAGAAAGGCAAACAGGATGTCTACCTGCACCTTCGTATGCCTAGTCAAAACTGCTGCCTGTGCTTTGGTTTTGAGGTCAGGTGAAATATTGGCTGCATGACATAGCCAACATGCCTGCAACAAGTGAGTAAGGGAAGAAGAATAGCTTAGTAGTCTCCAAGGAGGAAACACACAGCACCTCCACACGACCAGCACTGCCCCAAAGAACCATAGAGTAGAATAAGCCTTGTCAGGAGCAAATGAGTCAAGTGATGTAGTTTTTAGATGCAAAAGACAATGCCTACAAGAGTAGGAGACTCAAAATGCCAACAGCTTTTAGCCAGATTAGTAGAAGAGTTTGCACCAACCTTCCTGAGATTATTTTGTTTACCTTTATGTTTAAACAACCTTGGAGTAAAAAATCTTTCTCAAGGCTTCTTTCTGGCCATGACTCATTTTGCTGACAGAGAGGGGCCATAAACTGTTACTGCTTTAAGTAGCCAAACCCACAGGTGTTCAAACAGCCCAATTGGTGTGCAGAGGATGTCTTACCATGCTCTTCATGCTCTTTGTTCTGGATTCTGTGAAATTGTAGGCTGCATCACTTAACTATTTAATACAGCAATGACCTCAGCAGTGGTATTCATTTGCACTAGAAGTTCAGCACTGAAGGATCTACAAGGGTAATGGTGCCACATCCAGCTGGCAGCCAGGCACTAGTGGTGTCCCTCAGGGATCAGTGTTGGGCCCCATCCTGTTCAATATATGATCTGGAGGTGGGGATTGAGACAGTCATCAGTATGTTTGCAGATGACACTGGGGGCAGGAGCTGATTTGTTAGAGGGTAGAAGGTCTCTGCAGAGGGACCTCAACAGGCTGGACACATGGGCAGAGTCCAAGGGCATGAGATTGAACACATCTATGATTCTATGATTCTATGACAAGTTCTACACTTTGGTGACAACAACCCCATGCAGAGCTACAGGCTGGGGTCAGAGTGGCTGAGAGGGGCCAGGCAGAGAGGGACCTGGGGGTACTGGTTGATAGTAGGCTGAACATGAGCCAGCATGTGCCCAGGTGGCTAAGAAGGCCAATGGCATCCTGGCCTGTATCAGGAAGAGTGTGGCCAGCAGGAGCAGGGAAGTCATTCTGCCCTGTGCTCAGCACTGGTTAGGTCACACTTTGAATCCTGTGTCCAGTTCTGGGGCCCTCAATTCAAGAAAGATATTGAGATGCTGGAAGGTGTCCAGAGAAGGGCAACAAGGCTGGGGAGGGGTCTGGAGCACAGCCCTGTGAGGAGAGGCTGAGGGAGCTGGGGTTGCTTAGCCTGGAGAAGAGGAGGCTCAGGGGAGACCTTCTTGCTCTCTCAAACTCCCTGAAGGGAGGTTGTAGCCAGGTGGGGGTTGGTCTCTTCTCCCAGGCACCCAGCAGCAGAACAAGAGGACACAGAATCATAGAATGGGCATCATGTGCAGCGGGGAACATAGTTAAGTGCTGAAGATTTTAACTGGATTAACAATGAGGTTTTATTGTAGTAAATAATCAGAAATCTGGTAAATAATAAGAGATCTCTATTTAAATCAAAAGTTAGTATCTCCATTCCTAAGATCATAGAATCACAGAATTGTCAGGACTGGAAGGATCAGCTAGTCCCAACACCCCTGCCATGGGCAGGGACACCTCACACTACAGCAGGTTGCTCACAGCCACATCCAGCCTGGCCTTCAAAACCTCCAGGGATGAGGCTTCCACCACCTCCCTGGGCAACCTGCGCCAGGCTCTCACCACCCTCATGGGGAACAACTTCTTCCTCACATCCAATCTGAATCTCCCCGTTTCTAGTTTGGCTCCATCCCCCCCAGGCCTATCACTCCCTGACACCCTACAACTCCAAACCCATCCCTTACATTCCTGGGAGAAGGTTGTGCGGCTGCAGGTAAGTTGTAGCAAAATCAACCAATGTATTTGTGAGCCAGGTGTGCTCAGTGCTAGAAACTGAGCTTATACAAGATCCTGAATACCTTTTCTCACCCACCCTTTACTCTGAAGGAAGAAAGAAAAGATGTTGAGGTGAGTGGTGCTGCTTTTTTGTTTGGTTTTGTGGGTGAGTGATGCTTTCTCAACCGACATTAACAGGAACGTAGGAATAAAGCTGTGGGATGAAGACTAACTACCATGCAACCTCTACTCAGTCCTGACATTAGTTACTGGACTAAAAATGTCAAGTCCACTTTCTCTGAGTTATATCAGGCTTGGCTTTCACTGAACTAGGCAGAGCCCTCCCTATTGCTGGTTCCTATCAGATTAATGTACAGTAATTGCTGCTCTTATTTTGCTTATCTACTCAAATATATATATATATATGTATAACTTGAATCAGGCTCCAGCAGCACTGCACATAAATGATATCAAACTACTGGGCACATTTAGGCAAATGAATGGTAACAGAGTCAATGATTATAGATCATGAAATAAAATGGGACTCTCATCATCTAATTGTTTTGGGTGTTTTTAATGCTTAATTGATGACTTGAGGCTGTGGGAGCTGGAAGCACAGCCATTTCCCTACAAACACCCTGATCAATATTTAGATAAAGCACCAAACACAGTTTTATCAAACTTTAAAGGGATATAAAATGAGTTTGAATAAAAAAACTGAGAAATGAAAGCAGTAAGCAAGAAGTCTCTCGGTAATTATTTGCAGGCTGAGGGCTGCTTCCTTCCACGCTCCCCAAGCTAATAAAAGACTGCTGCCCAGAATGCAGAGCAGGTCTCATATTGATTAATCTGCCGCTCCTTTCATTTGTCAGGGCAATTAAGGCTTTTGGATAAGCTGGCTCTGCTTTAAATAACCTGAAATGGTGATAGGCCCCATCAGATTGATTTCCTGGAAGTGGTTTACCTAAGCCTTTGCCTGACTGATCTGCCCACAGACCTCTCCCAGGCTCTGTGGTTTCCTTGCAGAGGAGCTGAGAACCACCCAATCCCCAGGCCCTTCCACTTCTGCTTACAGTGCTTCCAGCAGATGGGAGGGAGTCTGGGAGGAAGTCAAGAGCACAGAGACACCCTGCAGCTGGAGAAATAACTTGCCTGCTGCAGCCTCCCACAGCATTGCAGATTCAGTGCAACCTGCTCTGCAAAATCAAAACCCCTCACTGTGTACAGGGCTTGGGGCTGTGCAGGCTGGAGAGGAGAAGGCTCTGAGGAGACCTAATTGTGGCCTTCCAGTATCTGAAGGGGGCTCCAAGAAAGCTGGGGAGGGACTTTTGGGGTGTCAGGGAGTGATAGGACTGGGGGGGATGGAGCAAAACTAGAAATGGGGAGATTGAGATTGGATGTCAGGAAGAAGTTGTTCCCCATGAGGGTGGTGAGAACCTGGCACAGGTTGCCCCTGGAGGTGATGGAAGCCTCATCCCTGGAGGTTTTGAAGGCCAGGCTCGATGTGGCTGTGAGCAACCTGATCTACAACTACCTGAAGGGAGATTGTAGCCAGGTAGGGGTTGGTCTCTTCTTCCTGGCAACCAGCACCAGAACAAGAGGACACAGTCTCAAGCTGTGCCAGGGGAAGTTTAGTCTGGAGGTGAGGAGAAAGCTCTTCCCAGACAGAGAGATTGGCCATTGGAATGTGCTGCCCAGGGAGGTGGTGGAGTCACCATCCCTGGAGGTGTTCAAAAAGGGATTGGATGTGGCACTTGGTGCCATGGTTGAGTAGTCATGAGGTCTGTGGTGACAGGTTGGACTTAATGATCTTTGAGGTCTTTTCTAACATTATTGATTCTATGATTCTATGTAGTGTGAGGTGTCCCTGCCCATGGCAGGGAGGTTGGAACTGGCTGATCCTTGAGGTCCCTTCCAACCCTGACAATTCTGTGCTAATTAACTACCAAACCCTGCCAAAAAGGAAATGGTGCAGGCTTTGGCTGTCTAGATTTTACTGCTATGGGCTTTACCACCTGGAAACAGTTTGTGTGCTTCCTTGAAGGAATTTTGCCCTTCTATTACATATTATCCAGATATTGGAAGGAGCAGGACTCATCCAGCTCTTGTCTAGTCTGCCTGCCACTTTGTGTGTTTTGCTTTTCTGTTGTTGAGCTGCATGTGTGATTGATTAATCTCCCTTATGCTGAAAGCCTTTTTCTTGGTCTCTGATAAAATGTCCCTTCCTCCCAGAGATTCCTGTTAAGAGCTTGCCTCCTTCCAAGAAATTCTTCCCTAAGACAAGGGAATAATGCTTGGCACAGCTGACTCCAGGGAACTTTATTTGATATTTAGAAAGGGATTCAGAAAATGATCATTGACCTTTGGGGGGTTTAGCCCTTTGACATTTGCAGAGTCAGATTGCATTGGCCTAAGATGCAAATCAGCTCTTAAGAGCAGGCAGCGACTGCAAGGCAAGTCACAGGCTCAGAGTGGCAGAAAAGAAAGCACAGCCTTAAGAGCAGGCTGTGTGCTGTTGATGAGGCTGAGGCTGAGTTATCAATTTGTATCCAGCTGTTACTTTAAAATCAAATCTTTCCAGTAAGACAGGGTCAGAATCTCATCCTTCCTCCCCTCCAGCTGAACAGTTCCCATTAGGATCACCTCTCCACATACCTGACAATGTTTGGCACTTGCTTTTCAGTTGAAGCTGGGAATCCTGCTCCACTGAAGGCAGATCTCTCTGTTTAGAAACCAGAAATCTTTATCTTCTTTCAGTCAGTGAGAACTTGGAGCAAAACTAGAAGTGGGGAGATTGAGATTGGATGTGTGGAAGAAGTTGTTCCCCATGAGGGTGGTGAGAGACTGGCACAGGTTGCCCAGGGAGGTGGTGGAAGCCACATCCTTGGAGGTGTTTGCAGCCAGGCTGGCTGTGGCTGTGAGCAACCTGCTGCAGTGTGAGGTGTCCCTGCCCATGGCAGGGGGCTTGGGACTGGCTGAGCCTTGAGGTCCCTTCCACCCCTGCCAGTTCTGTGATTCTATGAACTCTAGGTAGCTTTCCCTGCTGTACCAGAGGACAGCATGAAACCCACTGCGTTAACACTGCTGGGTTTAAGCCTAGCTACATTTCAGAAGTAAAGTCTAAACCATCCAGGATTACAAAGGACTTTTACTGCATTTGCTCTACGCAAGATTAGGAACATTTCATTGTAATGGAGAACATTTTGATGTATTTCTAAGGACTGTGCATGCACAGCCAAACACAGAAGTCTGGATAAAATGACCATAAACTGAGACACACTTCAGTTTTTTCCTCCTATTTCACAGCCTGTTTTTCTTCAGCAAAGTAACTTCCAAACACTGCTAGTCTTGAGCCAAGTTTGTCTTCACTTCTTTAGGTGTCATCTGCTCCATTTCTGTTCTTTATCAGTTGTCATTTTATATAGATATTCAATTTCAATGACTGGCATCTATCTGTGTCCTCACTGCAATGCCTGACTGGCACAGATTGCACCACTGACAGTATCTGCACAGAGAATATTAAGTATGAGGAAACAAAAGAAACAGCAACTCTATGAATCAGAGGAAATAGGCCCACAAAATGATAGCACCATAAAGGGAGTTGGGAAGGAATCATAACTTCACCACAAATGCAGAACTAATAGGGGCCACTTTAAAATAAGCAGGAGAGTGAAAAACAAACAAAGAAGTCATATAGAGGATCAGTTTGTCTGCAGAGGGAATCCAGGCTCTGCAGGAAGACAGAGGATCTGGAAAAGAAACTACAGAGTCAAATGATGGAACTGTGCCAGCAGGAACCTGATGAGGTTCAGCAAGGATGAGTGCAAAGTCCTGCAGGTGGGCAGGCTGGGAGGGGATCTGCTGGAGGGCAGCCCCAAGGAGAAGGACCTGGGAGTGCTGGTGGGCAGCAAGTTCTGCATGGGACAGCAATGTGCCCTGGGGGCCAAGAAGGCCAAAGGGATCCTGGGCTGCATTCAGAGGAGTGTGTCCAGCAGAGCCAGGGAGGTTCTCCTCCCCCTCTACTCTGCCCTGCTGAGACCTCACCTGGAATATTGCCTCCAGTTCTGGGCTCCCCAGTTCAGGAGGGACAGGGATCTGCTGGAGAGAGTCCAAGGGAGGGCTCCAAGGATGCTGAAGGGACTGCAGCACTGCCTGGGGAGGAGAGGCTGAGAGCCCTGGGGCTGTTTAGTCTGGAGAGGAGAAGACTGAGAGGGATCTGATCAATGTCTATCAGTAGCTGAGGGCTGGGGGTCAGGAGGGAAGGGACAGGGACAGCCTCTGCTCACTTGTGTCCTGGGATAGGACAAGGGACAATGGATGGAAACTCCAGCACAGGAGGTTCCACCTCAACATGAGGAGGAACTTCTTGACTGGGAGGGTCCCAGAGCCCTGGAGCAGGCTGCCCAGAGAGGTTGTGGAGTCTCCTTCTCTGGAGCCTTTCCAGCCCTGTCTGGACGTATTCCTGTGTGACCTGTGCTGGATTCTATGCTCCTGCTCTGGCTGGAGGATTGGACTGGAGGATCTTAGGAGGTCTATTCCAATTCCTAACATCCTGAGATCCTGTGCTTTCTTGATAAGAGGTAAATCAAACAATGAATATGTTGCATGATCTCAAGCACACACCTGGTCCTGGGGCTGCCGTCAGAAATGTGCTGCTGTGGTCACCTGTGAAGAGGCATTTTTTACAGGAATCCTCACCCCATGATTCTTATGAGTGTGGATAGACAGGGGAGGAGAGGAAATAAACACCACTTCTCCTTGCAGAGTGATACCATCTGCAACCATTCCTATCTGAGCTCCCGTGATGCTGTGCCATGATTCTGCAGGGGGGCACTGCTAGATTTCAACACTGCTGCATCTGAGGTGCTACACAGGCATGAAAGGACAAATAATGAGGGGCCAAAAAGTACTCCAAGAGCTTATGCTGCAGTCACATAAGTAACTGAAGGAATGGCAAATGCTTGAAGTGAAGTGTGCCAAACATCACAGTGTTTGAACACTTCCAGTGTGCTTCATAACCAACATCACACACAGAACTGGCAACACTGATTGCTAATGGTCCTCTTCCAGGGCCTTAGGTGCTACAAAAACCACCCAGGAAGGCCCTGCTCTTGCCCCCAAAATAAGGGCTTCAGTAATTTTCTCCTTCCTGTATCTGAGACTCACACCCTACTAACACCACAGATGCAATGTCTGCAGCCAAGGAGCAGCCAAATCAACAAACTGATTTTCACAGCCACTGTGGCCTCTTGTTTCATGCTCTTGGTGATTTCCACACTTGTGATTTCAAGGGTTGCCAGCTGAAGGAGATTCCAGCCCCACAGTGGATGTCTGAGCTGGACACTGGAGAAGTGGATGTTTATGTTCATCCATCTTTGACATCTCTCAGGGCTGCAGCAATAAGCCAATCATGGCTCTCTGAGTTGCTAATGAAAACTCCGTGGAAGGGGAAAATTGCTCACATTTGCTGCAGAAATGAGTGGCAATGAGAAAACTTGATGCCATCCATCACTGCCTTCTTATAATGCAGAGCCCTGCTCAATGTATTTTTAATGTGGGTCTATTAAACTTCCTCCTTGCAAACATGTCTCTATTATTTTTATCTTTGCATTGCCTGATGTGTTTTGGGGATGCAGAGTGTGCTTGGCTGGCAGGCCAGGCTCAGCAGAACAAGTCCCTCTGCAGCTCAGCTCACCAGCTTCACTGGTCTCTTCTCCCAGGCAGCCAGTGCAAGAACAAGAGGACACAGTCTCAGGCTGCGCCAGGGGAGGTTTAGGTTGGATGTTAGGAAGAAGTTCTACACAGAGAGAGTGATTGCCCATTGGAATGGGCTGCCTGGGGAGGTGGTGGAGTCACCATCACTGGAGGTGTTCAGGAGGAGACTTGATAGGGTGCTTGGTGCCATGGTTTAGTTGTTTAGGTGGTGTTGGATTGGTTGATGGGTTGGACGCGAAGATCTTGAAGGTCTCTTCCAACCTGGTCTATTCTATTCTATTCTATTCTATTCTATTCTATTCTATTCTATTCTATTCTATTCTATTCTATTCTATTCCATTCCATTCCATTCCATTCCATTCCATTCCATTCCATTCCATTCCATTCCATTCCATTCCATTCCATTCCATTCCTCCTCCTGATGATGCTGTACACAGCAAGGCTTTGAAGCCACTGAAGGACATGCCTGGGTGGGAAATTAAGCCAGCAGCCTGGTGGGGAAGGCAGGGGGCACCATGCTCAGGAAGCAGAGCAGTTGCAGAAACCATATGGCAGTGCTGGAAATGGGAGCACAGGGGAGTGTGCAGCCACACTGTGGTAGCACTCCTGAGATGAGGCTGAAGGTTGCAGCTGGGAAAAAGAGATTCTCTTGGACTTCATTGGGGTTGGGAGGTTTTCTTGGTTTGCTTTTTGCTGTTGTTTCCTTGTTGTTTCTGGGTTTGAACTAGAAATCACACCATCACAGAATTGTCAGGCTTGGGAGGGACCTCAAGGCTCAGCCAGCTCCAACCCCCCTGCCATGGGCAGGGACACCTCACACTACAGCAGGTTGCTCACAGCCACATTCAGCCTGGCTGCAAACACCTCCAGGCATGAGGCTTCCACCACCTCGCTGGGCAACCTGTGCCAGGCTTTCACCACCCTCATGGGGAACAACTACTTCCTAACATCCAATCTCAATCTACCCACTGCTAGTTTTGCTCCATTTTCATTATCTTTGGTTTCAGTTTATGGTCCTGCTCTGGCAGGGGTTTGCACTCAAAGACCTCCAGAGGTCCCTTCCAACCCCTAACATCCTTTGACCCTTTGGTTCAGTTTGAACTAGTAACACCACATTGAATTACTGGTTTGGATTTTGGTGGGGTTCATTGAATTACTTCATTGAATTACTGGTTTGGATTTTGGTGGGGTTGGATTTGGTTTGGTTTGGTTGGGTTTGGGTTGAGTTGGGTTGGTTTGGTTGGGTTCGGGTTGGGTTGGGTTGGGTCGGGTTGGTTTGGTTTGGTTTGGTTGAGTTTGGTTTGGGTTGGGTTGGGTTGGTTGAGTTTGGTTTGGTTTGGTTTGGATTGAGTTGGGTTGGGTTGGGTTGGTTTGGGTTGGGTTTGGATTGGGTTGGGTTGGGTTGGGTTTGGGTTGGGTTGGGTTTTTTTGAGGAAGTAACTGATAAACCAAAAAATGGCCCAAAGAACTACTTGTCAGGGGGGTGATGGATAAAACCGGATACACATGGAAGGGGGCTGGGGTTTGGGGTTTTGGTTTTGTTTGGTGAGGTTTTGGTTGTGGGTTTGGTTGGGTTTTTTGTTTGTTTGGTTTTGGTAAATACTTTAGGTCAGAGAAAAAAATCTATCTAAGCAGCAGCATTCACGAAGTGGAAGAAAATCCTTGCCAAGACATTTGTCTCTGTGACAAACCCTCCAGAGAGGAGTTTGGATGCACTCCCAAAAGAGTCTTTATTTATATTTGTGTCCAAGCATCACAACCTTGAAAGAATATTGGGAGGAGGAGGGAAAGGCTACAAATCTGCTGCAGATCAATCCCAGGTATTGATACCAAGGCCAAAAGCATAAACTAAAACCTATTCCTCTGAGGACAATAAAATGTATTTAGGGTCAAGGATGTGAATCAAGAACTTCATTTAGCCCTAAAAGTTGCTGCAGTCTTTAGACTATTCCACCTGGGCTTTACTTTTGCTCTCCCAACTCCACAGCTGTCCCTGAGGATTCCTGACTGATGACAGTGTCAGGGGATGGAACATGCCTGTGTTTGGGTGACTCTAAGGTCTTTGGTGAAGCTTCAGCAAGATGTGGAACACTTTGATCAGAAAAACTCAACCCAATCCAACCAACATACCCAAAACAACAACAACAACAACTACCACCACCCCCCAAACAAAGCAAAGCAAAACCCAAAGAGAACTCCCAAACTGTCCTGAGGTTAAAAGAACTGGAACCCTTCAAATTCTGTTCCCCACCTCCCTGGAGCTGTTTTTCTCCATGCCTTTGTTTCCCTCACAGCTCCCAAGCCCATGCTTTTCCTGACCTGTGGCTCCCCTTCTTTCTCCCTCTTCCATAGATGGCTTTCAGTTTTGATTGTTCAATCTCTTCCACTTCACCACATTCCTGCAGTGATCTGCAGAAGGAAGGACCACAAACACCCTTTGATTTCTTTTCCAGGCTGTTTCTTTCAGCTGTTGGCTACTGCTGAGCAGCATTGCCAGCCTGAAACCGAGGCAGAGCCTGGGTGTCTCAGCTGCTGGTGCTGCAGCCAGGGGGAAGAGTCAGCTTGGGTGCAGGAGAGAGCAGAGAGCAGCCGGGCAGTGGCTGTCCCCTGCTGTGGTGGTCCTGGAGCAGTGCCTGGGAAGAGGGATTTGGTTTTCTCAATTCTGTAAGCCTTCCAAAGGCAAACCTCCAGTCTCTTCCCCTGCAAACTGGGGTATGAGCTCATCACCAAAATGACATTCTTGTGCTGGTGAAGATTAAGGTGAAGCTTACAGTTCTGATCTGACAGAGCCTGGGGAAAGAAGAAGTGAAGACACATTTCACTAGAAGCATCAAAGCTGCCTGGTGTGGAGGCAGTGTGGGCAGGAAGGCAATCTGGCACAACTGAGACACTGTAAGGTGGATTCTTCTCCAGCAGGACTGGAGGCAGGCCAGCAGAGCAAAAGTCTGCTCTCCTGGTGAGCCAGCACAGGTGTGGCAAGAACACACTGAGACAAGTGTGGTCCTGCCTGCTATTCCCAGCAGACCAAGCAATGTACAGAGGCATGCCTCACTGTCTGGCTCACACAGCTGCTGTACTTAACACACTGACTTTTTAATGTCATGTTTAGCTGGATAAAAACTGTATAAAACCCAGAATGGTGAAAAGGAAGAGCAACTTTTAATCTTATTTCCTCATTTTAGAGTTGATTTTGAGGGGAAAAAAGAGAGCTGGGATGATCTCTGTAATCTTACTGCAGAAAGTATCAGGACTGTAAACTCTGGTGACAGACAGTAGGGCATTGAAGGGAATGAAGCTTCACTGCCAGAGTGATAAATACCTTTCCAAACACACCTTTAAAATGTAAGAAAAACAGACAGATGGAATGCAAGAGAAAAGCTGGGGGTGTGGAGCTAGTTCCCTTCAAATCCATTTAATAAACATGTTCCCTGGAGCTTGCTTGTTGCACTTCCCCTTCCACCCTGCTTGCAAAGCTCAGAGTCATCAGCAAGCTGAAGGGGGAAGCAGCATTCACAAAGGAGTGTACATCCCCAAATGATTAATGCAGCAGTCCTGTTCCTTCTCATCAGCTCAGCACCACTTGCACATCTACAGAAATCGGGCCTGAGGTGTGCTGAAGCATATTAAAAGCACTTCTTCTACTGCTTTTGTGCTGAATAATTGTTCTGGCTCTTACTTCTGTACCACTTAAATGGGAAAGAAGGCAGGCTAGCCTCTATTACACACAGCCTCAGGCAAATGTGTCACATGAGCTCCCCTCAGAAAGGTACTTAAGATATTTATTCATTTTCTGTTAATACAGCATAAAGACAGCAGTTAGGGACATGCAAGGGGTTCCACAACCTTTGCAACCTTTGTGTTTTCCCTGACTGTGCTTGACTCATCTCTATCTACCCAACATGGACAGAAGCAAGGGGCTGGATGGGGAAAGTTCCTGTTAGATCATATAGCTTAACCTCTCCCTTAAAGACAGATTATTACATACTGCCTGGATTATAACCTGCATTCATATCAAACACTGCCCAAGCTGAGGTTCCAGACAACAGATCCATATCAAACACTGCCCAAGCTGAGGTTCATGGCAACAGATCCATATCAAACACTGCCCAAGCTGAGGTTCATGACAACAGATCCATATCAAACACTGACCAAGCTGAGGTTCATAGCAGTAGATCCATATCAAACACTGCCCAAGCTGAGGTTCATGACAACAGATCCATATCAAACACTGCCCAAGCTGAGGTTCATGACAACAGATCCATATCAAACACTGCCCAAGCTGAGGTTCATGACAACAGATCCATATCAAACACTGCCCAAGCTGAAGTTCATAGCAACAGATCCATATCAAACACTGCCCAAGCTGAGGTTCATGACAACAGATCCATATCAAACACTGCCCAAGCTGAGGTTCATGACAACAGATCCATATCAAACACTGCCCAAGCTGAGGTTCATGACAACAGATCCATATCAAACACTGCCCAAGCTGAGGTTCATAGCAACAGATCCATATCAAACACTGCCCAAGCTGAGGTTCATAGCAGTAGATCCATATCAAACACTGCCCAAGCTGAGGTTCATGACAACAGATCCATATCAAACACTGCCCAAGCTGAGGTTCATGACAACAGATCCATATCAAACACTGCCCAAGCTGAGGTTCATAGCAACAGATCCATATCAAACACTGCCCAAGCTGAGGTTCATAGCAGTAGATCCATATCAAACACTGCCCAAGCTGAGGTTCATGACAACAGATCCATATCAAACACTGCCCAAGCTGAGGTTTATGACAACAGATCCATATCAAACACTGCCCAAGCTGAGGTTCATGACAACAGATCCATATCAAACACTGCCCAAGCTGAGGTTCATGACAACAGATCCATATCAAACACTGCCCAAGCTGAGGTTCATAGCAACAGATCCA
The DNA here is from genome assembly GCF_026170545.1 of Melanerpes formicivorus. Lineage (NCBI taxonomy): Eukaryota > Metazoa > Chordata > Aves > Piciformes > Picidae > Melanerpes > Melanerpes formicivorus. Next base: position 721,667 of record NW_027142355.1, read on the forward strand.
TATCAAACACTGCCCAAGCTGAGGTTCATGACAACAGATCCATATCAAACACTGCCCAAGCTGAGGTTCATCACAGGTTTGGGTACACAGTAATAGAGACCAGAAGATGCAGTGGCAGAAGAGCTGAAGCCAATGAGTGTCCTATTATTTGTTCTTTAACATGCCCAGGAAAAAACTTTGTGCAGGGAGGCTGTTTAAGGGTGGTGTTGCTACACCAAGAGGAGTACCAGCTCCAGAAGGACTCCTGCTTTTATGTGTAAAGAATGGTAAATAAGAAAGAGTTCCTAGCCAAGAATGAGATTTCTCTTTTTCATTCATTCATTTCCTTCTGTTAATGATTTCTCTGACAGCAGCAACTAACTCTCTTAATTCTCTGCAATTTTCCATCCTACAGAAAGTTGTTAGTTTTAGGTAGGATATGTTGAAGAGGATTTTTCTTCTCAGTACTTTGAGAAAAAACAAAAGGGAAAAAGAAAGATAATTTCAAGCAAATAAGAGCATGAATGCATGTACAGGTGGGAGTTGGTCTCTTCTCCCAGGCAACCAGCACCAGAACAAGAGGACACAGTCTCAGGCTGTGCCAGGGGAGGTTTAGGCTGGAGGTTAGGAGGAAGTTCTGCACAGAGAGAGTGATTGCCCATTGGAATGGGCTGCCTGGGGAGGTGGTGGAGTCACCATCACTGGAGGTGTTCAGGAGGAGACTTGATGGGGTGCTTGGTGCCATGGGTTAGTTGATTAGGTGGTGTTGGATGATAGGTTGGACACGATGATCTCTGAGGTCTCTTCCAACCTGGTTTATTCTATTCTACAGATGGAAGGTGCATTATAGCATACACATTCTCTCTTGCAGTGTGTGTACTCACTAAATGTAACCTCACTGAATCACAGAACATTACAGATGAGAAGGGACCTCCAGAGATCATCCAGTCCAACCCCTCTGCCAGGTGGGGTTGGAAAGGCTCCAGAGAAAGAGACTCCACAACCTCTCTGGGAAGCCTGCTCCAGGGCTCCAACACCCTCACACCAAAGAAGTTTCTCCTCATGCTGAGCTGAAACCTTCTCTGGTCAAGTTTGTCTCCATTGCTCCTTGGCTTATTGCTGTGCACCACCCACAAGAGCTTGGCCCCCTCCACTTGACCCCCAGCCCTCAGCTATTGAGAGACATTGATCAGATCCCCCCTCAGCCTTCTCCAGACTCAACAGCCCCAGGGCTCTCAGTCTCTCTTCCCAGGGGAGATGCTCAAGTCCCCTAAGCATCCTCCTGGCTCTCCCTTGGCCTCTCTCCAGCAGGTCTCTGTCTCTCTGGAACTGGGGAGCCCAGAACTGGACACAGGATTGCAGGAGTGGTCTCAGCAGGGCAGAGCAGAGGGGGAGCAGAACCTCCCCAGCCCTCCTGGCCACACTTTTGTTGCTGCACCCCAGGATCCCATTGGCTCTCTTGGCCCCAAGGGCACATTGCTCACTGATCACTCCGGTTCAAAGCTAGAATCTCAATGTCCATTCTGCTGGCAGCTTTATGTGACAAGGATTTGGTAACTTTTGTTCAGGTTGATCTTTTCCCTCCTCAGGATGGACAGTTCAGGTAAGCTGGGCAGTGACTGCCAAAGTCAGAGCAATGATTTAGGTCTGTTTGCACCAGGAGAAATTTCAGCCCTCAGACTGCACAGTCTTTGCCGGAATGGAAAGGCTGAGCATCAGCACTTCTCAGCTCTGATTGCTTTTGCAGCTGCATCTCAACAGCAAGTGACAAAAGGGCTCTGCTGGCAAACTTCCGTGCATAGTGGGGTTGAATTCCTCTCTGTGGTGTTGCCGTAGCGCTGCGGCCGGCTGAGAGTGACTTCTAATTAGTTCTCAGAGTATCTAATAAGATTAATTGAAACCTTGTTTGACACAAAAGATTCCAGCGGCAAACTCCCCTCATTAAACATGCAGCAAGACAGCGCTGCTGAGTAACGGGAATGGGGCTGAATGGAGCGGCATGAATAATGCAGAGCAGTGATTGGGAGCTCATCAGCCCCTGCGCCTCCCCCGTGCTCTTCTTCCTAACCCTTACTCGGGGAGGCTTTTGTGCTTGCTGGAATATCTCTGGGATGCCTGACTGCTTTTGTCTTAGACTCCAAGGAGCAATGCTACCAAGGCTGAGCATCCCCGGGAAGGGTGATTCACCTGTGCTGGGCATTAGCCTCCTGGCTGAGACAAGCCAGTCCTCGTGGCTGTTAGTAACCCAGCCCATACCAGGTGAGGTGGGCACTAGTCAGGCATCATGAACAGAGAGTGAACAAAGTGGAGGGCTGGAAACCTGTCCACCCAAAACTGACATTCTTCTGTCCAGCTCTGCTTTTCTCCATGTCCATCCTTTGGGCTTGCTGCTTCACTTTTCTGTACAATCTGCACAGACCTAGAAGCACTTCATTGCTTTGCAAAGGTGGCCAAATATTTGCATCTCCCCTGTGAAGAGAGGCTGAGAGCCCTGGGGCTGAGAGGGGATCTGATCAGTGTCTATCAATAGCTGAGGAGTGGGGGTCAAGTGGAGGGGGCCAAGCTCTTCTGGGTGGTGCACAGCAATAAGCCAAGGAGCAAGTTTACAGACAAATAACATTTGCAAGGTAATTTGGTTGTAATTTGGGTCTGGACTTTTTATCCAAGTCATGTCTAAGCCATAAGCATTAGCTTGGGCATGGAGACTCATGCAGGCACCGGGAAGTGGTGGTGAGAGAAAGAGCCTTTGGATAGGGAGCATGAAAAATTGCAAAAGAGAGGAGGAATTATGCTCTATTGTTCCTCTTCCTCCTTGGGAGCAGGAGTTGCAGCTATGCTAATGGTTAGATCAGCAGTGTTTAGAGGAGCAAAATGATAATGGATCCGCATGGCTGCTAGGATAACACTCAGCACACTGAATAATTACAGAGACCCTGGTAGCAGGCTGAGCGTCCCAGAGAAGGTAATTAATGCAGCCAGGGCCTCATTTACTCACTGAAGCACACTGAAGCCTCAAGGTGCAGCAAGGGCTCCTGCTTTGTAAGGTTCTGCTGTGCAAGTCATGGTGATCACACAGCCTCTCCAGAACACAGCCAGAGGAGAGGATTACAGTGCAAAAACCAGTGTTTAGGTTAAACATTGTCAAACCCCTTGTTCCATGCTAGAATGAGGTCTAATGCTAGCAGTCAAGGGCTGTGCTTCCTTTGCACCTGACAGCCACACTGCTTTAGCTCAGCAATAGCTTGCAACAACCCTGAGATGCAGCAGCAGCAGCATGTGGATCACTGCAGCATGTAGCATGTGCTAAATCAGTCACTGAGTAAATCCGGTTTCTTTTGCCCCAGGGCATGTCAAAAGTGTCTGCACCTTGGTTTGTGTATGTCTGCCAAAACCTGCTTACAGCTGCTGCCAAATTCAGTCCTGGTGATGAAATGGACTTGTGAAAGACGAATTTTCCAGCCCATCTGTTTATGGACAAAGAACTCTGCAGCTTTTGGTCTGGTTTTGTCCCTGATATCTGGGGTTTTCCTCTCCCTACCCCAGTCCATCCCTGGAAGTTCCCTGCTGGCACAAGTGGTTGCCTTTCCCTGGCACCCACTGTCAGCAGCTGACTTCTGCCACAGTCCCAGACCAGCTTTTCTCTGAGGAATATCCTGACAGTGGAAGCTCTCTATTAAACAGGAACCAACTACAGGGTCACAGGATCTCAGGATGTCAGGTGGTGGAAGAGACCTAATGAGATCTTCAAGTCCAACCCCCAGCCAGAGCAGGAGCATAGAATCCAGCACAGGTCACACAGGAACACATCCAGACAGGGCTGCAAAGGCTCCAGAGAAGGAGACTCCACAACCTCTCTGGGCAGCCTGCTCCAGGGCTCTGGCACCCTCCCAGTGCAGAAGTTCCTCCTCCTGTCGAGGTGGAACCTCCTGTGCTGGAGTTTCCATCCATTGCCCCTTGTCCTATCCCAGGGCACAAGTGAGCAGAGGCTGTCCCTGTCCCTTCCTTCCTGACCCCCAGCCCTCAGCTATTGATACACATTGATCAGATCCCTCTCAGCCTTCTCCTCTCCAGACTGAACAGCCCCAGGGCTCTGAGCCTCTCCTCCCCAGGCAGTGCTGCAGTCCCTTCAGCATCCTTGCAGCCCTCCCTTGGACTCTCTCCAGCAGATCCCTGTCCCTCCTGAGATGGGGAGCCCAGAGCTGGACGCAACATTCAGTTACAATTAGATTAAATGAAACAGAGTTTGTTTGACACAAGTAGTGGAAAATGGAGAGAAAAAAATCGATGTAACTAAATGTAAGCAAGATAAATCATAACTCATCTCTTGGCTGCCTAGCTGGTTAGGCTAAACCTCATCATTGCAATGTATTGATTGAGTAGGACAAACAATCTTCTAGCTCCTTGATGTTTCTGCAGCTATTTTCAGTATTCATTGGAGTCTGACAGCTCAGAAGTCCTTTCAGCAGAGCTGACTAAGGTGTTTGCCTTCCTCTGATGGTTATCTCACCCTGCTTTTTCCTCCTTATTCAATACTCCTGGGCCAGCATCTTTCTTTTCTTGCCTGATAATGCTCACTTCCAGCTCACAGAATTTAGACTGAGGCCAATATGTTGCAAGATATAATATTAATATCCCAGTCAATAATTTAGTATCTACCAATGCATTAATGTGCTGCTATCTACTGTACTGTTGCTCTTCCAGTGGTTTAACATCTGCCATCAGTCTCAGAGCTAATGTGCAGCTCACAGAAGCACAAAGGTGGCGAGTGACAGGTCCCCTCCCCGGGGCTCTAGCAGCTGCACATGCTGCTCAGCTGGCAGCACAGCCTCAGCACATCTCACAGCAAGGCACAGGGAAAACTTCTGGAGGACACTTCACATTTTCTGAGCCTTATCTTATATTCTTGGATGGCAATACCTGCCAGGGCTCAGCTGCTGGCTGAGTTAAAATCAGGGCACCACACTGCTAGTGTCAGACATTTTGCAGGTGAATGGACAGGGCTTTGATTCCTGTTCCTCTGCCTTGTCCCAGAGTGGTGATGTTATGCAGAGCCCTGGCCCCTGGGGCGGAACAGGGTATGTGAAGAACTCCAAAGCCAGCTGTAAGAACCTTTCATTCCAGGCTAGACAGGAGAAGAGAATAGGATAGGATAGGATAGGATAGGATAGGATAGGATAGGATAGGATAGGATAGGATAGGATAGGATAGGATAGGATAGGATAGGATAGGATAGACCAGACCAGAAGAGACCTTCAAGATCATCGTGTCCAACCCATCATCCAACACCACCTAATCAAATAAACCATGGCACCAAGCACCCCATCAAGTCTCCTCCTGAATACCTCCAGTGATGGTGACTCCAGCCTAAACCTCCCCTGGTACAGCCTGAGACTGTGTCCTCTTGCTGGCTGCCTGGGAGAAGAGACCAACCTCTGCCTGTCTACAACCTCCCTTCAGGTAGTTGTAGAGAGCAAGAAGGTCACCCCTGAGTCTCCTCTTCTCCACGCTAAGCAACCCCAGCTCCCTCAACCTCTCCTCACAGGGCTGTGTTCCAAACCCCTCAGAACACACAGAGGAGAGGATGGCAGCTCATGGTAAATGCTTGGAACTTGGGAAGTTCAGCTGAACCTGCTGGTGAATGCTCCACACCATGCTGCCATCCTGCCAGCTGTACAATGGAGTGCTGGCTGGAGCAATGGATCCTGGGGCTTGGGGCTCAGACCCTAACATGAGAGGCTTCCTGTTTCTGCTTGCTGCTTCAGTGTCCAGGTTTGGGGGGCTGGTCTTTTCCATTGGGCTGGCTGTGGCTTTGGAGCATGGCTTCTGCTACCCCTTTAGGCTGGATGATAGGAGGAAGTTCTACACAGAGAGAGTGATTGCCCATTGGAATGGGCTGCCTGGGGAGGTGGTGGAGTCACCATCATTGGAGGTGTTCAGGAGGAGACTTGATGGGGTGCTTGGTGCCATGGGTTAGTTGATTAGGTGGTGTTGGATGATAGGTTGGACACGATGATCTTGAAGGTATCTTCCAACCTGGTCTAGGGCTGGTCTGGTCTGGTCTGGTCTATTCTACTCTACTCTACTCTACTCTACTCTACTCTACTCTACTCTACTCTACTCTACTCTACTCTACTCTACTCTACTCTGCCTTTGCTGTGCTTTTCTGCCAAGCAGGCAGTTGTAGATTGCATTATTTCCATGAAACTCCCTCTTTGTATCAAGCCAGGGATGTTCTGGTGTGTGTTACTTTCCCTCCTGCTCTGTATGAGGAGGACTCACTGGTAAGAGCAGGCTGTCTTCAGCTGGCACAGCTTAAATACATCTTCCTGTTCTGAATGAACAGCATCAGAAAGTTGTTTGTCAGTTATATGGTTTGGGAAGGAAGAAGAAGATTTAGCTAATGGGTACCAGGCACCAGCCCTCCCAGTGAAAGAAAGTTTGAATTCTTGTACACAAGATGAGCTGCTCAAAACTTCAGTTATTCTCAGTGAATTCAAGGAAAGTAGCCCACAATTTAAATGATAGTTTTATATCATGCAGGTGACAAAATTAATAGATGAGGAGCGAGCAACTGATGTCATTTACCTGGACCTTAGCAAAGCCTTCAACACTGTCCCACACCACATCCTGGTCTCCAGGCTGGTGACACATGGGTTGGATGGGTGACCACTAGATGGATAAGGAACTGGCTTGATGGCCGCACCCAAAGGGTGGTTGTCAATGGCTCCATGTCCCAGTGGAGGCCAGGGACAAGCAGAGTCCCTCAGGGATCAGTCCTGGGACCTGTCTTGTTCAACATCTTTGTGGGGGACATGGACAGTGGCATTGAGTGCACCCTCAGCAAGTTTGCTGATGACACCAAGCTGTGTGGTGCAGCAGACACGCTGGAGGGAAGGGAGGCCATCCAGAGGGATCTTGACAGGCTGGAGAGGTGGGCACAGGCCAACCTCATGAAGTTCAACAAGAGCAAGGGCAGGGTCCTGCATCTGGGTCGAGGCAATCCCAGGCACAAATCCAGGCTGGGCAGTGACTGGCTGGAAAGCAGCCCTGAGGAGAGAGACTTGGGGGTGCTGGTGGAGAAGAAGCTCAACATGAGCTCTCAATGTGCACTTGCAGCCCACAAAGCCAATCAGATCCTGGGCTGCATCAGAAGTGTGGCCAGCAGGGCAAGGGAGGTGATCCTCCCCCTCTGCTCAACTCTGCTGAGACCCCACCTGGAGTACTGCCTCCAGTTCTGGAGCCCCTGTTACAAGAGGGATGTGGAGGTGCTGGAGGGTGTCCAGAGAAGGGCCACGAGGATAAGCAGAGGGCTGGAACTGCTCTCCTGTGAGGACAGACTGAAGGAGTTGGGGCTGTTCAGTCTGGAGAAGAGAAGTCTCCCAGGTGACCTAATTGTGGCCTTCCAGTATCTGAAGGGGGCTACAAGAAGGCTGGGGAGGGACTGCTCAGGATCTCAGGCAGTGCTAGGACTAGGGGGAATGGAATGAAGCTGGAGGTGGGGAGATTCAGGCTGGAGGTGAGGAGGAAGTTCTTCCCCATGAGAGTGGTGAAGCCCTGGAATGGGTTGTCCAGGGAGGTGGTCGAGGCCCTGTCCCTGGTGGCGTTTAGTCCCAGGCTGGCTGAGGCTCTGGGCAGGCTGATCTGGTGTGCGGTGTCCCTGCCCATGGCAGGGGGGTTGGAACTAGATGATCCTTGTGGTCCCTTCCAACCCTGTCTGACACTATGATACTATGATATCCTGCTTCTCTTCCCTGTGCTTTCCCCTTGGCTGTTTGGATCACTTCCTCCTGGTGCACCATTGGGTTGTAATAAGCTTCATAGCTTTTTGTCAATTAAGAAAAAATCATCATTTCTGCTCCTTAATTTTAAATGCTATCTCTCAACAAATCCCTCATCCATCTTCCTCAGAGCTAACATGTCACACGGGTTTGGATTCACTGAAATATTGATTCTGAGTCTTCTCTCATCTCCTAGTTGAATGCCTAGTTGCCCATCAGCCAGAAATGTGCTCTGGTGGCCAAGAAAGCCAAGGGCAACCTGGAGAGGATTAGAAGGGCTGTGGTCAGTAGGTCAAGAGAGGTTCTCTCCCCCTCTGCTCTGCCCTGCTGAGGCCACATCTGGAGTATTGTGTCTAGTTCTGGGCCACTCAGCTCAAGGACCTCAGGGAACTGCTTGAAAGAGTCCAGCACAGAGCCATGAAAATGCTGAAGGCAGTGGAAGATCTTCCTCATGAGGAGAGCTTGAGGGACCTGAGGGCTCTGGAGCTTGGAGAGGAGGAGCCTGAGAGGTGACCTCCTTGCTGTTGATAAAGCTGTGCAGGGGGAGTGCCCAGAGGCTGGAGCCAGGCTCTGCTGGGGGATGCCCAATGCCAGCACAAGGGGCAGTGGTGGAAGCTGAGGCAGAGGAAGTGCCATGGAAACAGGAGGGAAATGTTTTCCCTGTGAGGGTGACAGAGGCCTGGAGCAGGCTGCCCAGGGGGGTTGTAGAGTCTCCCTCTCTGGAGATCTTCAAGCCCTGCCTGGATGTGTTGCTGTGTGATCTGCTCTAGGTGTTCCTGCTCTGGCAGGGGGCTGGGACTGCGTGAGCTTTGGAGGTCCCCCCCAGCCCCTAGCACTCTGTGACTCTGTGAATGCCTCGTTGCTCCCAGAGTACGGAGCTTCCTGGGGTAGGGGCTTTCTCTAGGTGGGTGATGGGATTGGTCACATTCTAATGATACCACACTGAGGCAGCTCAGTCTCAAGGCACCAGCTCAGGGGACTTTGATGACTTTTCAAGGCAATGCTAATCTAGGTGCTGAAAATCCTCTTCCAGGACCAATTATCTCAGCACAGTCCCGCAAACAGTGTCAGAGACAGACTCCTGGCTTATCTTTAGACTGAGGCTTGACCACTGCCAAGCCACAAGTGCTGGTCTCTCATTAGAGGAACATCAGCTTGAAGTGTGGCCACATCTGCTTGTGCTTACTGCTTGTTTGGGCCACTCAAAACCTGTGAATATTCTGTTAGCAGGGAAGTGCCAAGTCATTAATGACTCTGTGTTCTTAGGGGCTGGTGGCAAAGATGAAGGTCATAGCTCAGGGAGATCATAGTATCATAGTACCAGTCAGGGTTGGAAGGGACCACAAGGATCACCTAGTTCCAACCCCCATGCCATGGGCAGGGACACCCCACACTACATCAGCCTGGCCAGAGCCTCAGCCAGCCTGGCCTTAAACACCTCCAGGGATGGGGCCTCGACCACCTCCCTGGACAACCCATTACAGGGCTTCACCACTCTCATGGGGAAGAACTTCCTCCTCACCTCCAGCCTGAATCTCCCCACCTCCAGCTTCATTCCATTCCCCCTAGTCCTAGCACTACCTGACACCCTCAAAAATCCCTCCCCAGCCTTCTTGTAGCCCCCTTCAGATACTGGAAGGCCACAATGAGGTCACCTGGGAGCCTTCTCTTCTCCAGACTGAACAGCCCCAACTCCTTCAGTCTGTCCTCACAGGAGAGGTGCTCCAGCCCTCTGCTTATCCTCGTGGCCCTTCTCTGGACACGTTCCAGCACCTCCACATCCCTCTTGTAATGGGGGCTCCAGAACTGGAGGCAGTACTCCAGATAGGGTCTCACCAGAGCTGAGTAGAGGGGGAGGATCACCTCCCTTGCCCTGCTGGCCACACTTCTCCTGATGCAGCCCAGGATCTGATTGGCTTTGTGGGCTGCAAGTGCACACTGAGAGCTCCTGTTGAGCTTCTCCTCCACCAGCACCCCCAAGTCTCTCTCCTCAGGGCTGCTTTCCAGCCAGTCATTGCCCAGCCTGGATTTGTGCCTGGGATTGCCTCGACCCAGATGCAGGACCCTGTCATCAACACACTGGAAAATAAGGCTATGTGAAATGCATTATCAGCCCCAATGACACAACAGAGAGCTCACCTTGCTCAAAACCCAGCCTTGCAATACTTCTTCTCCTTCAAAGCCTTTATTTTTGGGGGGTATTTTATTTGTTAACAGTAGAATTAATTGACCAGCTGAAAGGCTCTTTAAACAATCACTGTAATGCATCCAGCTGCATGTCTTATGCACAAGTGCTCTTTATTTGTTTTCCTCTTTTTTTCTGCCCATCAGAAAAACAAATGTTTCCTCACCTATGGGATCCATCAATATGAAACATGCCTTGATAAGTAACAGAGCAAACTCCTCTCTTCCAGTGCTAGAAGTAAGAGGTAGCTCACTGCAGTCAGTGGCCTCATTGGGGTAATATGTCAAAGGGAAGTATGACTTTAGGACTTTGGATGTTCTGGCCAGGAACCCAGAGCTAGATCTCTTCAGCAGCACTGATTTATAGCATCTGAGGCTCTGACCCTGTATTTAATCAGCCACCTTACCATGAGGAGAAAGGAAAAGCCAAAATGTCAGCCAGCAAGCATAAAGGTAACTAACTGCCTCCAATTCAGAGAGTTCTCTAAGAACCCTAAAACCAGAGGAAGTTCCAGTGGTGCTTGCTGCAGCAGATTAGCCTCAAATGGTCACACCCAGCCACTGAAGGTGAGAGCTGGACAGAAATGAACCACCAGGGTGTGTGTTGGCTGCATGGCACAGCTGAAGGAGACTGCTCTGACAAGAGGAGTAGATGCTGCACTCCCAGACTCCTGCCATGAAAGCAAGGCCCATGGAGACATGGAGGTGAAGGAGCAGGAAGCTGATGCTCACGTTTCTTCTGCCCTTGCGCTGCATCATTACAGTGTTACAGAGAAGGAAGCTGAGAACAAGTGGGAGGTCAGAGGGCATTTGGCCTCATTAAGGCTCAGATGTAATTTTCAATGGACCATAAATGTCATCTTTAATTGGCATCACACCCAGTGAATCTCCTCTCTCGAATCATGATGGTGGGGAACAAAGGCAAAGGGCTATGTCCAAGTGGAGGCCAGGGACAAGTGGAGTCCCTCAGGGATCAGTGCTGGGACCAGGCTTGTTTAACATCTGTGTTGGTGCCACGGACAGAGGCATTGAGTGCACCCTCAGCAAGTCTGCTGATGACACCAAGCTGTGTGGTGCAGCAGACAGGCTGGAGGGAAGGGATCCATCCAGAGGGACCTGGACAGGCTGGAGAAGTGGGCACAAGCCAACCTCATGAGGTACAACAAGACCGAGGGCAAGGTTCTACATCTAGGTCAGGGCAATCCCAAGCACTGATATAGGCTGGGCAGCAACTGGCTTGAGAGCAGCCCTGAAGAAACGGACCTGGAGATGTTGGGGGAGAAGCAGCTCAACAGGAGCCAGCAGTGAGAACTTCCAGCCCAGAGAGCCAAGCAGAGCCTGGGCTGCAGCAAGAGAGGTGTGGCCAGCAGGGCAGGGAGGTGATTAGGGTGTCAGGGAGTGATAGGACTGGGGGGAATGGAGCAAAGCTAGAAATGGGGAGATTCAGATTGGATGCTAGGAAGAAGTTGTTCCCCATGAGGGTGGTGAGAGACTGGCACAGGTTGCCCAGGGAGGTGATGGAAGCCTCCTGCCTGGAGGTGTTTGCAGCCAGGCTGGATGTGGTTGTGAGCAACCTGCTGTAGTGTGAGGTGTCCCTGCCCATGGCAGGGGGGTTGGAACTGGCTGAGCCTTGAGGTCCCTTCCAGCCCTGACAATTCTATGATTTTATTCCTTCCTAAGGGAGGTGCTGTGTTTCCTCCTCATGCTGAGCAGAAGCCCATGAGGAACAGCCTCAGCCAGACAGGGTGACCATGCTTTCTTCCTCTGGCTACAGGTAGGCTACCTTCCCATTACCACTGAGACAGGAATATGCTTTGCTTTCAGTCTGCCTTTGTCTAACCTTACCTTTCATCCCAAGGAGTTTGGTATTTCTGTGTATGCTTCATCTCACAACCTTGCTGAGCAGGTTTCTGTTCACAGAATCTCAGAATCGCCAGAGAGCTGTGGCTGGAGGATGCCTCTGAAGACCATCCAGGACAAAGCCTTGCTCCAAAGGGATACTAAACCCTTCACTGAAAACCTAGAGGGTCAGCACCTGCCTTGAAATGCATTCATGCTTGCACCCTAAGTTTGTAAGGCAACTATTCCTATCCAAGGTTTCAATTATAGGACATGTCCTCTAAAATCCTCATCAGATCCTAGCAAGGAAAACTTGGAATATTTCCCACACACACACCTTTTGTTTCAATGGGAATGGTTACAATTTGGATCAATTCTCTGTCATGCCATGGACAGTTTGAACCTAACACAAAGGCTGAACTGAGCTATCTCTGTGCTTGTGAAGAGGGTCAGATGCTGTTCTCAATACCAGAAGTGTTCTAGGTGGGAAGGCAGGAACCATACCTACACCCTGGCAATTCCATTCCATGTTAGGGCATACCTTTGATTTTCAAATGAGAGAAGTAAAAGACAATATAAACCCAAGCAAAAGCAGGGCAAAGTGCAGTAGATATTCTCTTTTTTGGTCTGGATTTCATTCCCTGCTTTGCCTCCCTGCACACTGCAAATCATTCTGCTTACCACACTGAGAGCTGCCAAGAAGGAGCACGTTTGAAAAGCAAACAGTTCCCTCCCTGGTTCACAGGAGAATTTGCTGATTCAAGGGCAAGCAAGAAACAATTGCAGACTCTTCCTTTTGTCACAGGGGTTGCACTGACTCTAAATACAGTTCCTTTTTGTTCCCCTCCTTTGTTTTGCCTGTGCATACCCAGATGTGTTTGTGTACATCTGCAACGAACAGGCAGCTCAGCAACACAACGTTTGTGGCACACCCTTGGAAGTGCTGAGCCTGCTGCCTTCCAGAGACTCAAGGGGCAGAGACATTTCACATTGCATAGGACTGGGCTCCTCCAGAGCCCAAATGACAGTGGCAATATGACTTGGAGATTGTGAGCCAATGCAGCTGAAATCAGCGAGTGAGCTCCTGACTCAGCTCTGGTGTCAGTTCCAGAGGGACCACACAATCACCAGGGGGAGATTCAAAGGGACTGCTTGTCTTGGGAGGTAAGCCAGCTCTGCAGGATCCTCTGCCACTGCCCAGTTGCATTTCAGGTGGCAGTGTGCTATATTTTGTGTGGTGTGGGTGTGAGCATTGTGAAATCGGATGCTGATATGGTCCCTAGCTGAAGCCAGGCTGAGGGGTCCCACCACAGCTTTTCCACAGCCCTGCTCACTGAACCCACCAGAAGTTTGTGCCATACAAACTCCTGTACATGGCACTGCCCACCCAGTTACTCTGTATTCACCACAGCAATCCTGGAGAGTAAAGCTGATGAGGAGCAGCTGAAGGAGCTGGGGATGGTTAGTGTGAAAGAGAGGAGGCTGAGGGGAGACCTCCTGGCTCGCTACAGCTCCCTGCAAGGAGGTTGTGGAGAGGTTGGTGCTGGGCTCTGCTCCCAGGTCATTAGTGACAGAGCAAGAGGGAATGGTCTCAAGCTGTCCCTGGGGAGGTTCAGACTAGACATTAGGAAAGCTTTTTTTCAGGCAAGAGTGGTGAGGGCTTGGAATGTGCTGGGCAGGGAGGTGGTGGAGTCCCCAAGGCTGGCTGTGTTTGCAGGTGGTTTGGCTGTGGTGCTTGGGGCAGTGGTTTAGGGGTGAGGCTTGCAGAGCAGGGCTCTGGGTTGGCCTTGGTCATCCTGAGGCTCTTTTCCAACCTGAATGTTTCTGTGCAGGACACAAAGCTGACTCCTGAGGATGTGCAGAGGGCGCTGCTTTGAAAGCAAGGTGCCCTGAGTGCTTAGCAGTGCAGATGTGTGGTGCTGCAGTTCCTGCTGTGCCATGTGGGATGTGCGGCACAGCCTCCCCTGCCCAGCAGCCGGTGCCAGGGACACATCTGCAGGGCCTCGCCGTCAGCGGACACTGTCGCTTCTGCTTCCTCACACTTCTTTGAGCACCTTCAGCTCCTGTGCTTGTTTTCTCAGTTCTCATGGAGTATGGGGAGCTGGCTGGAGGTTCTCCAGTTTCTAATTATTCACCTTAAATGGAAGAATTTCACATTTGTCTTAGGTGGCTCTTTGGTTTTTTTAACCAGGGGTAATAGTTTTGCTTTCCCCATCAAAGTTTAAAAGAATCCAGGACACCACCAAGGCTCTGAGCTGTGACTACCTCCTGTTTATAATTATCAGCAGCACAGAGAAAATCACAGACCCTCTGTGTCCTGCAGTGTGACTAAAGGAACATCAGAGGCTTTTAGAGAACATAAGGATCACTGAAATGCAAAAGGAAAAAGAAATAGATAAGGCACCAGAAGCAGGCATCCCCCTGATAACTTTGAACTCAAGACACATTGTAAAGTATAGACTGTCTCCAGCAGACCCAGGGAAGTTCTCCTGCCCCTCTACTCTGCCCTGGTGAAACCTCATCTTGAGTATTGCATTCAGTTCTGGGCTCCCCAGTTCCAGAGGGTCAGAGATCTGCTGGAGAGAGTCCAAGGGAGGGCTACAAGGATGCTCAAGGGACTGCAGCACTGCCTGGGGAGGAGAGGCTGAGAGCCCTGGGGTCTGGAGAGGAGAAGGCTGAGAGGGGATCTGATCAATGTCTATCAATAGCTGAGGGCTGGGGGTCAGGAAGGAAGGGACAGGTTCTGCTCACTTGCTCCCTGTGGTAGGACAAGGAGCAATGGATGTGAGCTGCAGCACAGGAGGTTCCACCTCCAAGCAAGGAGGAACTTTACTGTAAGGCTCCCAGAGCCCTGGAGCAGGCTGCCCAGAGAGGTTGTGGAGTCTCCTTCTCTGGAGCCTTTCCAGCCCTGTCTGGATGTATTCCTGTGTGACCTGTGCTGGATTCTATGCTCCTGCTCTGGCAGGGGGGTTGGACTTGAAGATCTCTTTGGGTCCCTTCCAACTCCTGGCATCCTGGGATCTGTGATCTCATAGTGCTGGGGGAAGAGTTTAGTTCAGTAGTTCAGTATCACTAAGGTTGGAAGAGACCTCAAAGATCATCGAGTCCAACCTGTCACCACAGACCTCATGACTAGAGTAGGGAGGCCACTACTGCCCACTGCAGGCTTGATGGACAATCCTTCAAACATTTCCCCAGGACTATTCGGGAGGGGCTGCCTAGGTCTCCTGTCACTTCTTTTGTGCTTTCTGAATGCTGAACAACAACAACAATATCATCTTTGGGCTTACTGACTTGAAAAGCCTTTTCTAGTCTTATTTCAATATACCTCTGTTGGTGTGAGGGGTTGGACTGGATGATCTCTCAAGGTCCCTTCCAACCCCTAACATTCTGTGATTCTATCGTACCTTAAGCATTCTTCATACATTGTTGCTTTGCACATATTTCCATCCTTATAATTAAACTAATTGGGTAGTTAATCAATGCCACCTTTAGCCCTGAGTGGCAACTGACATTAATGAAGGGGGTTGTTCACAACGCAGGCTTGGCAGGGAAAGAAGGAAAGTACAGAGCTCTGCAGATGGAAAGTCAATTAACACTGAGGAGTTGGGGTGGTGGACACTGGAATAGGAATGAGCCTTGTGAAAAGTACCAGTTCCTGGTTGTCTTTGGGAAGGGACAATGCCACCTGCAGCCTGGAAGGCAGAGGGAAAGAACAAAGCCACATGTTGTTGTTGCTTCATGCAGCCCTGCAATTATACCACTGAGCTGATGAAGCCTTTGCTGCGTGTCAGAGAAAGAGTCTCTCTGGTCAAAATATTAACAGGGGAGCAAAGCTGAAGAGATGAAATGTTTGTAGATCAGCAGCTCCACTGCTGAGAGATGTTGTGGCTTTGGCAGTGAACAGGATAAGGCTGTAATAACTGCTGGTCTAGTCAAGAAAAGCTACAGAGATAACCTAGAGCATATAAAGGGCAAGCTTCAGGGATCAATTTACCTCTGTGGGTGCAAATTACATACCCTGTGCCAGCAGGGTGGCACCCCTCAGGAGCAGGGGGTGAAGAACTCATTGTCAGGGACTGGAAAACACCAACTGCTTTCATCTGTTCCCTCAGTGAGGGCTTACAGGGTAGCAGCAATGTGTGAGAGCTGGGACATTCACCCCACCCCAGGCCACTTCTTCTTCAGGGCAACATTTCTTTTGCCTGCTTCTCTGCTACACTCTCTTCAGGACGTACATAGCTTGCCTGAGATGTTCCAGGCATCAACACCCTCACCCCTGCTTCACAAACAAGACCTGCTCTAACCTCACTTACCTCTTCTCTCTCTCCTGTCTCCTTAAACTGCTCCTGGTATGTGCAGTAACATTAGAAGTGCTCACCAGAGGCACTTTGTGTCAGCTAAGGGCTCCATACCAACATCCATGTTTATTTGTAACAAGAAATCTGATGAAGAGCAAGTGAAGGAGCTGGGGATGGTTAGTGTGAAAGAGAGGAGGCTGAGGGGAGACCTCCTGGCTCTCTACAGCTCCCTGCAAGGAGGTTGTGGAGAGGTTGGTGCTGGGCTCTGCTCCCAGGTCATTAGTGACAGAAGAAGAGGGAATGGCCTCAAGCTGCCACCGGGGATGTTCAGGCTGGACATTAGGAAAGCTTTTTTCAGGGCAAGGAATTAGTCAGGGCTTGGAATGTGCTGCCCAGGGAGGTGGTGGAGTCCCCAAGGCTGGCTGTGTTTGCAGGTGGTTTGTCTGTGGTGCTTGGGGCTGTGGTTTAGGGGTGAGCCTTGCAGAGTAGGGTTCTGGGTTGGACTTTTCCAAGCTGAATGTTCCTGGCATCTCTCTCTGTACAGATCATGTTCCATAACTGGGGTTGCTTAACCTGGAGAGGAGGAGACTCAGGGGTGACCTTATTGCTCTCTACAACTACCTGAAGGGAGGTTGAAGACAGGCAGAGGTTGGTCTCTTCTCCCAGGCAAGCAGCACCAGAACAGGAGGACACAGTCTCAGGATGTGCCAGGGGAAGTTTAGGTTGGAGGTTAGGAAGAAGTTCTATACAGAGAGAGTGATTGCCCATTGGAATGTGCTGCCTGGGGAGGTGGGGGAATCACTATCCCTGGAGGTGTTCAGGAGGAGACTTGATGGGGTGCTTGGTGCCATGGTTTAGTTGTTTAGGTGGTGTTGGATTGGTTGATGGGTTGGACACAATGATCTTGAAGGTCTCTTCCAACCTGGTCTATTCTATGCTATAACATTCTAGGGTTAGGATTTACCCCCACCCACAGTATCACAGTATAACTAAGGTTGGAAAGGACCTCAAGGATCATCAAGTCCAACCTATCAGCACAGACCCCATGACTAGACCATGGCACCAAGTGCCACATCCAATCTCCTCATGAACGCCTCCAGCGATGGTGACTCCACCACCTCCCTGGGCAGCACATTCCAATGACGAACAACTCGCTTGGTGAAGAACTTCCTCCTCACCTCGAGTCTAAACCTCCCCTGGTGCAGCTTGAGACTGTGTTCCCTTGTTCTGGTGCTGGTTGCCTGGGAGAAGAGACCAGCCCGTTCCTGGCTACAACCACATTTCAGGTAGTTGTAGAGGGCAATAAGGTCTCCCCTGAGCCTCCTCTTCTCCAGGCAGAGTCCAGGGGCACAATGAACTCCCTGCTCCTGGTGGCCACACTATTCCTAATGCAGGCCAGGATGCCATTGGCCCTCCTGGCCACCTGGGCACACTGCTGGCTCATGTTCAGGTGGCTGTCAATCAGCACCCCCAGGTCCCTCTCTGTTTGGCAGCTCTCAGCCACTCTGACCCCAGCCTGTAGCTCTGCATGGGATTGCCGTAGCCAAAGTGCAGCACCTGGCACTTGGACTTGTTGAAAGCCATCCCATTGGACTCTGCCCATCTGTCCAGCCGGTCGAGGTCCCTCTGCAGAGCCTTTCTACCCTCTAACTGACCAACATCTGCCCCTAACTTGGTGTCAGCTGCAAACTTGCTGATGACTGACTTGACCCCCTCATCCAGATCATCAATGAAGATGTTAAAGAGGACAGGGCCCAGCACTGATCCCTGGGGGACACCACTGGTGACTGGCCGCCAGCTGGATGTGGCACCGCTCACTACCACTCTCTGGGCTCGGCCCTCCAGCCAGTTCCTAACCCAGCACAGAGTGTAGTGGTCCAAGCCACGAGCTGACAGCTTAGCCAGCAGTTTGCTGTGGGGGACGGTGTCAAAGACCTTGCTGAAGTCCAGGCAGACCACAGCCGCAGGCCTCCCCACGTCCACCAGATGGGTCACCTGATCATAGAAGGAGATCAGGTTGGAGAGGCAGGACCTGCCCTTCCTGAATCCATGCTGGCTGGACCTGAGCCCTTGGCCATCCTTCAGGTGCGCAGTTATTGCCGCCAGGATAATCTGCTCCATCACTTTCCCTGGCACTGAGGTCAGGCTGACTGGCCTGGAGTTTCCAGGTTCCTCCACCTGACCTTTCTTATGGATGGGGACCACATTGGCCAGTTTCCAGTCACCTGGGACCTCTCCAGTGAGCCAGGACTGGAGGAAAATGATGGAGAGCGGCCTGGCCAGCTCATCTGCCAGCCGTTAGAGCTTCACCCCTAGACAGGGGGGTTTCCTCCAGAATAAATCACCAGACCAGCTCAGAGAGATCTGGAAGAAAAATGAAACTGTGAGGTAAATCTGAGGTGTGGGACCTGCACCATTCCCCACCTATGGATGCAGAGCCTGTCC
Organism: Melanerpes formicivorus; assembly: GCF_026170545.1. Classification (NCBI taxonomy): domain Eukaryota; kingdom Metazoa; phylum Chordata; class Aves; order Piciformes; family Picidae; genus Melanerpes; species Melanerpes formicivorus. Next base: position 740,193 of record NW_027142355.1, read on the forward strand.
AATCTGGAGCTGTGCTGCAGCTGTGATATTTACTGCCATTTAGACTAGATTATGCAGAGGGGCTCTGTGCCACTGACATTTGGACCAGGACCCAGAGTGTTTCTGTGATCATCTTTTTTTGTAGCATCCTTCCAGAGGAGGATGAGAGTTCTGAGAGAGAAAAATGACATTAAAAAACAAGTAGAAGAGCTTTCCAAGTGCAATTTCCTTTGTTGGGCTGAAGTAAATCTAAATTAAGAAGGATTAGTAAATAGCTAAAATTAGGCCAGGGAGTGAAAATTAAGTGGGTTATCTCAGTTCAACACTGAGCAGAACTTCCCAGAGTCATGGAAGATGGGATTCTTTCTCCTCCTGGAAATCCTTGTCATAAATAGCACTGAGCCACCAGGCACAGCATCTATAATCACCTTCCCCTCATGGTCCCCGGAGGGACTGGAGATCAGAAGCTGCTTCCCCTGCAGGTGAGAACTGACTGATGCCTCAGAGTATTTTTGTGCTTTTACCTTTCCTAAGAGCCTATCCACTGCAGTTTGCTCTTGGGGAGAGTTAAATGGAGCACTGGTAAGGTAAAGGCTGCCATTCAAGTTACCACAAAGTTGGAAGGGAAACAAAGAAACAAAAGAAGAGAGTACAGAAATGTGAAGGTTAAACAGGAGGCTGATCACAGCTCTGGGTGTGGTGAAGCTTGGCATTGCAGGCTCTGTACTGCGGGACCCGGGAGCACCTCAGGGCTTCTAGGGCAAAGATTTCAGCCTGGGAGCCTTCTGACTGCATCCCGGGGCAAAGCTTGTGTGCTTTTGCTTACAGGCAGGTTGGGGCAAGAAGGAAAGCAGCCCCTGGGAAGTCCAGCAGGCAGTTGGGTTTGATCAGGTGGGAAAGCAAAAGCAGGAGCAGCCTGTCAGACCTGGCATAAGCTCCACAAGCAAACCCCACTGTGTCTTAGGAGGGGCTTCAGACAGAGCCTGTGCTCTGCAGACAGGCTGCTGCTGGGCTCTGCTCCCAGGTCATTAGTGACAGAAGAAGAGGGAATGGCCTCAAGCTGCCACTGGGGAGGTTCAGACTGGACATTAGCAAAGCTTTTTTTCAGGCAAGAGTGGTGAGGGCTTGGAATGTGCTGCCCAGGGAGGTGGTGGAGTCCCCAGGCCTGGCTGTGTTTGCAGGTGGTTTGGCTGTGGTGCTTGGAACTGTGGTTTAGGGGTGAGCCTTGCAGAGTAGGGCTCTGGGGTGAACTTGGTGATCCTGAGGTTCTTTCCCAAGCTGAATGTCCTGTGATTTCTGTGCCACTCTATCACACAGCAGGAGCAGAGCACCTCAGAGTGGCACCCAAGGAGGTGACAACAGCATTGACCTGGCTGTGCCCAAGTGCTGAGGGAGTGGAGGAGACACTGTGAGGATGAAGTTTTGTATCTCCCAGATAAAAACAATTGACAAATGAGAACTCTTTGCTGGAGGCAGGCAGGCAGCTCCCACAGAGGAAGAATTCAAGGGATCAGAGGAAAAGAAGTGGGAGACTTGCACTCTTGTTCTGAGTAGGAGTTTCAATACATTTGTCTGCCCTTGCCAGAGACTGTACAGATTTCTTCCCGGGATGTCTCAGAGAGGTGGACAGAGTGCAGCTGAAGCTGTTTCTCCTTGATTTAGCTACTTAGGTATTACATGAGACAGCAAGTGGGTGGTGATACTGAACATGATGATTGGAGTACTGAACACTCTCCCTGTAGGCAACTCTCCTGCCACAGATAAGTAATCATCTGGTACAAACTGCAGCCTTCCTGTGGCTGTGGAGAAGCCACTGCCAAGTTTTGAACTTATAAATGAGGATTAGATGCCTAAATGGCAGGTTATGACCAGGCTGCTTTTTGGGTCTAATGTTTGGGTACTACATTTGACCTATCTTGTAGGTACCTCTAAGAGCATGGTAAGAGCTAGGAGCACTTGCACTTTCTATTTAGGAAATGTAAGGGGGAAAGTGAAGTTAAATAGGGACAATGTGCATTAAAGGGAAGAAGCCATGGAAAGAAAAACAAGATGCTATTGTCACCATAAGCCAAGTTTGTTCTGATCTTGCATTGCACATCACAAAAGGCAGTTTGAGGTTTGGGCCCAGTCTTTGCCTTGAGGGAAGCCAGGAAGCTGTCTGTGCTGGCATAAGGGAGTTAGAGATCCTGGCACAGGTAGTGCAGAGTCACTCCAAAGCAGGAGAGCATTGTCACTGTCCATGGGCTCCAATCCGTCCTGTGCTTGCTGTTCAGATCTCTGCTCAGTAAAGCAAATTCCATCCCAGGCCTGGAAAGCAAATTGTAGAGGTTGACAGAGTCACAGAATGATTGAGGCTGGGACAGAGCTCTGAGCTCCTCCAGCCCAGCCTCTGCTTCACAAGGGACTAGCCAAGGAGAAAAACACACAGGGAAATGTGAATAAACCTGGCTGGAGTGAAGTGGTGTTGAGAGAAGCTTTTGGGAGCATCTCTGTAGCCAGGTGGGGGTTGGTCTCTTCTCCCAGGCAGCCAGCACCAGAACAAGAGGACACAGTCTCAAGCTGTGCCAGGGGAGGTTTAGGTGGGAGGTGAGGAAGAAATTCTTCACAGAAAGATTGGCCATTGGGATGTGCTGCCTAGGCAGGTGGTAGAGGTGTTTAGGAAGAGCCTGGATGAGGCACTTGGTGCCATGGTTTAGTTGATCAGATGGTGCTGGGTGATAGGTTGGACTTGATGTTCTCCAAGGTCTTTTCCAACCTGCTTAATTCTATTTTAAGAAAGCTGTTCCAGAAGGAAGGTTGCAAAGGTTTCTCACTTCCCAGCTAAGTGTTTTATCTGGAGGGTGCTGGAACACTGCAACAGGTTGCCCAGGGAGGTAGCTGGGGCCCCATCCCTGGAGAAATTCAAGGTGAGGCTTGACAAGGCTCTGAGCAACCTGATCTCCTCCACCACACACAGCCCCCCCCCCCCCCTTCATCTTCCCAAAGCAGCTCCTGCTGCCTATGCACCATCCTACACCCTGCCTAAACAGCTTCTGCTCTACCACCAACATTTTGTTCCAGAGCCTGGAGCAAGGGCCTCACCAGCCAAGATACCACCCAGAGTAGCTCAGCCCCAGCCAGCAGCCCCAGCCAGCACCCGTGGAGGGTATCGGAGCAGTCATCAATGTTAGCCCTAACAACCGGGGGGCCACCAGGCCCCCCGGCCTTTGCAGTCACCACCACCATCACCCAGTGTGCACTGTGGGCACTCACCAGGGATGAGAGGAGGATCCTCAGCCCAGATGGGCTCAGCTTGGGGCTGCTGCCCTTCCTAGTGGGGATTAAATAGGGGAGTTGGTGGGGAGGGTCAAGTAGCCACACCTGGGGTGGGAGGAGACTCCAATAGAGGCCAGGTGCTCTGGGGTTTTAGGGGAAAAAGGGGGAAAATGGGTCAGTTGGGGTGAAAAAGGGGCAGATATGGTGGGAAAGGAGAGGTGGTGGTGAAAGAAGGGGATATAAAATGACTTTATTTTCCATAAAACTTCCATAATACACAACTGCAGCTCCTGGTTTGCTTTGCCTCCCTGCAAAAAGAAGAAACCCATCAATAGAATAGAACAGAATAGAACAAACCAGGTTGGAAGAGACCTTCAAGATCATTGTGTCCAACCTATCCAACACTACCTAAACAACTAAACCATGGCACCAAGCATCCCATCAAGTCTCCTCCTGAACACCTCCAATGGTGGTGACTCCACCACCTCCCCAGGCAGCCCATTCCAATGGCCAATCACTCTCTCTGTGTAGAACTTCTTCCTAACATCCAACCTAAACCTCCCCTGGTGCAGCCTGAGACTGTGTCCTCTTGTTCTGGTACTGGTTGCCTGGGAGAAGAGACCAACCTCTGCCTGGCTACAACCTCCCTTTAGGTAGTTGCAGAGAGCAATAAGGTCACCCCTGAGCCTCCTCTTCTCCAGGCTAAGCAACCCCAGCTCCCTCAGCCTCTCCTCACAGGGCTGTGCTCCAAACCCCTCACCGACTCCGTTGCCCTTCTCTGGACTCGTTCCAGCAAGTCAACCTCCTTCCTAAACTGAGTGGCCCAGAACTGGACACAGGACTCAAGGTGTGGCCTAACCAGTGCAGTGTACAGGGGCACAATGACCTCCCTGCTCCTGCTGGCCACACTGTTCCTGATGCAGGCCAGGATGCCATTGGCCCTCCTGGCTGCCTGGGCACACTGCAGGCTCATGTTCAGCCTACCATCGACCGGCACCCCCAGGTCCCTCTCTGCCTGGCTGCTCTCCAGCCACTCTGACCCCAGCCTGTAGCTCTGCATGGGGTTGTTGTGGCCAATGTGCAGAACCTGGCACTTGGATGTGTTCAGTCTCCTGCCCTTGGCCTCTGCCCATCTGTCCAGCCTGTCGAGGTCCCTCTGCAGAGCCTCTCAACCCTCCAGCAGATCAACTCCTGCCCCCAGCTTGGTGTCATCAGCAAATTTACTGATGATGGACTCAATGCCCTCATCCGGATCACCAGTAATACTTCATTAAACACAGTGTTTATTGTAGTGAAACCTTTCCATAAGTATCAATATGCTTGGCAGGAAAATGTGTGCTTTGCAGAACAAAATGACAAGTTTTAACAGCAACAGCAACAAAACTCTCCAAGAATTTTTCTCCCTGAGAAAAATCACAGGAGGTTCCACCTTGACATGAGGAGGAACTTCTTCACTGTGAGGGTGCCAGAGCCCTGGAGCAGGCTGCCCAGGGAGCTTGTGGAGTCTCCTTCTGTGGAGCCTTTGCAGCCCTGTCTGGATGTGTTCCTGTGTGCCCTGTGCTGGATTCTATGCTCCTGCTCAGGCAGAGGAGTTGGAGTGGAAGCTCTCCAGAGGTCACTTCCAACCCCTAACATCCTGTGATCCTGAACCTGTAAGCATAGAAAGTGACTGGTATAATGCATTATTATGTTTCTTAGGTCACAGCTGAAGCATCTCTTTTCTTTGATTCACATTACATTGAGTTTATACTACAGCAACTTCTGTTCTGGCTACTTTATAACTCTGTGATAAGAGAGAGAGTGCTATAGTGAGCTTACAAACCAAACTTTGTCTTTGAGATTAGACCTCTGCCCAAGCATTAATGAAGCTGAAGATGGATCTGCAGGATGGGGTTTGAATCAAGAGCTGCTTAAGTAGTGACTAACTGGTAATCATAGAAAGAAAAGAAGAGAACCAGAAGGGAACATGCAGAGAGCAGTTATATAGTTAAAATAATTAGTTCTGATGCCTTTTGAAGGTGTCAGGGAGTGATAGGACTGGGGGGGATGGAGCAAAACTAGAAATGGGGAGATTGAGATTGGATGTTAGGAAGAAGCTGTTCCCCATGAGGGTAGTGAGAGACTGGCACAGGTTGCCCAGGGAGGTGGTGGCAGCCTCCTGCCTGGAGGTGTTTGCAGCCAGGCTGGATGTGGCTGTGAGCAACCTACTGTAGTGTGAGGTGTCCCTGCCCATGGCAGGGGAGGTTTGGAACTGGCTGATCCTTGAGGTCACTTCCAGCCCTCACAGTTCTGTGATTCTATGATAAATGCAAGTAGGAATGAGTACTTTTAGAAAGGAGTCACAGCATGCACGAGATGTCTCACATCACTGAGCACTTAGCCATCTGGTAGGGTTTGGCTTAGCAAGTTAATCTCTTCCTTTGTCATCTTAGCACTGGGGCCCAGGTTTCTTGTCTGGTGCTGTGTCTAGTTTAGCCTCACACTGGATTACATTTTACCAGGCAACAGAGCAAATTAATGCAAATATATTGGTACCTGGCAGGAGTTAGGCTCACTCCATCTTACACCTTGCACCCGTGTGTTGTGGGATGAGTCAAGGGTGAAAATAAAGCAAGCAGGAAGAAGAAATGCTCTGCCAATCCAAACAAGTCTGTGCAGCCCAGGGAGGTGGTGGAGTCACCATCCCTGGAGGTGTTCAAGAGGGGATTGGATGTGGCACTTGGTGCCATGGTCTAGTCTTGAGGTCTGTGGTGCCAGGTTGGACTCGATGATCTTTGAGATCTCTTCCAATGTCAGTGATACTGTGATACTGTGAAACCAGGTATAGATTCAGTGTGAAGCTCATTTCAATATTGGATAACCTGTGGGATAGCTGTCAGGCCATGAGAAACCCATTTTGCAGATCTTTACAGGTAAGACACAAGGCAGTGCCGCTGTCTCAGGAGCACAGCACTCTAGGATGCACCTTGAAAGTCCATCAGTTTTTAAGAGTGTTTAATTTTGATGCACTTTGCAGCTTGGTTTCCTTCATAATATCTTCCCAGAACATTTGGCAGCAGCCGTCAGGACACCCAGATAAAGACATGAATGGTGTCTGCTTCATCCTCTCTGTCACTCTCACACTTCCAAGCTCTAACAGCACAGCAAAGCTCAGGACTCTCTTCTTCCTTACAGAAGCCACTGCAGCTGTCTGTCTAATTCTGGCTCCTGCAGGCATTTGTGTATCTCTGACTGTGATTTCACAGAGCTCTGGAACCCAAGCTGCTAGGCTAGGAGCAGCAAATGCCAACCATAACTGTTGTGTCTCTGCTGAACCTGTGCCATTCCAGAGGCTGTACAGAGCGGCTGACTCGGAGGCGTTCTTGTCAGCAGCCCATCCATCCCATTCTTAAGTTTGTTCAGAAGCCTTCATTTCAGATTTTCCCCTCCTGCTTGCCTACTCAGCACTCCATATCCAGCACCTCCTCCTCTGACACACAGTTTCAGACATTCCTTCTTGGTGACAAGTCTGCCCCTGCCACACACCTGGATGTGCAGTGCCACAAAGGAGAAAGAACTAAGCAAGTGCCAGGGACAGCAGCTTTGGGGTTGGTTTTTCCCTCCTCCTGCTTCACTGGGAAGTAGGTTTGGTTGGATTTATACAAAGAGCACTAACTTTAGATCTGTGTTTAGACAAGAGAAACCTACCAGAAGCCAGGGGGAGTGGGTGGGGTTTTGTTGTTGTTTGTTTAGTTTTGGGTTGAGTTGGGTTGGGTTTTCTTTGCTGGGGTTTGTTTGGTTCTGTTTTGTTTTGTTTGGTGCTTGTGGGGTTTTGTTTCTTTGGCTCCAGTTTGGGTTTGGGGGTTTTTTGTTTGTTTGTTTGGGGTTTTTTGGTTTGGTTTTGGTTTGGTTTGGTTTCCCCCTAAGTTTAAACAACTTTGCATCTACAAGCAACAAAAAGGTTGCTGTTTTGGGGGGGGGAACTAAACCCAGCAACAGGTACCAGAAGCAGCTTTCCTCCATTCTTTTTGGGTTTTCCATCCAACAGACATATTTTGGCATAAATAACAGAGAGACACACATGAAGAGAGGACTCCTTCAAGAAGTGAATCTAGGCTGCTGCTTCACTTAGCTGTGTACAGTTTTTCTTTGTGGGTCTTTCTGTATCCTCTGTCTGATCCATTTTAAAAGTAGTAAAATATTCAGAATACATTGAGAATATATTTCAATATATATTGAAAGCATTTCAAATGTATTTAAAGTCTGGTTAAATATGCATTGAAACCAGTTAGAATATATTTAAACATACCTTTAAACATATCTTTAAAACATGTGAAATACATTTTCAATGTCACAAAGTTAGACTGGGCCCAAATGTCCAGGTCCATGGAAGTGTCAGCTCTTGGGAACAGCCTGTGGCATTTAACCAGCATTGGTGCCAGTGCTGGCTGTGTGTTTCATTATCATAACTCAGTGTGCAAGAGCTAAAGCCCAGATAATTGCAAGGGATCACAGAATCACAGACCCAGCCTGGTTGGAAAAGACCTCAGAGATCATCAAGTCCAACCTATGACCTGATACCCAACACCTCCTGACAACTAAACCATGGCTCCAAGTGCCACATCCAAGACTTTTCTGAACACCTCCAGGGATGGTGACTCCACCACCTCCCTGGGCAGCACATCCCAATGGCAAATTACTCTTTCTGGGAAGAATTTCTTCCTCACCTCCAGCCTAAACCTCCTCCTGTACAGCTTGAGACTGTGTCCTCTTGTTCTGGTGCTGGGTGCCTGGGAGAAGAGACCAACCCCCACCTGGCTACAACCTCCCTTCAGGCAGTTGTAGACAGCAAGAAGGTCTCCCCTGAGCCTCCTCTTCTCCAGGCTAAGCAACCCCAGCTCCCTCAGCCTCTCCTCATAGGGCTGTGCTCCAGACCCCTCCCCAGCTTTGTTGCCCTTCTCTGGACACATTCAAGTCTCCTTCTTGAACTCTTGAACTTGAAGTATCCTTCTTGAACTCTGGAGCCCAGAACTGTTCACAGGACTCAAGATGTGACCTAACCAGTGGTGAGCACAGGGCAGAATGACCTCCCTGCTCCTGCTGGCCACACTGTTCCTGATGCAGGCCAGGATGCCATTGGCCTTCTTGGCCACCTGGACACAATGCTGGCTCAAGTTCAGCTGCTGTCAACCACTACCCCCAGGTCCCTTTCTCCCTGGCTGCTCTCAGCCACTCTGACCCCAGCCTGTAGCACTGAATGGGGTTGCTGTGGCCAATGTGTAGAACCTGGCACTTGGAGTTGTTAACAGAGGATGGAACAGAACAGAGGATAAAAACAGAGGTCACATTTCTCCTGGCAAGCAAATACCAGCTACAAATAATGCAGATATTGTCTTCTGAAATTTAATTCTGTTCCCAAGGGGTAAAAGAAAGCCTCATGGATGAGGTCACTCCTCCCATGTCTGCTGATGGCTGTAGGGATTTTATAGCTCAGGTGAGAAATCTCTGAATCTACACTGTGCTAAAGCAGCAGCTGAGTAAAGGGGCAGGAATCTCATGTGGTGAGTGAAGAATTTCAAGAGAGTAGTTTGGAATGGAAAAGGAAATTAAAAACAATAATAATAAGAAGAAACAAGAGTTACCTTCTTTACCCCTCTAGGGATACTGTAGAATCTATGAGTTTCCCTCTTTGGTCAGGTTCTGCACTGCTGTGGATCGAAGACTCTATACAAAAGGAGGAGAGATCAGGGAGATGTTTAGCCTACAAAACTCCATTCCTCCTAGTTCTTGGCTAATGTTTCCGAGCAAAGAAGTGGCAGAAGTCGATCAGCAATGATCCTTAGAGGGTGCTAAAAGGACTCCTTTCAAGCCCTCTGTGTTTGGAAGCATCACTGCTCACAGTGGGACCACAGAGTGTCCTTCCTGCTGAACTCCCCCACAAGCTGGGCAGCCATCCAGCGGTGCACAGGGATTTATATCCATAGCAAACCATCCCATTCATCACAGAATGCTGTTCTTAACCCAGCTGTCTTCCATGTGGAAATGAAAACCATTCCTTACTTCTTCCTTCTCCTCTGAGTGAGTTCCACTGAAGACTTCCAAACACAAGGTCATGCTCTCCCTGCTTTAACACAGTGTGTCTATGAGGTGCCTAGAGAGCATCAAGGCTCTTTTTATCCTGCAGTCTCACCAGTTTCCTGATCTTCCCCTGGACTCACTAAATCTTTCTCTGACATAACCTGCTTGCAAGGTAAACAGGGAGCCAAGTATAACCCACCCCCAAAAAAGGGTATAAAGAGAAGTATATGGAGGCTTAACTGCAGTCTTTCCTTTTGCCCAGGTAGGGAAACATTCTCAAGAATAAATTGCAGTCAGATTCTTATTGCATTTAAAGCTGCTTCTGGGATCTTGGTTGAAGGCTGTGACTGGATGTGTGCTCTCCCATTTGAATCTAGTCAACAAGCAATCTGTGTCCACAGGAATAGAGGATGTCAGGGATTGGAAGGGACCTCTGCAGATCTTCCAGTTCAGCCTCCCTCACCAGAGCAGGAGCATAGAATCCAGCACAGGTCACACAGGAACACATCCAGACAGGGATGGAAAGGCTCCAAAGAAGGAGACTCCACAACCTCTCTGGGCAGCCTGCCCCAGGGCTCCGGGACCCTCACAGTGGAGAAGTTCCTCCTCCTGTTGAGGTGGAACCTCCTGTGCTGGAGTTTCCATCCATTGCCCCTTGTCCTATCCCAGGGCACAGTGAGCAGAGGCTGTCCCTGTCCCTTCCTTCCTGACCCCCAGCCCTCAATATTTTTGTTGTTTGTCTGTCCCTGTTGGCAGCCTTAGGGTGGGAAAGTGGCACTGACTGATCCACCCCAGGCAGCAGTCTTGATCCAAACCAAAAAGCTGCTGCAGAGTATCTAGTGACAGTTCTGTGACACACAGATGCAGAATTGAAATCAACACCTTAAGGAGGAGAAACTTATAACAATCCTGTGTCCAATTCTAGGCTCCCCAGTTCCAGAGACACAGAGACCTGATGGAGAGAGTCCAAGGGAGAGCCAGGAGGATGCTTAGGGGACTTGAGCATCTCCCCTGTGGAGGCTCAGCCTTTCCATTCCGGCAAAGTCTGTGCAGTCTGAGGGCTGAAATTTCTCCTGGTGCAAACAGACCTAAATCATTGCTCTGGCTTTGGCAGTCACTGCCCAGCTTACCTGAACTGTCCATCCTGAGGAGGGAAAAGATCAACCTGAACAAAAGTTACCAAATCCTTGTCACATAAAGCTGCCAGCAGAATGGACATTGAGATTCTAGCTTTGAACTGGGGTGATCAGTGAGCAATGTGCCCTTGGGGCCAAGAGGTCCTGGGGTGCAGCAACAAAAGTGTGGCCAGCAGGGCTGGGGAGGTTCTGCTCCCCCTCTGCTCTGCCCTGCTCAGACCACTCCTGCAATCCTGGGTCCAGTTCTGGGCTCCCCAGCTCAAGAGAGACAGAAACCTGCTGCAGAGAGTCCAAGGGAGAGCCAGGAGGATGCTTAGGGGACTTGAGCATCTCCCCTGGGAAGAGAGACTGAGAGCCCTGGGGCTGTTGAGTCTGGAGAAGAGAAGGCTGAGAGGGATCTGATCAATGTCTCCCAATAGCTGAGGGCTGGGGGTCAAGTGGAGGGGGCCAAGCTCTTGTGGGTGGTGCACAGCAATAAGCCAAGGAGCAATGGAGACAAACTTGACCAGAGGAGGTTTCAGCTCCACATGAGGAGAAACTTCTTTGGTGTGAGGGTGTTGGAGCCCTGGAGCAGGCTGCCCAGAGAGGTTGTGGAGTCTCCTTCTCTGGAGCCTTTCCAACCCCAGCTGGATGCATTCCTGTGTGGACTGCCCTGGGTGATGCTGCTCTGGCTGGGGGTTGGCCTGGGTGATCTCTGGAGGTCCCTTCCAACCTCTAATGTTCTGTGACTCTGTGAGTACAGCTTCATAATATGTTTTCAGCTCCTCCAGAAGTTTGTGTGAAAGAAGTGGTTTGGGTTAAAAAGTGGTAGGTTGTCCATCAGCATTAAATAGAATAGAATAGAATAGAATAGAATAGAATAGAATAGAATAGAATAGAATAGAATAGAATAGAATAGACCAGACCAGACCAGGTTGGAAGAGACCTTCAAGATCAATCACGTCCAACCTATCACCCAACACCACCTAATCAACTAACCCATGTAACCAGGCACCCTGTCAAGTCTCCTCCTGAACACCTCCAGTGATGGCGACTCCACCACCTCCCCAGGCAGCCCATTCCAATGGGCAATCACTCTCTCTGTGTAAAACTTCCTCCTGACCTCCAGCCTGAACTTCCCCTGGCGCAGCCTGAGACTGTGTCCTCTTGTTCTGGTGCTGGCTGCCTGGGAGAAGAGACCAACCTCTGCCTGTTTACAACCCCCCTTCAGGTAGTTGTAGAGAGCAATAAGGTCACCCCTGAGTCTCCTCCTCTCCAGGCTAAGCAGCCCCAGCTCCCTCAGTCTCTCCTCATAGGGCTTGTGTTCCAAGCCCCTCACTAACTTTGTTGCCCTTCTCTGGACTCGTTCCAGCAAGTCAACCTCCTTCCTAAACTGAGAGGCCCAGAACTGGACACAGGACTCGAGGTGTGGCTTAACCAGTGCAGTGGACAGGGGCAGAATGACCTCCCTGCTCCTGCTGGCCACACTGTTCTTGATGCAGGCCAGGATGCCATTGGCCCTCTTGGCTGCCTGGGCACACTGCAGGCTCATGTTCATCCTACCATCAACCAGCACCCCCAGGTCCCTCTCTGCCTGGCTGCTCTCCAGCCACTCTGACCCCAGCCTGTAGCACTGCATGGGGTTCTTGTGGCCAATGTGCAGAACCCGGCACTTGGATGCATTAAATCTTATGCCGTTGGACTCTCCCCATCTGTCCAGCAGTGTCCCCAGGCACTGGAGTGGGGAAAGTTACAAACATTTCAAGACTGATCAATGTGCAGCAGAGCTGTGGTAAGAGCCACAATCCTCCACTTTCCCCCCACTGAGAAGCAGCAGAGAGCTCTTGCTCTGGGAGTCTGCAGCTCTGAACAAAACTCTCCCTGCAGCTTGGTTTGCCTTTCAGCTGTTTACTCTTCACCCAAAATGTTCCTTTATTTGTTGTTATTTTGTGCTATTGTGCAAAATGCAATATCAGCATTATTTGTCTCCTTTTTTTTAACCAGAGAAATTCCCATGATTTCCATGTCCCAGCTTACCCTCTCAGAGCCACTTAGCTAGCAAACTGAACTGCAAAAGGATTAGGAAAGATGACTCAGATGTAGAGAGAGAGTTGCTATCGATACTGAGGGTTTCTTTTTGTTCTGTGCCATTAGTAGGTGATGAAAACCTCAACTTTTTCATGCTGCTGTCCCTGCCTGCCCAAGAAAAACTGTGATCAATATTTTCCTATCTGTCATTGTGAGAAAGCAAATCACTCAAAGATTCTAATTAGCCTGTTATTACCAGGTGATAATTAATACCACATCCAATGCCTCTTGCTTCCTTTGAAAGTTACAGTTCTGCTGTGAGGGCAAATGAGCCAGGGAAGAGCTTTCAGTGCTGTGCTGTCAAAGCTGAGGTTCTAAATAGTTCATGGAGTAGCTGTGGCTGGCTGAGAACAATCTCCACATCCTGACAAGTTACCCATTCATCAAAATGCCTCCACCAGCAGGGGGATGGAGAATATTAGTGATTGGTTAATTACAAATCCAATAAGCAGCAGAGATGAAGGGAGCAGTTAGAGGGATCAATAAGGAATGAGAAGGCAGCTTTAGGTGATGAGAGTATGTGCCTGATCTTGGCAAGCAGAGAGTCCAGGGCAGGCTCCAAGCTCTGGCAGTCAGTCAGCCTTTTGCATATGCAGCATATATTTATGCAGTGTAAATGATCAGCAGGGGAAGTAACTTAGGCCAGGAATTAATAGGATCTCAATGCAGTTTGACAGATCTGTCAATATGAAGACTACCCCATTATCCCTCTTAGCACCAGCCCAAATTCTGCAGAGGCCTTAGTAAACCTCTTGCTTGAAGCCAGGCTTTGCTGGTTTTCATCAGGAGGAGGCTTGTGCAGCAGCAAATTCGTCTGAAATTAAACTTTGTGGAGCTCTTTGAACTTCTCTTTGCAGCATCTTGTTGCAGGGGCCCTCTAGAGCCCAGCTGAATAGGATCTGAATTCTGACCCAGAGGGTTGTTCTGATGTTCCTTTCTCTTTCTCCTGATTCCTCTTTGTGGGTTTAAGATGAGGCCCTTGAGAAGCTGTGCATGCAAGGGTGGATTGCTAAAATGAGTTTTAGACAAACTATGCCTTGGTGCCCTCGTAAGGACAGAGCACTTTAATTACCTGCTGCAGGAAGGGTATGCTGCACATTTTAAGAGGTGCTGCCTGGGCTCTAAGCCTTTCACCAAATTACCTGATGGGCAGGAAGCAAGCACCGTGCTCTTATTGCCCCTGGTACCAGAAGCACTGGAATTAACCTCATTCCCCATGCCAGTCCCGGTGCAGCACCCAGGGCAAGCTGGAACCTGAGCGCTTTGACAAGGACCTTACTCCTAGCACCTGCTGTCCTGTGCCCATTTGTGCTCTGAAAACAGCCTCTGAGTGAGTCTCTGGCTGGTATTTTCTATGCTTAGCCTTAGACTTTTGAAAGCAGAGACATTTAGGTGAAAGCTATTAAGCTGTCTTGGGAGAAAGCAAATGTGTGTTTGGAAGAGCACACAACAAAAGTTCACTGTAAATTGGCTGCTCCTCACAAGCTGTGGTTTTGAGGCTCTCTGTGGGGAGAGCAACAGCTCTGGCTTCCATTTGATATCAAATCCTTGTGCAGTCTTCTTTCAACATGAAATCTCCTGAGTTGTATTATTTCTTATCTGAAAACAAGACAAGACATTAGAACGACTTAGGATCATTTACAGCACCATTTCCCCATGCACAGCATCATCTGCTCCTGATAGTCTGCATGGATGTCACTGTACTGCTGGTGGCAGCTAATATTTACATGGCAATGTGGAAAGTGCTTGGACAGAGCTGGCTTTCCACAGAGGCAGTGAGACAGAAGCACTTTCCTTCTTGCTATGCCATGCATTCCATTCTATCATCTTATTGTCCCACTGCTGCAGAAAGCAATTGCAGCTGGAGAGACCTTTGGGTCTTGCTGCATTCCTGAAGGAGGAACAGAAGTAATTAGGCTCTTTCTGCTCCCCGTTCTTCAGTGCTGATGTAGTGTGACTTGACTCTGTCCTCACTGCAGAGCAGGACTTAATAAGTCCAAATGAACTCTAAATGACAGTGCCAGACAACAGTTGGCACTCCTTTTATCAGCGTAATTACCACTATGTGTGAAAAGCTAAACCGGGGGCCAGACGCCGCGTGGCAGCTCAACTCCACCAGAAGTGAAAACTGGCTTCAAGCAGCCTGTGTTTTCTTCAGATTCAGGGGCCAGCCTTGTCAGGATTGAGAAACACAGCTGGAATTTGTGAGAAGAAATCCTTTCAGCAAGCTTCTCAGCTCTAATCTATGGACTAAATGTTATCTCTGTGCATACAACGATGATGTTGTTGTGAATATTCCAATTGTTAAAATGAGCCTAAGCTTGCCTGTGGACACTGACAAGTATAATAGAATGGATTGTTGTTCACTGCTTCACTGTGGCTTCTATCTTAGTGGTGTTAGATATATTTGCTCATGAAGCATTATGTACCTGATTCACCCACAGAGAGAACCTGATGTCTGCAACCCATTGGTGGATGCAGATGGGAAACTTCTCTGCTGAAAGCAGTCACACCATAACAAAGCAGCTGGGAAGACATAGTGGAAAGGTATCCAGATCCCTTTGTGATGCCCAGAATATCCTGCAGCTCATCTTAAGACTGAGTTAACAGAAGGCAGCAAGCCTCACATTTGCAGTATGTATAACAGGCTGCTAGCTCTAAAATGCTGCAAATGCTTGAGAGAATAAAGACGCAGAAGTCAGTGTCAGAAAGTCACTTTCCCCCCCACTGTCTCCTGAACTGCAGAGAAGAAAAATCTCTTTCAAGACTGAGACTCTGAGGATGAGATTCTTTGCTACAAAGGGGAAAGAAAACTCTGTTCCTAGGAGGAGTCTGTATATGTGTTAGTATTGCATCATTTAGCAGCCTCATTCATCCCCAGAAAATGTTCGTCTTGTGTTTTGTTCAGTTGCTCACTTCACCGTCTTCTTACCTACCTCTCCAGCTAAACACTCCATAAACTGATGCTTAATCCAACTGTGGCCCCTGGTTCCTCCTTGTTCTGTTCTCTAACACTTCTGAGGTGTGTTTGTTTCTACAGGCTTTGAAGTTCCTCTGCAGTGTTACAACTTCTGCCTCAGACCAAACAAGCTCAGGGCCCTCAGTCTCTCCTGGCAGGTCATTCTCAGTCCTGGGTGAGCTGTGCTCTAGAATCCACCTGACCTCCTCAGATTAGAAAGGAAGTGACTCAGATGCAATGAGAGGACAAGAGAGAAAAGTGTTAAGCTGAGGAAGAGTAGGTTTAGGATGATGTAAGGAAGGAGTTCTTCAGTAAAGGGTGGTGAGACTCTGGAACAGGCAGCCCAGGGAGGTTGTGGCTGCCTCCTCCCTAAAGGTGTTTAAGGCCAGGCTAAATGAGGCTTGAGTCTAGTTGGGAGGCATCCCTGCCCATGGCAAGGAGGTTGAGTTAGATAGTCTCTAAAGTCCCTTCCAATCTAAGCCATTCTATGCTTCCTTGATCTCTGAGTCACACAATCCCTCCTGGGACTGATTCCCAACACAATCTTTCTAGAGGTTCCCACTGCAGTTCACTTTTGGCAAGAGAAGCTTACATGACAGCAAACACTGCCTGCACTGTACATCAGTGAATATTGGGGACCAGGAGCATCCTGCATGGCTAATGTAACAGATTAATAAGGAGGCTTCAGTGCCTGGTCACACTTCGGCTCAGACAATGACAAACTTGTCTGGAGGGAGGTGTAACAAAGCTTCCGCCAAGAGGCAATTCACTGTATTTGAAAATGTTCATCAACCAGTTCCTAAATCCCAAAGCTTCTGTGGTTTCTGCAGAGTGGAGGAGCCTGCCAGATGCAAGCATTTGTTCCACTTTTTTCCCATCACTGTTGCTGGAGTATTGTTGATTTTGATCAACTTTATCCTCACACTTTCCTGAAGCACCCTTAGATGTCCAGAGATAAAATTTCCCAGCGCTTACCATGGGGAAATATCGAGATGTTTGGAAAAGCTGAGATCAGATTTTAACCTGCAAATGCAGAAAGGGTCAGTTTGACAGAAGAGCTGGGAGCTCTTGACCTCAGGAGAGCTCTCCAGAGGAAGTAAACATTTTGTTGGTATTCCTATGAAAGAGAGAAGAAACAACTATTCTCTACCTAGAATGCTTCCCTTTCAGAACCTGAAAGATGTGTCCTGAAATCAGAGAGCTTTCCGCATACCTGAACTTAGCAGTTTGTGGATGAAGCTGTGTTTGTATCTCAGCTGAAGGGAAATTGGATTACTTTCATGAATAAGAATCAGAGGCTTTCCTTTTGGAGCCCATATTGAACGTGCCAATCTCTCGTGCTCAAGACAGAACATGAATGCACAATTGTGCCCAGCTTGCTTACAGAGCTGCTGTTGTTACTTCATAAATGGCTATGAAGTACCAATTCCTTTTCTGTTAGTTAAAAACAGTCTTTAAGCGCTGCCAGCACCTGAATAGGAAGGGCAGATACCAAATAAGCAACTATTTCATGATAGCTTGTTTATCCCTTCAGATAAACTGCTCTGTTTTGTAATCCTTTCCCCACATCCCTTCAAGCTTTCACATTTTAAGTATGTGACAAAAATAGCAGAAAGGGCTGGTTGCCAACTCAAAAGTAGTGGAAACTCTGTGCAGGCTACCCTGATGGAGAAGAGCTCCACAGAATAAGACCTTGGAGTGCTGGTGGGCAGCAAGTCCTGCATGGGACAGCAATGTGCCCTGGTGGCCAAGAGAGCCAATGGGGTCCTGGGGTGCAGCAACAAAAGTGTGGCCAGCAGGGCCAGGGAGGGGATCCTCCTCCTCTGCTCCACTCTGCTGAGACCCTACCTGGAGCTCTGGGTCCAGTTCTGGAGCCTCTGTCACAGAAAGGATCTGGAGGTGCTGGAACATGTTCAGAGTTGGGGCTGTTCAGTCTGGAGAAGAGAAGGCTCTAAGGAGACCTAATTGTGGCCTTCCAGTATCTGCAGGGGGCTCCAAGAAAGCTGGGGAGGACTTTTGAGGGTGTCAGGGAGTGATAGGACCTGGGGGGGGGGGGGAGGGGAATGGAACAAAACTAGAAATGGGGAGATTGATAGTGGATGTTGGAAGAAGTTGCTCCCCATGAGGGTGGTGAGAGACTGGCACAGGTTGCCCAGGGAGGTGGTGGCAGCCTCATCCCTGGAGGTGTTTGCAGCCAGGCTGGACGTGGCTGTGAGCAACCTGCTCTGCCAGGGTTGGAACTGGCTGATCCTTGAGGTCCCTTCCAACCCTGGCAGTTCTCTGATGACGTGTCTAAGGGAGAGGATGAGGATGTTTGTTAGTTCTGTAGGACATTTGGAGAGCCACAGATGAAGACAGAAAAAGGAAAATTTAAAAAAATGAGGGAAAAGAAACAATTACATAAAAAATTAGAATCAATGACATTCCAAGGAGCCAAGGAAACAATTCTCAACAAGACTCCACTTCCCACTTACAAACCTGCATTCACCATGGGCTGCACACTCTGGCAGGAGAGCTCATAGTCTGTGATTCAGGACCAACTTTGTGTAACTCCTCCTGACAGAGCTGAGAGGCTTTTATTGCCTCCTGTTCCCTGATGTGGTTTTCCTTTTCACCACTGCAAGCTGCAGAACCCCTCCTCCCTGTGTGGTTTGGTTTACAAGCTTGCCAGAAGTCATACCTGTGGTTGGGAGTATGTGAGATTTGAATGAACAACAACAGCTTCTAGGGAGCTGAGCAACCACCACACAGAGTAGGACAAACTCCTGTGCTTGGGTGAAGGCTCATTTGGCCAGAGGGGTAATTCTCAGGGGAGCCTTGCACAAAGTGCAGAGCCCAGCACAATGCTGGCTGAGGACTGCACAGTTTCACTTCAACCACAACCTCCACAGGAGAAATGGCTAAACAGAAACCTTTCCTCTATTAGAAATGTTAACAGAGGATCAGCACCTAAAAAGGGAGGAGAGCTACTCCAGGACAGGGCTATGCTACTAAGCACATTGTTCCTGTCTTGATTGTCTCCTGGACAGTCACTAAGATAACATTTGCCTCAAGCAGTACAGGTGCAGGCAGCACAGCTTGTTCCAGACCTAGAAATTAGCCATCAGAAGTAGCAAACATTGATGATCCAGCAGCTCTGGCTGGAGTGAGCATGGACTGCACTCAAACACCAAACATTGATGATCCAGCAGCTCTGGCTGGAGTGAGCATGGTCTGCACTCAAACACCAAACATTGATGATCCAGCAGCTCTGGCTAGAGTGAACATGGACTGCCTGCACTCAAACACCAAACATTGATGATCCAGCAGCTCTGGCTGGAGTGAGCATGGACTGCCTGCACTCAAACACCAAACATTGATGATCCAGCAGCTCTGGCTGGAGTGAGCATGGTCTGCACTCAAACACCAAACATTGATGATCCAGCAGCTCTGGCTAGAGTGAACATGGACTGCCTGCACTCAAACACCAAACATTGATGATCCAGCAGCTCTGGCTGGAGTGAGCATGGACTGCCTGCACTCAAACACCAAACATTGATGATCCAGCAGCTCTGGCTGGAGTGAGCATGGTCTGCACTCAAACACCAAACATTGATGATCCAGCAGCTCTGGCTGGAGTGAGCATGGTCTGCACTCAAACACCAAACATTGATGATCCAGCAGCTCTGGCTGGAGTGAGCATGGACTGCCTGCACTCAAACACCAAACATTGATGATCCAGCAGCTCTGGCTGGAGTGAGCATGGACTGCCTGCACTCAAACACCAAACACTGATGATGATTCAGCAGCTCTGGCTAGAGTGAGCATGGACTGCCTGCACTCAAACACCAAGCATTGATGATCTAGCAGCTCTGGCTGGAGTGAGCATGGTCTGCACTCAAACACCAAACATTGATGATCCAGCAGCTCTGGCTGGAGTGAGCATGGTCTGCACTCAAACACCAAACATTGATGATTCAGCAGCTCTGGCTGGAGTGAGCTTGTACTTCTTCACTTATAGCCTATTTTATCCACTTCTCAGGATCTCAGGTAGTGATAGGACTAGGGGGAATGGAATGAAGCTGGAGGTGAGGAGATTCAGGCTGGAGGGGAGGAGGAAGTTCTTCCCCATGAGAGTGGTGAAGCCCTGGAATGGGTTGTCCAGGGAGGTGGTTGAGACCCCATCCCTGGAGGTGTTTATGCCCAGGCTGGCTGAGGCTCTGGCCAGTCTGATCTAGTGTGGGGTGTCCCTGCCCATGGCAGGGGGTTGGAACTAGATGATCCTTGTGGTCCCTTCCAACCCTGACTGACACTATGATACTATGATACTCTGACTCCTTTCTTTCCCTGTGTCTGCTGCTCTGTATTCTGTTACAGCTGTGCCTGGCTCATCTCTGCCTAACAGTTTCAGAAAGCCAAGTGAAGTGCACATTTGTTGCAAGCTTCCTGGCAAGGGAAGGAGCTGTGTGCTGAGCCAGGTGCAGTGGAGCAGCAGCTCAGAGAGCAGATCTGAGTGTAATAGCATTTCTCATCAGGCCCAGATGAAAGTGAGCACACACTAGGTCTGGCCCAGCTGAAACTTTGATTCGGTGCCACAACTATTAGATTCAAATACTCACACACACACCAAAGGAACTAAAGCAGCAGCACAGTACAAAAGCTGCTTGCTTTGATGTCCTGGGGTCTGTTTATTGTTTTAATGCCCTGAGATTCTTTGTATCATCTTAAAACCATTTTGATTTTGAGACTTATTTGAATGTGAAGAGACTTTGCAAAGCCCTTTGCTAGAGCAAAGCAGAGATAAACTAATCCCTTTGCAAGTACTGACAATTTCTGATGCATATATGTGGCTTTTGTCAAGATGAGACAAAGCAGCTTCCAAATTTCCTTATGCAAATATGGGAGAATTCAGCCTCACCACTGAGAGCAGGAAATGATGTCTTTAATTAAGAGAACTCTGCTACAGAGCACATCAGCACTGAAAGCAGACTTTCATCCTTTTGAGCTTCAGTGCTCTACAAAATTGTTCATCCAAGCTCTTGGTACTTCTTTGCCTTAGCTGAACAAGAATGGAGAAGAAAAGTTGGTGTTCTTGTGAAAAGAGAGGAGCTAAACGTTTTCATACCACAGTGTAACAAGGCATACACTGTTGCTGCTCAACCTGCAGAGCAGAAGCCTCTCTGCATTAATACTTCTCTAAGAAGTTAAGCACAATGTGGAAGGATTCTGTGCAGTGTGTGCAGGACATCTATCAGCCAGGATCTGGGTGGGAAAAGTCCAGCTGGAGAGCTGGAACTGGTGGAGTCCTCCAGGGATCAGTGCTGGGTCTGGTGCTGTTCTACATTTTCATCAGTGACATTGGTGAAGGTACAGACAGACAGAGCCTGCTTAGCAGGTTTGCTGACAACACCAAACTGGGAGGCTTGGCTGAGACACCTGAAGGCTGTGTGAGACTTGGACAGACTGAGAGCTGGGCAGAGAGGAACCAAATCAAGTTCAGCAAAGATGAATACAGAGTCCTGCAGCTGGGCAGGAAGAATAACCTGCAGCAGGACAGGCTGGGAGGTGACCTGCTGGAGAGCAGCCCCAAGGAGATGCACCTGGGAGTGCTGGTGGGCAGCAAGTTCTGCATGGGACAGCAATGAGCCCTGGGGGCCAAGAAGGCCAAGGGGATCCTGGGGAGCATTCAGAGGAGTGTGTCCAGCAGAGCCAGGGAGGTCCTCCTCCCCCTCTACTCTGCCCTGCTGTGACCTCACCTGGAATATTGCATCCAGCTCTGGGCTCCCCAGTTCAGGAGGGACAGGGATCTGCTGGAGAGAGTCCAAGGGAGGGCTACAAGGATGCTGAAGGGACTGCAGCACTGCCTGGGGAGGAGAGGCTGAGAGCCCTGGGGCTGTTCAGTCTGGAGAGGAGAAGGCTGAGAGGGATCTGATCAATGTCTATCAATAGCTGAGGGCTGGGGGTCAGGAAGGAAGGGACAGGGACAGCCTCTGCTCACTTGTGCCCTGGGATAGGACAAGGGGCAATGGATGGAAACTCCAGCACAGGAGGTTCCACCTCAACATGAGGAGGAACTTCTCCACTGTGAGGGTGCCAGAGGCCTGGAGCAGGCTGCCCAGAGAGGTTGTGGAGTCTCCTTCTGTGGAGCCTTTGCAGCCCTGTCTGGATGTGTTCCTGTGTGACCTGTGCTGGATTCTATGCTCCTGCTCTGGCAGGGGGGTTGGGCTCAACAGACTTAGGAGGTCCCTTCCAACCCCAAACATGCTGTGACCTGTGAAGGGTCTTTTGGTTTATGTGCAACACCATTGTAAGGAACTTGCTCAAGCCAAGGTGAAAAATTCCTTCTCCAAGGAACTTTGCCTGTTTGAGAATTTAAAATTGCCTGTTGAAGAGCTTATAATTTACTGAAAGGTTACTTTTCAGTGCAGCTCCTGTTAAGGCAGAGAGCACAATGCACCTCCCTGGAAAGGAAATCATTCTGAAAGAAACTGAAATCATTGTTTCTTCTGTCTGACTTCAATTATGTGTTATTATTTTTACCTTCCTCTTTGTGAATCACCTATGCCCCTTTAATTCCACAGTGAAAAAGCAAAGAAAGAACTTCCTTCCCTGAGAAAGTGTAGCAGTGATTACCTTCTGTCTTCCTAGCAGGCAGTGTGAAGCTGCCAGCGTGGAGATCACATTTCCAATCCCTCCGTGAGGTCTTGCTTTGGGCTGCTAAAGCCAAACCTGCCCAGATGCAATAAAGCCTTTATAACTGCAGTTAAGTTATTCAAAGCGGAAGGGGCTGCTAAGACAAAGACAAGCAGGCAACTGATACTAAATCCAGGAAACACTGTCCCCCATAGCAAACTGCTGGCTAAGCTGTCAGCTCGTGGCTTGGAACACTACACTCTGTGCTGGGTTAGGAACTGGCTGGAGGCTGAGCCCAGAGAGTGGTGGTGAATGGTGCCACAGCCAGCTGGCAGCCAGGCACCAGCGGCGTCCCCCAGGGATCAGTGCTGGGCCCTGTGCTCTTTAACATCTTCATTGATGATCTGGATGAGGGGATCGAGTCAGTCATCAGTAAATTTGCAGCTGACACCAAGTTAGGGGCAGATGTTAGTCAGTTAGAGGGTAGAAAGGCTCTGCAGAGGGACCTCGACAGACTGGACAGATGGGCAGAGTCCAATGGGATGGCATTCACAAAGTCCAAGTGCCGAGTGCTGCACTTTGGCTACGGCAATCCCATGCAGAGCTACAGGCTGGGGTCGGAGTGGCTGAGAGCTGCCAAACAGAGAGGGACCTGGGGGTGCTGATTGACAGCTGCCTAAACATGAGCCAGCAGTGTGCCCAGGTGGCCAAGAAGGCCAATGGCATCCTGGCCTGCATTAGGAATAGTGTGGCCAGCAGGAGCAGGGAAGTCCTTGTGCCCTGTGCTCAGCATTGGTTAGGCCGCACCTTGAGTACTGTGTCCAGTTCTGGGCCCCTCAGTTTAAGAAGGACATTGAGACACTTGAAGGTGTCCAGAGAAGGGCAACAAGGCTGGGGAGAGGCCTTGAGCACAGCCCTGTGAGGAGAGGCTGAGGGAGCTGGGATTGTTTAGCCTGGAGAAGAGGAGGCTCAGGGGTGACCTCATTGCTTTCTACAACTACCTGAAAGGTGGTTGTAGCCAGGAGAGGGTTGGTCTCTTCTCCCAGGCAACCAGCACCAGAACAAGAGGACACAGTCTCAAGCTGCACCAGGGGAAGTTTAGGCTGGAGGTGAGGAGAAAGTTCTTCACTGAGAGAGTCATTAGGCATTGGAATGTGCTGCCTGGGGAGGTGGTGGAGTCACCATCCCTGGAGGTGTTCAAGAGGGGATTGGATGTGGCACTTGGTGCCATGGTCTAGTCATGAGGTCTGTGGTGACAGGTTGGACTTGATGATCCT
Source organism: Melanerpes formicivorus (assembly GCF_026170545.1). Taxonomy (NCBI): domain Eukaryota; kingdom Metazoa; phylum Chordata; class Aves; order Piciformes; family Picidae; genus Melanerpes; species Melanerpes formicivorus. Next base: position 763,535 of record NW_027142355.1, read on the forward strand.
CGAGGTCTCTTCCAACCTTGGTGATTCTGTGATACTGTGAAAGCCTGCAGAAAGTCCACTGGATGTTCCTTCCTAGCTTTTGCACAGATAGCTTCAAAGACAGCAGTGTGGCTGGCAGAGCAGCTGCAGCCTAGCTGGCAGTGGGGGCAAATCTATTAGAAGCAGAAATCCATGTTCCTACCCACAGCTAAAACGCTCCTGCCCCTGAGACTGCAATTGAGTTGCAAGGCAAGCTGGATCCATAACAAAGGAGAGCAATTACAGGTAATCTGGGCCTGTAGGCAAACAGAAGTCAAATGTAATGATGTTGCAGGGCAATTATTTGCTTAGAGTTCTCTAGCTGGGCATTTAATTTAGAAGGGACTAAGACAGTGCTTGTGGAAGATAGATTTTGGTAACAGCTAATGGGAAAGATCATCCCAGTGAAACCTGGATGTGTCCAGCTCTTTGAAGAAGAATTTTCTCTTGGTGCAGACAGCTTCTCCTGCTTTCTCCCTGGTTCCTGCCATCCTGAGAGCCATGGTCAAACACTTCTGACAGAACCTGAGCATTCAGAGCTGTCCTGGCATTCTGCCTTCCAGCCCAGCTTGAGTTGCCCATAAAGGACACGGAGATGGCTTTAGAAGTAATGGATAAAACCAGGAGTGGGATGAAATTCCAGACTGAAGCATGTACTTTTAGATGTCTAGATGTAGGCTAAGTGCCCAGGCTTTCCTCATGGCCACTGAAGACTTGAGTCTTAATTCAGATGGTGATGTGCAGATGTCTGATGCCATTGGTGAGGCCCTGGGATACATGAGATGGCTGCATAGGGCTGACAGATATGACACAGGAACCAGAGTACACCAATGCCCTCAGGCACTTACAGCTGAAGGCCAGGTGACATGGTCTAGGGAAACTTAAGGTGCCCTGGGTCTTGTTTGCTGAATTCTGAGGTGAGCCAGTACCATCTAATATAACCAAAAGCTTCTTTGAAGTTGTCCTGCAGACCTTGGGGCAGACCTACATTTGACTGAATTGGCCACGTCTGACCAGATTTCATCTTGCCCAGGTGGCCAAGAAGGCCACTGGCATCCTGGATTGTATCAGCTGCTGTGGCCAGCAGGTCTAGGGATGTGATTGTGCCCCTCTGCTCAGCACTGGTGAGGCCACACCTCAAGCCATGCATTCAGTTTTGTGCCACTCAGTACAAGGACATTGAGGTGCTGGAGCATGTCCAAAGAGCAGTGGGGCTGGTAAAGCATCTTTAACACAAGCCTCACAAGGAACAGCTGAGAGAACTGGGGTTGTTTAGTCTGGGGAAGGGAAAGCTGAGGGGAGACCTCATTGTCCTCTGCACCCACCTCAGAGGAGACTGGAGTGACAGGAGTGCTAGTGTTAGGTTGCCCAGGGAGGTGGTGGAGCAACCACCCCTGAAGGCATTCAGAAGCCTTGTGGAGATGGTGCTTAGGGAAATGGTTCAGTGGTAGGAGCTCAGCAGTAGTGTGAGATCATGAGCTCTAGAAGGATGGTTGGGCTTGGTTCTGTGATGCTGTGGTTGCTTTTCTCGAGATAGGAAGGCTCTGCAAAGGGCCCTGGGGAGGCTGCCTTGACTGGCTGAGGCAGCTGCATGAGATCCAGCACAGCCAAGTGTTCTGCAGCTGGGTCTCAACAGCCCTATGCAACCCTGCAGACCTGGGAGAGAGCCCAGCAGAGACAGAGCTGGGGGTGCCAGTCAACAGGAGGCTGAGCATGAGCCAGCAGTGTGCTCAGGTGGCCAAGAAGGCCAAGGACATCCTTGCCTGTACCAGAAATAGCATGGCAACCAGGACCAGCATAGGGCTGTCCCCCTCTGCTCAGCATTGGTGAGGACATGCAGGTCTGGGACCCCTCACTGCAAGACAGACTGTGTGCTGTGGAGTGTGTCCAGAGGAGGCCAATGGAACTGATGAAGGGTCTGGAGAACAAGAGAGGAGTGCCTGAGGGGACTGGGAGTGTTTATTCTGGAGAAAAGCAGGCTGGAGAGATCTTAGTAGCAGCTTTCTAGTACCTGAAGGAGGCCTGCAGAAAGGATGGAGAGAAGCTGTTTGCAAAGGCCTGTGGTGACAGGACAAAAGGGGCAATGGCTTCAAACTAGAGCAGAGCAGATTGAGATTGGATGTGAGGGACAAGTTCTGCATCATGAGTGTGGTGGAATACTGGAACAGGTTGCCCAGGGAGGTGGTTGGGGTCCCATTCCTGGAGATATTCAAGGTGAGGCTGGACAGGGCTCTGGGCAGCCTGACCTAGATGGGGGTGACCCTGCTGACTGCAGAGGGGGTTGGACTGGATGAGCTTTGCAGGTCCCTTCCAATCCAGACCACTCTGTGATTCTTGCTCTCAACAGCAGCCTGAGGTTGTAGCTTGCATTAAAAGGATGCCCTCCAAACAGAAAGAACTATCAGAACAGTGGTTACATCTTATAGTTGACAGCCAAGGAATCACCCAGAAATTCACCTCAGATCTCAGCTTCTCACTGCTTAGCCCTTCAAACCTCTAGCAGCTGTTCCCAGGCCTGCATTTGCCCCCTTTTGGTCACCACTGCTTTGCTCCCATGCCTGTCAGAGTGACAAAACAAAGTTTCAGCTGCCTTGCCTAACTGGGAGGCTCTGAACAGCATGGTCCTCATCCAAGCATGTCACTTCCACAAGGATTTTTATGTGCTTGATGTGTTCTGAAGTGGCTTGCTGCCTCCACTCACAGGGAAGGGCTCTGCACATGGTACAATCCCTTTCCTAACCCGAGTAGCTTCCCTGGTTCAGGGACTTGCTCTCACACTGTGTTTGCTGTGCCAAAATGCTAAATAAATACCAATCAAAACAGTGAGGTTTAGGAGGCTAACTCAAGTTTCCATTGTGGGTCACAACTGCAGCAGGATGGCAAGGAAAACACAGCATCTAGTGCACTCCAGGAGGAGGGGAGGCAGAGGGAAGCCACTTCTTGCCAACTGTTATAAACTAAATCCAGGTTTGCAGTTGCACCTGTGTCCAGTTCTGGGCCCCTCAGTTTAGGAAGGAGGTTGACTTGCTGGAACGAGTCCAGAGAAGGGCAACGAAGTTGGTGAGGGGTTTGGAACACAGCCCTGTGAGGAGAGGCTGAGGGAGCTGGGGTTGCTTAGCCTGGAGAAGAGGAGACTCAGGGGTGACCTTCTTGCTCTCTACAACTACCTGAAGGGAGGTTGTAGACAGGCAGAGGTTGGTCTCTTCTCCCAGGCAGCCAGCACCAGAACAAGAGGACACAGCCTCAGGCTGCACCAGGGGAGGTTTAGGTTGGAGGTTAGGAAGAAGTTCTATACAGAGAGAGTGATTGCCCATTGGGATGTGCTGCCCAGGGAGGTGGTGGAGTCACCATCACTGGAGGTGTTCAGGAGGAGACTTGATGGGGTGCTTGGTGCCATGGGTTAGTTGATGAGGTGGTGTTGGATTGGTTGATGGGTTGGACACGATGATCTTGAAGGTCTCTTCCAACCTGGTGTGGTCTATTCTATTCTACTCTATTCTATTCTATTCTATTCTATTCTATTCTATTCTATTCTATTCTATTCTATTCTATGGGAAATGCACTCATCTGGCTCTGAGTGCCAGTGGAGTTCGGGTTCTGTAACTTATTCTCTGCTCTGACTGACATTTGCTGAGCTGCTCTCATGGAAGTAGTCAGTCAGGACAAGCTTGGAGAAGATCTGCTCCTGCTGTGCCCGAGAGCCCCGCTGCAGGGAGGGAGTGCATCTGTGCGCCGGGCGGGACGGTGACACGGGTGGCCCAGCAGCATCACCTCTGGCTTTTTAAATGCATCCCCTGGTGGAGTTACAGCTCCCTGCTGATCCAGGGGATTACAAAGACAATTGTGCCAAGCAGTCTATCTCTAGAAACAGGAGCAGCAGGGCTTCAGCAGGGCACTTGGGTACTGGAAACTGACAAGGGTCTGTTGGATTCAGTGATGCTGTGCTGACTTGCTCATCAGAAATCCTGATCAATTAATCATTTGACCTTTCTCTAGAGGTCACATGATGCAGGCTTAAAGACTTACAAGCTCTATCAGCAGCTTTTAGCCACCAGAGGTCCCATGTCAGCCCTCACAGCTGTCGTGGCCCACAGACATGAATGCTGTCTGCACAACTCTTCAGACTTGCGTTGCCAGCAGATCCAGAGAGGTGATTGTGCCACTTTGCTCTGCTCTGCTGAGACCTCACCTGGAGTAGTGTGTGCGGGAATGGAGCTCCCAATACAGGAAGGACATGGACCTGATGGAGAGGGTCCAGAGAAGGGCCATGAAAATGATCAGGGGGTTGGAGCAGCTCTGCTACAAGGAAAGGCTGAGAGCCCCAACATTGGCATCATTGAGGTAGATTATTGGCTTCCAGCTGGGCACCATACCACTGATCACAACCTTTTGAGCCTGCTAGTTCAGATGGGTTCCTCCCCACCTTAACATCCATTTCTCTGGGCTGTGCTTCATAGGTTTGAGAGGTAGACTCCTCTCCTCTCCTCTCCTCTCCTCTCCTCTCCTCTCCTCTCCTCTCCTCTCCTCTCCTCTCCTCTCCTCTCCTCTCCTCTCCTCTCCTCTCCTCTCCTCTCCTCTCCTCTCCTCTCCTCTCCTCTCCTCTCCTCTCCTCTCCTCTCCTCTCCTCTCCTCTCCTCTCCTCTCCTCTCCTCTCCTCTCCTCTCCTCTCCTCTCCTCTCCTCTCCTCTCCTCTCCTCTCCTCTCCTCTCCTCTCCTCTCCTCTCCTCTCCTCTCCTCTCCTCTCCTCTCCTCTCCTCTCCTCTCCTCTCCTCTCCTCTCCTCTCCTCTCCTCTCCTCTCCTCTCCTCTCCTCTCCTCTCCTCTCCTCTCCTCTCCTCTCCTCTCCTCTCCTCTCCTCTCCTCTCCTCTCCTCTCCTCTCCTCTCCTCTCCTCTCCTCTCCTCTCCTCTCCTCTCCTCTCCTCTCCTCTCCTCTCCTCTCCTCTCCTCTCCTCTCCTCTCCTCTCCTCTCCTCTCCTCTCCTCTCCTCTCCTCTCCTCTCCTCTCCTCTCCTCTCCTCTCCTCTCCTCTCCTCTCCTCCTCCCATTCTCACATGATTTTCAACTGTTCTGGAGTAAAACTTACTGAATAAGAAAATAATTAAGAATAGATTTTAATTCTGATTTCCCAAGCCAGTTCAGTCTAGCCCTGGTCCATACCTCGCATCCAGTGTTTCTGCTTCCCAGCTCTGCTGTTCCACCTGCTCTGTTTGCTGAGAAGGAGAAGGGCTGCTTCTAACAGCTTCACCTATTTCCATAGAAATAGGCTTTGCCCACATTGGGCTACTTATGAAATTTAATGATGCATTTTCTTGTCAAACTTCAGTGCTTCCATGTCTCCAAAACATGAGGTTTGCTGCTTCTGTGCAGAGATTTCTGTGGGTGCTAGTATTATGAAGTGAAAGCTGAGCACAGCTAACTTCCAAGGGTACTCAAGATGCATTCAGATGTCCTTCCAGGTACCCTGAATTTGCTGAGTGACATTCCTCAGGGTTGCACTGGAAGGAAGCCACTTGGAATGGTGTTTATTACCATGGAAATACATTCCTTTAGCATGAAGCTCTTCCAAATCTGTTGGAAATGAAAGCAATCCTAAAGCAGTCATAGAACAAATGAAGGAAGTGTATTACCACATAAACCCTTGAGCAGTAAATTGCAAGCTGGGGGGAAAAAAGGAGCCTTGAGCAAGGGAATGTCACTGCCTCCAGTTCTCCAGAAGCAAACCTGAGGCTGTGAAATTGCATTGGTCAGGGAGCTGGAATTCAAATATCCACATGCCGCCTAAGATTTGTTTTTAAGAGTAATATTTAGGTTTATATATTTTGCAGTTATATAAACAGGATTTGAAATGAGTTCTTTGGACTTAGCAGCTAGGGAAGCAAATGTTCAGGATTCAACTAATTCCACATAAGATTATCAAACCTAAATTGATTTTCTCAGCTCCTGCTATCAGAAATGAAAGAAGACAGAGAAGCCTCTCTCTGCCAAGGGAGGGCTTAAATCAGAGAGGCCATGAGCAACCTGGGCTAGTTGAGGGGCATCCCTGTCCGTGGCAGGGGGGCAGGATTGGATGATCTCCGAGGTCTCTTCCAGCCTGAGTCATGCTATGGTTCTATGAAACAGCAGATGTTGTCTCTGCTGAGCTGAATTCTTATGGATCTTGTTGCTCCCTTATAATGGAGAGCAAACTCTTTGCAGATTTCCTCTAGGCTGCTCTTTATTTGGTTGGTTGGTTTGGCCAGTCTGTTCCTTGAACAAAAACAATCCTCCCACACTGGCAACCCCAGCGAGAAAAGGGTAACTCCCCTGGAGTTACCTGAAGTGAAAGGTAGTCTTCTCCCAACATGACAGAAGGTCTCTGCACCACAAGAATCCACCAATGAGAGTCAAAACAGAGAAATTATTGATCTAAAACTTTGTGATGAAGTTGAATTAATAATTTATTGCCAGTGTAAAGTTAGAATCACAGAATCCCAGAGCTGTCAGGGCTGGAAGGGACCTCAAGGGTCAGCCAGTTCCAACCCCCCTGCCATGGGCAGGGACACCTCACACTACAGCAGGTTGCTCACAGCCACATCCAGCCTGGCTGCAAACACCTCCAGGCAGGAGGCTTCCACCACCTCCCTGGGCAACCTGTGCCAGGCTCTCACCACCCTCATGGGGAACAACTTCTTCCTAACATCCAATCTGAATCTCCCCATTTCTAGTTTTGCTCCATCCCCCCCAGTCCTATCACTCCCTGATACCCTCAATAGTCCCTCTCCAGCTCTATTGGAGCCCCCTTCAGATACTGCAAGGCCACAATTAGGTCTCCTTGGAGCCTTCTCTTCTCCAGACTGCACAACCCCAACTCTCTCAGTCTGTCCCATTAGCACAGCAGCTCCAGCCCTTCTCTGGGGGCCCTTCTATATGAAGAACAGCTATATACATTCTGAAGCTGCTGATTCAGTTAATGCTTGCAGCAAGTTCCAGTGTCATTGTAGTGATTACATTCTCATCCAAGTTATCATTTTAGTTCAGAAATTCTTCCTTTCAGCATCTCTTTTACTTTGTTCCTGTGGACCAAGGTGAGCAGCAGCTGCAAATCATCTAGCATTCAGCAAACCATCTGCTTAGCTAGGCAAAGAAAGGCTCCATCACCCCATTCTTGTCTGGTCTGCTTTTTCTACAACTCCCTGAAAGGAGGTTGTAGCCAGGTGGGGGTTGGTCTCTTCTCCCAGGCAAGCAGCACCAGAACAAGAGGACACAGTCTGAAGCTGCGCCAGGGGAGGTTTAGGCTGGATGTTAGGAAGAAACTCTTCCCAGAGAGAGTAATTTGCCACTGGGATGTGCTGCCCAGGGAGGTGGTGGAGTCACCATCCCTGGAGGTGTTCAGAAAAGGATGGGAAGTGGCACTTGGAGCCATGGTTTAGTTGTCAGGAAGTGTCAGACAATAGGTTGAACTTGCTGATCTCTGAGGTCTTTTCCAAGCTGGTTGATTCTATGGTTCTAAAGACACCCAAGGACAAGTATTGGTATGAGGGGGATCTGGACTACTCTTCCCCTAAGCAGAGCCACTGATTTCTGACTCAGGGAATCCATGTTCTGACATTGTCCTGTACTCCTCTTTATGATCTGTGACAACATTTCATTCTCCTGAGTCTCCTGAAATCCTTCCCCAAAATTCTGTCCAGTTGAGCCAGCAACAATTTGTGATCCAACTTCTTTCCTCTGAAAATTGAACCATGCCCTTTACTACGAGTTCCTTTTTTCTCCCCCAATCATTACTGATAGCATAAAACCCAGGGATCATTTATTGAAAATGTGCTCCTACTCCTGCTCTAAGAAATCTCATTTTTGAAAGCTAGAGCTGGAACATTTCTGCAGTCTTTCGACTCCCTCGAGGCCCTTACTTCTCTCTGTAGTACATTGGCAAGGGAACTCTATGCCAAGTAAATCTAATTTCCTCTCCTCCAATGTTCCTCTCAATGATTATAATATTCCTCTCACGTCTTTTTAATTGATTTAGCTCCAGAAAGATCAGTTGAAGGCTCTGTGGGGCTCTACTGCACTGCTGGTTTCTTGCCTAAGACAGTAAGGAGCGCAGCTCACGCTCTCTGGTAGTACTTTCCCAAGCTGTTTCCTCCCTACTCTTCTTCCAGACTATTTTCATTACTAACCTACAGCATTGTTTGTGGTGATGCTATCAGCACATCACTGCAGAGAAAAATCATTGGAAGGATCCTGAAACATCTTAGGAGCGGAAAAAAGGAGCTCCTTAACAGCAAGAAACGCAGCTTTCCACAACAGAGCGTCATTCAGATGATGAGCTGCATGGCCATTAGTCTCATGTCCAAAAGGAGGGCTCTGCCATAAAGCAAGGGAAAAGGACACTTTCTGTCATGAACAATGTGCATTTAAAGTTCATGGCGAGCCTGCCTGGGCAGGAGATAAAGCCCAAAGGGAAAAGATGGATGAAAATGACATTTATATTACATGGTGAGAATATCCTAGCCTTGAAAGAGGAGCAATCTCTCCCAGCCAGGATGGAGGCGGGGTGGAGGGCAGGATTGCTGCAGCTGATTGTTGTTGTTTAATATTTGTGGGAATTGCCTCCTTCTTGGTGTTGTTTCTTTAATTTCCAGGAGTTGTGTTCATCCTTATCTCAAGCCACAGATTCTGTGATTTTTAGCAGCAGAGCCAGGACACCTGTGATAACATTCCTGCCTTTTTATTAGAGCAAATGTCACTATTTCTTATTACTCTGAAAGAGAGGGGGAAAAAAAACCCTGTCTGTCAGTGTGATTTCATCTCCAGCTCTTCCAGCTCCAGTAAACAATGGCTTCTCTCCAGGTAGTGCCATGGCTGAGGAAAGTTTTTCAGTGCTAAAGTCAGCTTAACCACCATCACTTCCGAACACAAATCTAGCCTCAAGTCAGTCCCTGGATTTGCTGAGAATAGCTAGCTCAGGGAAGGTGAAGTTGCCCAGTCTCTGCAGCAGCTTGCTGAAGCAGATCAGCTGCTGCTGCAGCTGCAGCCTCCCCCTGTTTCCCTCAGCAGCTGCCTGGGACTTGCAGATTTTCAGCTGTGGGGCTGCATCAGGAGAAGTGTGGCCAGCAGGGCAAGGGAGGTGATCCTCCCCCTCTGCTCAGCTCTGCTGAGACCCCACCTGGAGTACTGCCTCCAGTTCTGGAGCCCCTATGACAAGAGGGATCTGGAGGTGCTGGAGGGTGTCCAGAGAAGGGCCATGAGGATGATCAGAGGGCTGGAGCACCTCTCCTCTGAGGACAGACTGAAGGAGTTGGGGCTGTTCAGTCTGCAGAAGAGAAGGCTCCCAGGTGACCTAATTGTGGCCTTGCAGTATCTGAAGGGGGCTAGAGGAAGGCTGGGGAGGGACTTTTTAGGCTGTCAGGTAGTGATAGGACTAGGGGGAATGGAATGAAGCTGGAGGCTGGGAGATTCAGGCTGGAGGTGAGGAGGAAGTTCTTCCCCATGAGAGTGGTGAAGCCCTGGAATGGGTTGTCCAGGGAGGTGGTTGGGGCCCTGTCCCTGGAGGTGTTTAAGCCCAGGCTGGCTGAGGCTCTGGCCAGGATGATGTGGCCAGGCTGGGTTAAGGGAAGCGCTGGGTTAAGGGAAGCCCTGGGCTTGCCTAGGAAGCCACTGTGGGTAGTGTGGCTCTCTGTTATACAAAATTAACCAGGTTGGAAAAGACCTTTGAGATCACCCAGTCCAACCTATCAGCCAACACCATCTCATCAACCAAACCATGGCACCAAGTGCCTCATCCAGGCTCTTTGTCAACACCTCCAGGATGGTGACTCCACCACCTCCCTGGGCAGCACATCCCAATGGCCAATCTCTCTCTCTGGCAAGAATTTCTTCCTATATCCAGCCTGAACCTCCCCTGGCACAGCTTGAGACTGTGACCTCTTGTTCTGGTGATGGTTGCCTTCCTTCAGGTAGTTGTAGAGAGCAGTAAGGTTTCCCCTGAGCCTCCTCTTCTCCAGGCTAAGTAACCCCAGCTCCCTCAGCCTCTCCTCACAGGGCTGTGCTCCAGAGCCCTCAGGTTTATGTGTCTGAACTGCTGCAGCACAGCATCTCAGATGTAAGAGCAGGAAATTCATTAGACAGCTTGTTCTGAGCTGGCTTTGCATCTTTGGTGCTTCTCAGTGCCTTTGCAAGTCCCCACCATAGACACACAGCCCCAAAGCAAGAACTGAGCACTTGGAAGTTCCAAAACAGGCTCTCATTGACTGCTTTCACACTGCTGGGCAAGGTGGTTGGCATATGACTGTGATGGAAGTTACAGCCAAGATAGTTGCTTCCAAACAGCTGTCTGCTCCTCCATTTCCCCACATCACAGCAACCTCTGGTGGCCTTTGTGTTTGTTTCTGGTGCATGTGGGGAAGAAGAAAAGCAAGGAAATGGAATTACTTGGGGATAATATCTATTATTTAACTATTTAACCCCCTCAGTATTTCTAGGTAATGACTTGGAGGAGGGCCATGCTGCAACAGGCACAGGAACAGGTTGTGAGCAAGGAGACCGCTGCAGCAGTCAGGGATCCCCATGTGCTGTGCAGAGGGATGTTAGTGTCTGATATTGGGGGCTATGCAGACAGCTAAAAATAGCTGCTGCTGCAATTGACAGACTGCTAAATTTGAAAGCCTCTCCTCCTCCTTGCACTTGTTTAACAGACAGATGGATCAGTCAAGAGGCAGCCCATCAGCTGACAAGCTCTTTCTTGTTGCAGCGTGCTCTGCGCTTTGTCATGATCGAATGCAACAGAAAGCAATTTGATGCTAATGCTCTGTATTGTATCCTGGCTGACACTCTGATCACTTACAGGCAAAGAAAAATTCCAGGCAAGTTGAGCTCTTAGACTGGCAATTAGAAATATTAATTACCTCTGGCAGTTCATACTGGGTATGCACACGTGTGTATGGCTCATTGGGAAAGATCCATTCTCAGTCTTAGTCTGCCACGAGCACGTGAAATCACTTAGGAGCAGGGCCCAATAAATAATCACATAGAAGGAGAGCTTTTCCTCACTGCAGGACAGAGGAAGCCTCACAATTAAAATCTATAGAGTGAGGATGGGTGAAATTAGCACCATTCATCATTTTGCCTGGGGTCATTACTGTGCTGTGCCACTTCCAGGACTTACAGCAATTTGTAGTTTGAAAATGAGCTGCTGTAGCTTTTAGCCTTCTGTGGTGGTTTGTGTTGTGTCTGAGAGGGGGCTACAGGAAAGCTAGGCAGGGACTTGTGAGGGTGTCAGGGAGGGATAGGACTGGGAGGAATGGAGCAAAACTAGAAATAGGGAGATTGAAATTGGATGTGAGGAAGAAGTTGTTCCCCAGGAGGGTGGTGAGAGACTGGCACAGGTTGCCCAGGGAGGGGGTGGAAGCCTCATGCCAGGAGGTGTTTGCAGCCAGGCTGGCTGTGGCTGTGAGCAACCTGCTGTAGTGTGAGGTGTCCCTGCCCATGGCAGGGGGGTTTTGGAACTGGCTGAGACTTGAGGCCCCTTCCAGCCCTCACAGTTCTGTGGTTGTGTGTACAGAGTGCCACAAGTGACATTCCATGAGTACAGAACAGTCACTTTTTCTCCTTAGTGCCATGTTTTTATCTGGTAGTTTTGGGGGTTTTCTGACTGACATTGAAGACTTCACTAATCTCTCTTCTTACTCCTAAGGTAAGCATTATTTTTAGCTAGCTATCAAGTGACAGCTGTGCTTGTTATTAATTATATTTATAGCAGAGTGGGCAGAAGGCACGACACACTTCAGATCTTTCTCCATACTAAGGTGTTATGATACTTGTGGAAGACTATTAGAAACAAAACAATCTGTCATCCAGCAGTGCCCCTGCACCAAGCCACGGGGCTGTAAGGCAAATCAAGTTTACACAAACACTGTTGGGCATAGACAATAAAAACAAAGGGGGGGGGGGGGGAATAATACTAATCAATAATAATAATAAAATCAAGGTGAGGTAAATTTCCTGTAAACTCCAAACTATCAAAGCAAAGAAGAGAAAGAAATGTTGCAAGGAATCTGCTCTCAGTGAGGGCCACAGGGCTGCTCTCTGACCAGCACAAACTCTCACAGCAGTACCACACTGAACCATTTTTTCTCCCTTCTCTTGGTGACTGTTTGCTCAGATGTGAATAGAATAGAATAGAATAGAATAGAATAGAATAGAATAGAATAGAATAGAATAGAATAGAATAGAATAGAATAGAATAGACCAGGTTGGAAGAGACCTTCAAGATCATTGTGTCCAACCCATCAACCAATCCAACACCACCTAATCAACTAACCCATGGCACCAAGCACCCCATCAAGTCTCCTCCTGAACACCTCCAGTGATGGTGACTCCACCACCTCCCTAGGCAGCCCATTCCAATGGGCAATCACTCTCTCTGTATAGAACTTCTTCCTAACATCCAACCTAAACCTCCCCTGGTGCAGCCTGAGACTGTGTCCTCTTGTTCTGGTGCTGGTTGCCTGGGAGAAGAGACCAACCTCTTGCCTGTCTACAACCTCCCCTAAGGTAGTTGTAGAGAGCAATAAGGTCACCCCTGAGTCTCCTCTTCTTAGGGGTGACTCTACAACAGCTGTGCGATCATCAGCAGAGTCTGACCAGACAGTTCCCATTAATAGCTCTCCAGAGCTGATGGGCAGCACACTCAGGAACAAGATGGATTCTTGTGGCTGCACCCAAGGAGGTGGTGGAGTCACCATCACTGGAGGTGTTCAGGAGGAGACTTGATGGGGTGCTTGGTGCCATGGGTTAGTTGATTAGGTGGTGTTGGATGATAGATTAGACTTGATGATCTTGAAGGTCTCTTCCAAGCTGGTCTATTGTATTCCATTCTATTCTATTCTATTCTATTCTATTCTATTCTATTCTATTCTATTCTATTCTATTCTATTCTATTCTATTCAAAAAATGTCACTCTGCAGCCTAATTTGATAAGCAAATACAGAAATTAACCTGCTTGATGGGCTGTGTTCATTTCACAATGAAGGCACTTCAATACAATTAAGGACATGGCTTAAGGAAGCATATTTACAACAGGAAAAAACTATTTATGTTTCTTATAGCTTTGGGTCCTGGGACTTCGTGGTTGGCAGCTGAAATTGCCCTCCCTTCTCTCAGGGATGCAGGCACCTCTTTTGCAAAGGAAGTCCTTCTCTCTCAACTTTTTTGCTCTAACCAGTTCAGCATCACTACTAACACGCACGGTCAGTTGCAGTATTATCTCCTCAGGTACTGCAAAGCAGAAGCTAGAAGAAAAGTTCACAGAGTGCATTTCTTGTGGACTAAACTGAGCCAGGAGTGTGAAAACCTCCCTGTGAAAGCATGGATCTCTTCTGGATCAGAACAAAGGTCCCCCTAAGCTCCATGCCTGTTGTTTGAGAACACTCAATGCCTAGGGCCAGCTAAGAAGCCAGGACAAACTGTGGTTTCATGGTGTGCTCTCCTCCTTGCAAAGCCTGAGACTTCCTGAACCAGGAGTGGCATTGCTGTACCTAGCAGCCCTCAAGCTTGATCAGTGTCATCAAGTCTGCACATCAGAGAGTCATGCTGAGGTTGCAAACATTAGTCACATTCAGCCATTGGGATGTGCTGCCCAGGGAGGTGGTGGAGTCACCATCCCTGGAGGTGTTTAGGAAGAGCCTGGGTGAGGCACTTGGTGCCATGGTTGAGTTGATGAGATGGTGTTGGGTGATAGGTTGGACTGGGTGATCTCAAAGGTCTTTTCCAACCTGGTTAATTCTGTATAACAGAGAGCCACACTACCCACAGTGGCTTCCTAGGCAAGCCCAGTGCTTCCCTTAACCCAGTGCTTCCCTTAACCCAGTGCTTATTGCTGTGACATCAATCCTTTTTCACTTTATTTTCTTTCCTCCATAAGAAAAACAAACCTTTGTCTTTAACAAATGCTAAATGGAGTTTTCCTCTCTTTTGTCTGCTCAAAACTGTACTGTAGCTGAAGGGGAGAAGGGACTACTTGTGCTGACTGAAAGCATTGATCTGCTTTTAGCTGCATAGACTTTTTCATTTGAGAACCTTCATTCTAACCATACAGGGTAGCGCTGACCCCTAAACTTGTTCCCTGATCTGCAGAGTTTCTTGCATTACCATGGGAACTGAGCTCAGGGTGTTGCACATGCTATGCCCTGCTGGGAAGAATGCAGTTTTTCAAAGGAGAAATTGTTCTGTGAGAGGCTGACAATGCAAAGCTTTTCTACTGTATGCATCATCACTTGGACCGCTGCTGCCACCTGGTAAAACAGGTCCTGCAAGAAAGAAGCTGACCAGGTGCCAGGTTAAGCTTCCCTGGCTTCCTCTTCTTCAGAAGTGCTGCTATACCTCTCCAAATAAATGGAAATTGCTCACTAAATAGTAAAAGGCCTCTATCTGCTGCTCCAGCTTCTGACTTTCACAATACCATTCAGTGCAGATGTTGTTGATGAGGGGGTGAGTGAAGAATTAGCCTCACAACCCCCATGAGTATTGGTGCTGCATCAAGCATCCCGTCCTTTATGGCCCAGTGTGCCTCTGTTACAGTGTGAATGAAGATCAAACCACCTGCAGCCAGCTCTGATCTGGCACGTTCTGATGTTGTTTCCATTCTCTTTCAGAGCCTTTGTGTCCATTGCTGCAGGCACACAGGGCTTCCATGTGTCTCTTAGGGGGTCATGCTTTCTCCCTGGGAAGCTAGTTGGGGTTTTCACCTGATGCAGGCACCAGATGTTAGTGGAACTGTAACCAGCCATGAAAGCTGTGCCTTTGCACACCAGGAGCTGTAACCAGCCATGAAAGCTGTGTCTTTGCACACCAGGAGCTGTAGCCAGCCATGAAAGCTGTGCCTTTGCACACCAGGAGCTGTAACCAGCCATGAAAGCTGTGTCTTTGCACACCAGGAGCTGTAGCCAGCCATGAAAGCTGTGCTTTTGCACACCAGGAGCTGTAACCAGCCAAGAAAGCTGTGCCTTTGCACACCAGGAGCTGTAACCAGCCATGAAAACTGTGCCTTTGCACACCAGGAGCTGTAACCAGCCATGAAAGCTGTGCCTTTGCACACCAGGAGCTGTAACCAGCCATGAAAGCTGTGCCTTTGCACACCAGGAGCTGTAACCAGCCATGAAAGCTGTGCCTTTGCACACCAGGAACTGTAACCAGCCATGAAAGCTGTGCCTTTGCACACCAGGAGCTGTAATCAGCCATGAAGGCTGTGCCTTTGCACACCAGGAGCTGTAACCAGCCATGAAAGCTGTGCCTTTACACACCAGGAGCTGTAACCAGCCATGAAAGCTGTGCCTTTACACACCAGGAGCTGTAACCAGCCATGAAAGCTGTGCCTTTGTACACCAGGAGCTGTAACCAGCCATGAAAGCTGTGCCTTTGCACACCAGGAGCTGTAACCAGCCATGAAAGCTGTGCCTTTGCACACCAGGAGCTGTAACCAGCCATGAAAGCTGTGCCTCTGCACACCAGGAGCTGTAACCAGCCATGAAAGCTGTGCCTCTGCACACCAGGAGCTGTAACCAGCCATGAAAGCTGTGCCTCTGCACACCAGGAGCTGTAACCAGCCATGAAAGCTGTGCCTTTGCACACCAGGAGCTGTAACCAGCCATGAAAGCTGTGCCTCTGCACACTGGGAGCTGTAACCAGCCATGAAAGCTGTGCCTCTGCACACCAGGAGCTGTAACCAGCCATGAAAGCTGTGCCTTTACACACCAGGAGCTGTAACCAGCCATGAAAGCTGTGCCTTTGCACACCAGGAGCTGTAACCAGCCATGAAAGCTGTGCCTTTGCACACCAGGAGCTGTAACCAGCCATGAAGGCTGTGCCTTTGCACACCAGGAGAAAAGGACTGCCAATTAGTGACTGTGTCCTGCATTTATTAAGGACACAAAGTGTGAAGAGGAAAGGCTTCTACACTCAGAAAGAGATACATCAGAACATTCCCTTGTTGAATTCTTTTCTGACCCATTGTTAAGGCTGTGGCCATAGAGTTTCTGCTTCTCAAAGCTAGCCTTGGTTAGCAGTGAATTATCATCTAGATGCAGAGGATTTTAACTCCTGACAAATGAGAGCAGCTTAATTTATTCCAGGACCAGCAAGCTACATCTAGCTCCCTGCAGCCCCATCATGCCTTTATTCTGAGCTTTTCTTAGGCAAGGGAAATTGACAGCAGCAATTCAGTGGATATTGAATACCAGGCTGCAGCTCAGTATCAAGGGAAAGGGAAACAGATGAGAGCTCAAAAAACTAAAACCACCAAAGAAAACCAAAACTCTCTTCCATTTAATCTTGGCTGAGCCATGTGTGTCACTGTGGCCTGTAGAAGGGCTGTCTTTTTGTCCTGGGTATTGTGCCCCAGAGGATCTTCACTTGCACCCCTGGTACAGCAGCATTATTTCCCTGCATGCTGGCTGCTGACCTGCACCAGCAGCAAGGGACTCAATCTTCCAGCATTGTTCACTTGATGAATAGAATGGATTGCAATCACTTGGCATCTCCATGCAGCCCTGTGTCAGGAGTGAGCATTTTCCTCCTTGAAGGTAAGTGAGACAGGTTAGAAGAACAACATTTTAGGTTGGAGTCAAGACAAAGGGTTTTAATTAGCCCCAGAACACTAGGTCTAGCTCTGTGAGCCCTTTATCCTCCACGACAGTGAGTACAGGTAGTTTTTCAGTTGCCTCAGCTGACCGCACAGCATGAGGGCATTGAGTCCATCAGCAGTAAATTTGCTGATGACACCAAGCTGGGGGCAGGAGTTGATCTGCTGGAGGGTTGAGAGGCTCTGCAGAGGGACCTCGACAGGCTGGACAGATGGGCAGAGGCCAAGGGCAGGAGATTGAACACATCCAAGTGCCGGGTTCTGCACATTGGCCACAACAACCCCAGGCAGTGCTACAGGCTGGGGTCAGAGTGGCTGGAGAGCAGCCAGGCAGAGAGGCACCTGGGGGTACTGGTCGATGGTAGGCTGAACATGAGCCTGCAGTGTGCCCAGGCAGCCAGGAGGGCCAATGGCATCCTGGCCTGCATCAGGAACAGTGTGGCCAGCAGGAGCAGGGAGGTCATTCTGCCCCTGTACACTGCACTGGTTAGGCCACACCTTGAGTCCTGTGTCCAGTTCTGGGCCCCTCAGTTTAGGAAGGAGGTTGACTTGCTGGAATGAGTCCAGAGAAGGGCAATGAAGTTGGTGAGGGGTTTGGAACACAGCCCTGTGAGGAGAGGCTGAGGGAGCTGGGGTTGCTTAGCCTGGAGAAGAGGAGACTCAGGGGTGACCTTATTGCTCTCTCCAACTATCTGAAGGGAGGTTGTAGACAGGCAGAGATTGTTCTCTTCTCCCAGGCAACCAGCACCAGAACAAGAGGACACAATCTCAGGCTGCACCAGGGAAGGTTTAGGCTGGAGGTTAGGAAGAAGTTCTACACAGAGAGAGTGATTGCCCATTGGAATGGGCTGCCTGGGGAGGTGGTGGAGTCACCATCACTGGAGGTGTTCAGGAGGAGACTTGATGGGGTGCTTGGTGCCATGGGTTAGCTGTTTGGGTGGTGTTGGATGATAGGTTGGACACGATGATCTTGAAGGTCTCTTCCAACCTGGTCTATTCTATTCTATTCTATTCTATTCTATTCTATTCTATTCTATTCTATTCTATTCCATTCCATGTAATGAAGAGTTTTAAGCAATTAAGGACAGCTTTAATTTGCTACCCCTTCAGATCTGTAAGTAGCTTTTCTTAGAGAATACAACCTTATAGTCAAAGTTTGAAGAGTATAATCTTGGCACTGTGTCACAGAGTCACATGGATGAGAAGTAGGGGAACCAGTACAGGCAAGCAAAAGGCAGCTCCTATAACCTACCCAGCATTTTGCAGGTGCTACACTTCAGATGGAATCCTGACCCTTTCCAAAGTGAGAGGGAGTAACCTGCTCTGATGGAAAGCTGAGCTGAGCTTAGCCATGGCTGTTAGTAACAGGCTGCTCTACAGTCAAGTCAAATGCATTAGCCTCATGCAACTTTGAGCCCCTCTAGAGGAGACACTAAAGCAGAGCTAGGTGTAAACCTCACGGCTGCAGGCAATGGAGATCAGTGGGTGGATTCAGAGCACAGTTCATCTGGTCTGAGGTATTTAGCTTAGGATAAACTAGAGATGCTTCAGGAACAATTAATATCTCCTCACTGACTGAAGTGAAATGCATCACACTCATCACTCCTACTTCTGACAGCTTCCTCAGCTTACACACATTTTAAGGCTCCCTCACTCTGTCACTGTGCTATGAAAACAATGACCTGAGCCACCAACTCGCTGCAGTACTCGATACTGAGACCAGGAGGGGTCAATAACACAGGATAAATGTGGAAAAATGGCTCTAAGATTCTCTAAACTTCCCGCAGGCTCTCAGAACATTAGGGGTCGGGAGAGACCTCCAAGTCCAACCCCCCTGCCAGAGCAGGACCAGAGAATCCAGCACAGGAACACATCCAGATAGGGCTGGAAAGGCTCCAGAGAAGGAGACTCCACAACCTCTCTGGGCAGCCTGCTCCAGGGCTCTGGGACCCTCACAGTGAAGTTCCTCCTCATGGTGAGGTGGAACCTCCTGTGCTTTGTACTCAGTGAACTTTCTGAACCACGTGGCCTTACCAAAACGAAACCACATCTTCAGTATTCAGTATCACTAAGGTTGGAAGAGACCTCAAAGATCATTGAGTCCAACCTGTCACCACAGACCTCATGACTAGAGTAGGGAGGACACTACTGCCCGCTGCAGGCTTGAACTCACAACCTTCCCATTAAGGGTCTTCTTGCTCCTGTGCTCCAGCTGCCAGTGTGTACTTGCTGTGTGCTGCTGCTGAAAGATGGTCTGTAAATTCTAGTGCTAGGATTTTATTTGCCTGAGAATCTGCAGATTCTTCCTGCCCTCTAAAGATCTGTTCCATCTGCATTCCCCTTAGTGATACCCTAAAGTACTTTTCAGAAGTGTCCTCTCTCTTTTTTCAGCTCAATGTACTGAACAGTGCCAAGTAGAGATAAAATTGAGAACAAAACTCAAGTGAAAGAGCTTCACACAAAGAGCTTCATTCACCAGGTCAGCAAATGTGCTCCTTCCAAAGCTGGCAGTATCCCATTCAGAAGAGAGTTCCCATATTTAAGCAGCAAAAGGTCATTTTCTCAGGTGCTGTCTGAAATCTCATCTCTTCATCTCTCCTGTGTATCTTGTGTGTGTGTTTAACTTGTGCCAAGGAGGTGACACTTACATCAGCAGGACTTCCTTATTGTGATCCCCTTCTTGCACAGCTTTTACAGGGAGCACCTGCCTGAACTTAACTCACGTTTGGGACTAGACTGTAGCAGTGGCTCTGTCACCTGGCAACACCTCCCCAGCAGAACAAGGGGAGGAAGCCCACAGGAAAAGGAGAGGAAACCCAGAGGTCCAAACAAAAGCAGGCTTCACGAGACATAGAGCTATACTTACCCAATATCAGCACTGCAGCCACAACATCCAGGCAGGCAGTCCCCAAGTGCAGGAGAAGAAAAGAGAGATGTAAGGGAGAAGAAAAGAGAGATGTAAGTAAGAAGAAAAAGAGATCAAGTAACAGAATGAAAGAGAAACCAAGCAAGAAACTCCAGGAAGAGGCTGCCCTCCCCTCAAAGCTCCTCATTTATGCTGCTGGGCAGGGTATGGGCTGCACCCCTGGCCAGCTCAAGTCAGCTGTCCTGGCTGACTGGAAGCTGCTAAAGGCTTGCAGCCCCCAAAGCCAGGACAGCACTTTAAGCTTGTGTCACACCTTGCTGTGTGAGAGGGAGACTGGCGAATGGATGAGGACATGTACACACTGAGACAGCAATCGATTGCAGTTAAAAGGGTTGGAGGAGATTCACACAGATATGGAGCTGAGGCTCAGCAGACTGTACAGCTCCAACTGCTCTGCCAGACAGTTCCTGTTAGAGCTGTTACCATACATGCTTTCAATGACTGTAGAGCATATTTTCTCCATGCTGTTTCATCAGGAGCAGGGAAGGCATGGCAGCTCGTGTTTCAATGCAGGCTAGCAAGTTGGAAGCAAACCTCTTTTCTGTCATGCCTGAGAAGCCTGAGGGGAAGCCAAGAAAGCCTCTAGATTGTCACTCCTTGCTGCTAGCTGAAGCTCCATTAACGCTCCCTGCTGTATGTCTCTCCATATGTGTCAGCAGCCATCCTCCAAACCCCACAGAAGCAGCCCCTTGGAGGGCTGAACAGGGGGAGTTGGAGGGAAGGCCGATGCTGCAAAGCAGAGCCAGTTTTACTACACAACCAGCTTGTGCCTTGTCTTTCCACACAGACTCCCAGCTTCTGAGCTAGCAGGTGCCACTGAGATCATCTGGCTTGACTTTTCCCTCAAACATCCCAGCTCCTCCACAGCCGTTTTAGGGCTGCAGTAATGATCTAAGCTGGAATCTGAGTAGACCATCTGTGTCAGGGGCTGCTGGACCATGACACTACACTTACAGACCCGATGAGTGTGCAGGGAGGTAGTCCCACAGTATGGTACCCAAAGTACCACAGGGGGGTGGCCTGAAAGCTCACTTGGTGGTGGTGTGCACTTTTTCCCTTCTCACATATTCCCTCAAGCCTACCAGGTGCTATGATTGCTGCGTGTCCTGCAGGGAGGAAGCTTTAGACTGATTCCAAGAAACTTCAGATGAGGTTGATTGTGGATGTTGAGATCCCAGCTACTCACCTACCCTGCCTTTATAATAAACAAAGAGGCACAAACATTTGCATGGGGTGACTGAATTTAGGGTGAAGTCCATGGCTAATGTCCATTAGATGAATCACTGCTGTTTTCTTTCCCCCCTTATAAAAGGAGGATAAAGTGAATCACCTGGATTCAGATATCTGCACTGGGGATGCCTGCTAAGGTGAGGTTGAATCCCACCTCCAGCTTCTTGTGAGGCTCTCAGACCATGTTCTGACAAATTTAATACCTGAAGATGAGATGATCAGACTGGCATCTTCCTTGGATCTGGAGTGGTGGAACCCATCCTTGAGCACAGCCAACAAGCACAGGTTATTGTCCTTAGCACTTCATGAAGATTGGCAGGTCAAACCAGTGCCCTAGGAAAGCCTGCTGTCCCCACACTGGTGTAACAGGACACTCAAGAGCACTTATACACAACCACAGAACCACAGAAACATGCAGGTTGGAAAAGACCCAAAGGGATCTCCAAGGCCAACCCAGAGTCCTACTCTGCAAGGCTCACCCCTAAACCACAGCCCCAAGCACCACAGCCAAACCACCTGCAAACACAGCCAGCCTTGGGGACTCCACCACCTCCCTGCCCAGCACATTCCAATGCCTGACCACTCTGGCCTTGAAAAAAGGTTTCCTAATGTCCAGTCTGAACCTCCCCAGTGGCAGCTTGAGGCCATTCCCTCTTCTTCTGTCACTAATGACCTGGGAGCAGAGACCAGCACCAACCTCTCCACAACCTCCTTGCAGGGAGCAGTAGAGAGCCAGGAGGTCTCCCCTCAGCCTCCTCTCTTTCACACTAACCAGCCCCAGCTCCTTCAGTTGCTCCTCATCAGATTTCTTCTCCAGGCCCTTCCCAGCTTCCTTGCCCTCCTCTGCCCTGGCTCCAGCACCTCCACATCTCTCTTGTCCTGAAGTGCCCAAAACTGGACACAGCACTGGAGGTGTGGCCTGCCCAGAGCTGAGTGCCAGTGGACAATCCCCTCCCTGCTCCTGCTGGACACAGCATTGCTGATCCCAGCCAGGAGGCCTTTGGCTTTCTTGGCCCCCTGGGCACACTGCTGGCTACTGTTCAGCTGCTTGTCCATCAGCACCCCCAGGTCTCTTTCTGCCAGCAGCTTTCCAGCCACACTACCCCAAGCCTGGAGCCTTGCTTGGGGTTGTTGTGCCCCAAGGGCAGGACCTGGCACTTGGCCTTGTTCAATATCAATGCAGGCTGGCACTTGAACACTGCCAAAAATAAGGAGCACATGAAAGTGTTTCCTGCATCCAACAGACAGAAACTCCTGGAATTAAAACAAAACATTAAACAAACCCCAAAGAACCTTGGGGAAATAAAGACCCCAAAGCAAAGCCTCAAGGCTTTGAGACCTCAAGGAACAATTAAAAAACAACTGAATACCTGTGCAGAATGGAAGTGCTAGAGAAAGGCTGCCAAGTCTTATTTGCCATAGATTGGTGCCTGTGTGAATGAAAGACATTCATGACTTGTCTCATGGAGCACTTAGAGTGCTTCCAAAGGGGACAGGCTTTCTGAATATCTTCCCTAACCAATCCACTTAAACCACTGGGAGAGGCGGATGATTCTTCCTCTCTTAGATCAAATACAATTTGATCATACATCATACACCTTGCAGTTCAGATTCCTAAGGCTGGAAATACAGAATACAGAATAAACCAGGTTAGAAAAGACCTTTGAGATCACCCAGTCCGACCTATCACCCAACACCATCTCATCAACTAAACCATGGAACCAAGTGCCTCATCCAGGCTCTTCCTAAACACCTCCAGGGATGGTGACTCCATCACCTCCCTGGGCAGCACATCCCAATGGCCAATCTCTTTCTGGAAAGAATTTCTTCCTAACATCCAGCCCAAACCTCCTCTGACACAGCTTGAGACTGTGTCCTCTTGTTCTGGTGCTGGTTGCCTGGGAGAAGGATGCAACCCCCAGCTGGTTACAACCTCCCTTCAGGTAGTGAGGGCTGCTATATCTGTCTAAACAGCCATAGCTCTCAAGGGTTGTTTTTTCCTCCTGGCCTTTAAACCAGGCTGATATGCTCCTGTGGAATTCACTAGAATCCTTTGCACCTCTCACAGCAGCTTGGTTGTTAGAAACATTATCCAATGCTGCCTGCATTTCAGCACTCACTTTGCTGCTTTGCCTTCCATTTGTTTCCTTCCCTGCATTCTGTCACCAATGTATGACATGTGTGTGACAGCAACCACTGAAGCACGGGGTAATAGGCTATGAGGCTGCTTTTAGCACATCTCTTCATTTTCTACCCTCTTCTTCATTTCCTACCCTCTTCTTCATTTCCTGTGCTTTATCAGATAGATTATTTATGAACAGATTTGCTGTTGATGCTTACTTCAGGCCTCTATTTCTCTGTTTCATTTCCACTCAGGAAAGAGCTCAGCTGGTCAGGTCTGAAAGGGTTCCTGTGCCCAAGCCTTGAGAACATACATCAGCAGCAGGACAGCTGCTCTTCAGGCACGGGGTAGTGGATGTGAGTAAATGAATCAGAGCAAATAATCCAGTTGCTAGGCTAGACTCTCTTCATTCTCACATTCATTCAACAAATAACTTGTCAAACATAATGCTCCTCAGATGGATGGGTTTGGAAAGCCAGGCAGTGCTGCCTGACCAGAAGTGGCCAGAGAAGTTGTTCCTGTTCCTTTACTTGAGAAGCTGGCTCGCTTTGCCATCAGGCTGCTTTACCCCCCTGCCTGATTGTGGTGGGTTGAAATTGCCTCCCAACTCATTTGGAGATTTACCCACCCCCCACTCCCCCCATCAAAACAAAAGTCACCAGACAAGCTCAGCTGGAAGCAAATGAAGCCACACCTCGAGTCCTATGTCCCGTTCTGGGCCCCTCAGTTTAGGAAGGAGGTTGACTTGCTGGACCATGTCCAGAGAAGGGCAACAAAGCTGGTGAGGAGCTTGGAACACAACCCTGTGAGGAGAGGCTGAGGGAGCTGGGGTTGCTTAGCCTGGAGAAGAGGAGACTCAGGGGTGACCTTATTGCTCTCTACAACTACCTGAAGGGAGGTTGTAGACAGGCAGAGATTGGTCTCTTCTCCCAGGCAGCCAGCACCAGAACAAGAGGACACAGTCTCAGACTGCACCAGGGAAGGTTTGGGCTGGAGGTTAGGAAGAAGTTCTACACAGAGAGAGTGATTGCCCATTGGAATGGGCTGCCTGGGGAGGTGGTGGAGTCACCATCACTGGAGGTGTTTAGGAGGAGACTTGATGGGGTGCTTGGTGCCATGGCTTAGTTGGTTGGGTGGTGTTGGATGATAGGTTGGACGCGATGATCTTGAAGGTCTCTTCCAACCTGGTCTATTCTATTCTATTCTATTCTATTCTATTCTATTCTATTCTATTCTATTCTATTCTATTCTATTCTATTCTCTGTTTACAAGCAGCCTAAAATCCAGAAATATGACAAACAACAAATATGTACCAAAGGTGCAATATTGACCTGTATTTAATGTTTAGAATCAGTGCAAGAACCCTCCCAAACAAAACCAGGTGGTTGCCAACACCTTCCCTCTCCTCCCCTTTCCCTACTGTACAAAGGACAAGAGAAGAGAAAAGCAGAGAGCATCTTGCTAGTACAAGAAGAACACAATCAAGAACACAACCAAGGTCAGCAGCAGCCAAGCCAAAGCCAGCAGCTGGTATCAGCCAGAGCACAGAGCTGAGGAGGAGTCAGGTTATACACCTAACTTTGTGTCAGCTGTCAGGCCAAGGGGATTAGTTAGACCTCATCATGATTTTCCTTTTAAAATAGAAGAGAATGGAGTAGAATAGAATAGAATAGAATAGAATAGAATAGAATAGAATAGAATAGAATAGAATAGAATAGAATAGAATAGAATAGAATAGAATAGAATAGAATAGAATAGACCAGGTTGGAAGAGACCTTCAAGATCATCGTGTCCAACCCATCAACCAATCCAACCATGGTCATTTGTTTACATTCTACCACTTCTCCACTCAAGATCTATGGAGAATTTCCTAGGGATGGGCCTGAAAGTGCCACACTGCTGTGCCCAGAACAAGGCTGTGCTGTAATTCAGACAGATGGCTGGAAGCACAGGTTGCTACAGTTCCTATCTCCAGCTCCAGACACGCTCAGTCAGCAGACAAGGTAGTGCTTTACCTGAGCACACTGTAACACAGAGCCTTGTAGGAGCAAGGCTGAGATGAGTTCCATGACCCCCCAGAGGTGCTGCTCTGGACATTGCTTTCTGTCTACTTTTCTGCAAGGGAAATGGAGCTTTTGTGGAGACTCAGCGCAATATGGAAGGAAATAGCTAAAGTAAACCAACATACTGTTTAAAAACCCGTTGCAGACAGGTTTGGCACAATTAGAGTCATTCTGCTCTGGGGCTTACTGTGCTGGAATAGAATTCACTGCCTCAAGATACCAGATCGCTGTGATATGCAAAAGCAGAACTCTGAATTTCATGGTGAGGGTTGCCACCCAGTCACCATCTTATCCTCTGTGTCAGATTGCTAATGTGCCAGGGAGGTGCTTGCCAAAGAGCTGCTTTCAAATTCAAGCCAAAGGCTCTGCCCACTTAAGGAGGGGCTGCTGCTTGCTCCCAGACCCAGAGCTAAGCAATCAAAGGACAAGAAGTAAAGGATATAAACTGCAGCACTGGAGGTTCCACCTCAACATGAGGAGGAACTTCTTCACTGTGAGGTTGCCAGAGCCCTGGAGCAGGCTGCCCAGAGAGGTTGTGGAATCTCCTTCTCTAGAGACTTCTAAGCCCCATCTGGATGTGTTCCTGTGTGACCTGTGCTCTGGCAGGGGGCTTGGACTAGAAGATCTCCAGAAGTCCCTTCCAACCCCTAATACCCTGTGATCCTGTGGAAGAAAAGGGCTGAATAGAGTTTGAGAGTTTCAATATCCCATGTTACAGTGCTGTGTCCTGTAGGCTGTGCCAGGGAGACTGTCAGCACTTCGTGCTTAGGTGACACTGGGCATGGTATTTGAGACCACAGCACTACATCAGGTGATGTGTTGGTAAAACCAAGGGCAGGGGTTACACACCTGCTCTGGTGTGCATCTGGTGGAGGAGGATCCTTTCCTGAGTGACAAAGCTGCAGCCAGCCTGTTAAAAACAGTTCAAAGCCAAAAGGAGTGCTGGGGTTGTACAGAGCAGAGGGGGCACACATTTCACAGCTCTCAGAGCTCTAGGCTCTGCTGCACTCTGCAGCTCCTTCAGTTGCTCTTCATCAGATCAATTCTCCAGGCCCTTCCCAGCTTCCTTGCCCTCCTCTGCCCTGGCTCCAGCACCTCCACATCTCTCTTGTCCTGAGGTGCCCAAAGCTGGACACAGCACTGGAGGTGTGGCCTCCCCAGAGCTGAGTGCCAGGGGACAATCCCCTCCCTGCTCCTGCTGGACACAGCATTGCTGATCCCAGCCAGGAGGCCTTTGGCTTTCTTGGCCCCCTGGGCACACTGCTGGCTCCTCTTCAGCTGCTTGGCCATCAGCATCCCCAGGTTCTAATCCATTATGGCCTTTCATGAGAAGCAGCGCTGGCTGCCCAGCCCCAGCCAGGCATCTCAGCTTTGTGCCTGCCTGTTCAGCCTCAGTCCTGGCATTGTTATACTTCTCCTGCCCCCAGAACTTGTGTATTTGCAGCCAGATCTCCATCCAGCTTCTTTAGCACAGCTGTTAGACAGCATCATTGAAACAGCAATTGTACTTCCTTTATTGTGCCAGCTCTTCTGATCTTCGAGCTGAGGACAATAAATACCATGTGCTGATCTACCCTGGAAAGGAATCTTGGAGATGATCTCTTGCAGAAGATGGAAAGAGATGCTCAGATCCTTCACAAATGTCTGGAGCATTAGTGATGGTTTGATCCACAGTTCTGCAGGTTCTGAAGCAAAGGTTGCAGCATCTATCATCTTTCATCTCCACTGGAAGCTCTGTCTCAGGGAGGCCTTTTGAACTGGAGACCTTCCATGTGCTCAGTCCTATCAAAGTCACCAAAGTAGGGAATTCCAGAACACAAAGAAAAATCAGCCTTTAAACTAAGAGGATCCAAGGGCTGGAGCACCTCTCCTACAGGGACAGGCTGTGAGAGTTGTGCTCATCCCAGAGAACAGAATGCTCCAGGGAGACCTTATAGCAGCCTCCCAGTACCTGAAGGGGGCCTGCAGGACAGCTGGAGAGAGACTCTTGATAAGGGCATGATAGGAGAAGGAGCAATGGTTTTAAAGCAGAGCAGGGTAGATTTAGATTAGACATTAGGCAGAAATTCTTTACTGTGAGGGTGGTGAGACCCTGGGAGAGGTTGCCCAGAGAAGTTGTGGATGCTTCATCCCTGAAAGTGTTTAGAATAGAATAAACCAGGTTGGAAGAGACCTTCAAGATCATCAAGTCCAACCTATCATCCAACACCACCTAATCAACTAAGCCATGGCACCAAGCACCCCATCAAGTCTCCTCCTGAACACCTCCAGTGATGGTGACTCCACCACCTCCCCAGGCAGCCCATTCCAATGGGCAATCACTCTCTCTCTGTAAAACTTCCTCCTAATCTCCAGCCTAAACCTCCCCTGGTGCAGCCTGCAACTGTGTCCTCTTGTTCTGATGCTGCTTGCCTGGGAGAAGATACCAACCTCTGCCTGTCTACAACCCCCCTTAAGGTAGTTGTGGAGAGCAATAAGGTCACCCCTGAGTCTCCTCTTCTCCAGGCTAAGCAACCCCAGCTCCCTCAGTCAAGACCAGGCTGGATGAAGCTTTGAGCAGTTTGGTCTAGGGGGAGGTGTTTCTGTCCATGGCAGGGGGGTTGGCGCTAGATGAGCTTTAAGGTCCCTTCCAGCTCGAGCCATTTTATGATAGTATGGCATGAGGGCTCTAGAAATGCCAGCTCCTTCGAGCCTGCAGTGAGTCTAACTGCCACTGCACATTTGCATAGAGAGCTCCTAGATTAGCTTGATGCTGTCAGGGGGGCATGAGCGTGGCGTTAGGACCCACAGTGAGATTAATGTATAGAATCTTGCTTGAAAATGAAAGAGATTATGGTGAAGCTAACTGAATATCACAGACCATAACATCTGGTGAAATGTTTTGTTAATGCTGCCATTTCTAGATTAATTACATCTGGAATATTTGCAGTGCTCCATGTCATTGTTGCCGTTATTTGTGACCTGCTTAGCTCTCTAGGATCTGTGAGCAGCTCCAGAGCTGCAGAAAGCCATTCTCTGGATGCCTCACCACTGTGGGTGAGTATTAACTGGCTCACAGACTCATGTAATTTCTTATGACATACCTTGGCTAATGACTATTTCTTTTCATTTGTTACCCTTGCCATCAGAGCACAGTAGCAGTGTACCAGATAAAGTCTATCCCTTCATGAAATATCCCTAATTAGCTTGTGGGAAAGCAAAAGTCATCATGAGCCTAATGCAAATGAAACTTGAAACCAACCTCTTTGCAGGTCTTCTTCATCTTCCACCCAGGCAAGTCTTTTCCACTTCTACTACCAGAAAGACAGCAAAACCCCACATGAGTTCCACACCAAGGCACAACACCCTCAGGGTTTTCCTACCAGTAGGTAAAGCCAATTCCCCACAGCCTCCAGTGTGAGTAAAAGCTAAGAGCAAAGGCAACTGGCTAGTACAGCTGTTACACCATACAATGCTTTACTTCTTTCACATCAGAATGTGCTGCCCAGGGAGGTGGTGGAGTCACCAGCACTGGAGGTGCTCAGGAGGAGACTTGATGGGGTGCTTGGTGCCATGGCTTAGTTGATTAGGTGGTGTTGGATGATAGGTTGGACACAATGATCTTGAAGCTCTCTTCCAACCTGGTCTGGGCTATTCTATTCTATTCTATTCTATTCTATTCTATTCTATTCTATTCTATTCTATTCTATTCTATTCTATTCTATTCTATCCTTCCCCATCCCATCCTATCCTATCCTATCCTATCCTATCCTATCCTATCCTATCCTATCCTATCCTATCCTATCCTATCCTATCCTATCCTATCTTCTTTGCACTTCATCTGGAGGAGTTGGCTGCTTGTGGGAAACCAGATTTGGAGACTACTAGGAATGTAAACTGATCCTTTGATTAAAGAAATGTCTGTGGGGAAAATATAACAGCAGTGTGGAACACCCTGTTGTTAGAGCATGCTGGAAGGCAAGAAGGAAGGCCAAAGCCCTCTTGGAACTCAAACTGGCAAAGGAAGTTAGAGAGAACAAGAAGAGCTTCTTCAAATCTACCAGGAGGAAAAGGAAGAATAGGGCAAGTGTGGCCCCACTGCTGAATGAGGAGGCAGTCCTGAGCTGAGCATGCAGAGAAGGCAGAGCTGCTGAATGCCTTCTGTGCTTCAGTCTTTACTCCTAAGACTGAACTGCCCTATGCACTCCAGACCTTGGATGAAGGAGAGAAAGCCTGGAGGAGGGAAGACTCTCCACTAGTCAATGAAGACTGGGTTAGGGACCAGTCACAAAAATTGAATATACACAAGTCCAGAGGTCCCTTCCAACCCCTAACACCCTGTGGAGAGCGAGACCCAGCAGGCTGAAAAACCACCTGCAGAGCTTGGTGAGAGGGGTGACCAGCAAACAGACACAACCTGAGTAGGATGTGGGAGTGGAAGTGGAGATACTGTCTAATGAATCAGGAGCCTGCACAGAGCATGATAGCTTTTGCCTGGAGCGAGAGCACTCCCTTCCAAGACTGGAGTGAGTGGGTTTTACCAGTGCCTCACACCCAGCTCTGAAGGCTGGCAGGTAGTGCCAGCAGGTAGAGCCAGCAGGTAGAGCCGGCAGGTAGTGCCAGCAAGTGCTACCAAAGAGACTGATGGGATGTAGGAGTTAGAATTAGTTAGGAGAGAACAATCTGTTAAAAGTTAATTAAGGCTCCACTAATACTAGTCCAAGTAAATGGGGTTGGGGAAAGAAGAGGATAAGATTTCTTCCTTAACAGCTATAGTCAGATACAAAACTAAAGTTGGATCTTTTGGGTGTCTATCCCCATTCTTGCTAAGGAGTAGAACCCCAGCTGTGATGTAGGCATACACACACTGTGCCTGGCAGACACCACGTGCAGGGAAAGACATCCCTGGGGATGAAATCCAGATGTAATCAGCACTCTGAGCAGCACCTTAAACCAGCATGTACACAGCCCAGTAGAGGTAGCCAGCCAGGGACAGACTTGCCAGTGGAATGTTACTCCCAAAGGATAAGCTTGGATCAGCTCCTGAGGTTTTGGACCCTCAGTACAAGGACATTGAGTTGCTCGAGTGTGTCCAGAGATGAGCAGCAAAGCTGGTGAAGGGCCTGGAGAGCAGGGCTGGGGAGGAGCAGCTGAGGGAACTTCTGATACAGGGGCATTCTTCTAATGCTGGTGAAGGGCCTGAGACTGGGATTGGTTAGTCTGGAGAAGAGGAGGCTGAGGGAAGACCTCATTGCCCTCTACAGCTCCCTGAGAGGAGGTTGGGGTGAGGAGGGGTTGGTGTCTTCTCTCTAGTGTCAGGTGACACAGGACAAGAGGAAGCGGCCTGAAATTGTTCCAGGGAGATTTAGATTGGCTATTGGGAAGCATTTGTTTACAGAGTGGTCAGGCACTGGCACAGGCTGCCCAGGGAGGTGGTGGAGCCCCTGTCTCTGGAGGTGTTCAAGAAACCTGTGGCCATTGCACTTTGGGATGTGGTTTAATGGCCATGGTGGTGTTTGGTCAACTTGATGATCTTAGAGGACTTTTCCACACAAAGCAATTCTATGATTTCAAGTGTGCCAGGGGATTTTCCCATTCCCATCCCCAGCTAAGCCTGGCAGTAGTTAAGTGAGAGGTTTCCAGATAATCATGTTTTGAATTGACACCTTAATTACCCTCCAAGAAGCTCAAGTTTGTTAAAGCTCAGCCTTAGCTCATTTCTTGACATGGTTCTTAAAGACACAACCAGTGCTTGAGTATGATGCCCTAATCTGTAAACAACTGAACAGGTTTGGTTGTCACTCATTGGATTTCTAGCCAGCTTGTGTACAAGTGATTCAAGTTGTGTGGTACTTTAAATACAACAGTCTGGACGAGCTGAGATCCTGCAGACAAACCCATTCATACTAAACATTTCCCCTGCCAACTCAGTAAATATTCATCCAAGCAAATAGCTTGGAAAGATTAATTGGCCCGTGAGGAGTTGTCAGTTTAGATTTGTGTGCTAGATTCAGAGTTAGGAACAGGGAAATGCGGAGTCTGCAGTTCTCTTTAAGGGCAAAGCACCCAAACCATGGAGCAGTTGTCACAGCAGCACCATTGCTTCTTTGGAGTGGGAAGCTGCAGGTTGCTTGGATTCATCTAAAATTCCTAACAGCCCCTGCTCACTGACTGCACACCCTGCACACACACTAGCTGAAATGAAGTGAAACTGCTCTGGATGAACCATTTGCACTAACTGATGCTACTCTTGAGAGCAGAGCTCAATGCACAACTGACTGTTTCTTGGTGGCGAATGAAAAGCAAAACCAGGTGAGAGCCATTCAAACCACTAAAATATTGATCCTGGTGATCCCACTCCATTGTCTCTCACTAGAAAAAGAGTAAAGAGGTAACCTCAGCCTCCCTTTCCTTTCCCTTCTTTTCCTTTCTCTTCTCTTTTCCTTTCACTTCTCTTTACCTTTCTCCTTCCCTTTCTCCTTTCTTTACCTTTCTCTTTTCCCTTTCTTTTCCTTTTTCCCTTTCCTTTCTCTTTTCCCTTTCCCTTTTCCCTTTCCTTTCTCTTTTCCCTTTCCTTTCCTTTCTCTTTTCCCTTCTCTTTTCCCTTTCCCTTTTCCCTTTCCTTTCCTTTCCTTTCTCTTTTCCCTTTCCCTTTTCCCTTTCCCTTTTCCCTTTCCTTTCTCTTTTCCCTTCTCTTTTCCCTTTCCCTTTTCCCTTTCCTTTCCTTTCCTTTCCTTTCCTTTCCTTTCCTTTCCTTTCCTTTCCTTTCCTTTCCTTTCCTTTCCTTTCCTTTCCTTTCCTTTCCTTTCCTTTCCTTTCCTTTCCTTTCCTTTCCTTTCCTTTCCTTTCCTTTCCTTTCCTTTCCTTTCCTTTCCTTTCCTTTCCTTTCCTTCCCTTTCCCTTTTCCCCTTTCCCTTTTCCCTTTTCCCTTTTCCCTTTCCTTTCTCTTTTCCCTTCTCTTTTTCCCTTTCCCTTTTCCCTTTCCTTTCCTTTCTCTTTTCCCTTTCCCTTTTCCCTTCCTTCTCTTTTCCCTTTCCTTTCCTTTCCTTTCCTTTCCTTTCTCTTTTCCCTTCTCTTTTCCCTTTCCTTTTTCCCCTTTCCTTTCCTTTCTCTTTTCCCTTTTCTTTTCCCTTTCCCTTTTCCCTTTCCTTTCCCTTTCTCTTTTCCCTTTCCCTTTTCCCTTTCCCTTTTCCCTTTCCTTTCCTTTCTCTTTCTTCCCCTTTCCCTTTATCCCTTTCCTTCCTTTCTCTTTTCCCTTTCCCTTTTCCCTTTCCTTCCTTTCTCTTTTCCCTTTCCCTTTTCCCTTTCCTTTCTCTTTTCCCTTTCCCTTTTCCCTTTCCTTTCTCTTTTCCCTTTCCCTTTTCCCTTTCCTTTCCTTTCTCTTTTCCCTTTCCTTTCCTTTCTCTTTTCCCTTTTCCCTTTCCTTTCCTTTCTCTTTTCCCTTTTCCCTTTCCTTTCCTTTCTCTTTTCCCCTTTTCCCTTTCCTTTCTCTTTTCCCCTTTTCCCTTTCCTTTCTCTTTTCCCTTTTCCCTTTCCTTTCCTTTCTCTTTTCCCTTTTTCCTTTCCTTTCTCTTTTCCCTTTTCCCTTTCCTTTCCTTTCCTTTCCTTTCCTTTCCTTTCCTTTCCTTTCCTTTCCTTTCCTTTCCTTTCCTTTCCTTTCCTTTCCTTTCCTTTCCTTTCCTTTCCTTTCCTTTCCTTTCCTTTCCTTTCCTTTCCTTTCCTTTCCTTTCCTTTCCTTTCCTTTCCTTTCCTTTCCTTTCCTTTCCTTTCCTTTCCTTTCCCTTTTCCCTTCCCTTCCCTTCCCTTCCCTTCCCTTCCCTTCCCTTCCCTTCCCTTCCCTTCCCTGAGTAGAGGATGAAGAGAACCTTTCTCAACCTACTAACCACAGCCCTTCTAATGCACCCCAGGACAGCATTGGCCTTCTTGGCCACCAGAGCACATCTCCGTGGCTATACTCCAATATACCTAAACAGGAACATTGTGCTTTCAAATGCAAGTTATAGCAAATAAACATTCCACCTTTTTTTATGCCTTCTCACTAAAAGATAATTTATGTGCTGGTGTTTTTTCCCCCACAGTAACCAATGAAATATGCTTTTCATACATCATGTGACTAATTTGTTCTTAATCAATCTTAGATGTGGAGATCCTCACTTTTTACCTAACTAAAAGATGTCTGATTATTTATGCTTGCAATAAAACCTCATTTTGAATCTAGTCAAAACCCCTCAAACCTTAAAGAATTGTCCAGCTGCACGTGAGGCCCAGGTCCACTTTAGGCAAAATCCCAGCACAGATTTAGGCTGGGAACAAATTGTTTCATTAAATATATATATACACACACACATCTAATGAATCCCCAAAGTTATCAGATGTCTTCCTGCAATAGGAATAAAACCCTGTGTGATGGAAAGCTGAATTTGGTAAGCTCAGACAAGGTCTTTAGTGAGGTCCCTGAGCACACCACAGGCTACACTGCCCCCCTAGCTGAGAGGCTTGGTGCAGAGCCTGGGTCAGGCTCTGGCTCCCTCTAATCCCTGGCTCGTCAGAGCCGTGGCAAACGTGACAGCTCGGAGCTATTACCCCTGCATTTATAAAGAAGAGAGATGTGACAGTTTCTTTTATCACTTTGATTACCTTCCTCTCCTTTGCTGTAACAAAAGGAAGCTTTTTCCCCTCTCAGAACAAATGGTGTCAAAACAATCTTAGATGTTTTAGTTAAGGAGAAGAAGAAAAGGTGTGCAGGTGAGTGCATCATAGCCAAGGGAGAGTAAAAGTTTGAGGCAAACTTGGGATCTATCCTTCCTCAGCTATTACAGTAGAAAATCTTACAGACTAAGAAATACTTCAGGCAGACTTTTGTTACAGAGTCATAGCATTAAATACCTGGAGCTAATTTTTAGAAGCATTTGAATGGCCACAAAAATCCCTTCCCAGCATTCATTTAATTTTAATAGTGCTCATAGTCAAACAGATCTGCAAATCCTCTGGCTTTATAAGGAGTTTTAACCAAAGCCAGTGAAAGAGAAGAAAAAGACTGTATTGCTCTGGGATGTATTCTGCTTTGGGAGTACCCTGACAAGGACAGCTTGCTTACAACAGGTTGGAGAGCAACTTCTGCATGGAACAGCCATGTGCCCTTGGGGCCAAGAGAGCCAAGGGCCCCCTGCGGTGCAGCAAAAAAAGTGTGGCCAGCAGGGCTGGGAAGGTTCTGCTCCCCCTCTGCTCTGCCCTGCTCAGACCACTCCTGCAATCCTGGGTCCAGTTCTGGGCTCCCCAGTTCCAGAGAGACAGAGACCTGCTGGAGAGAGACCAAGGGAGAGCCAGGAGGATGCTTAGGGGACTTGAGCATCTCCCCTGGGAAGAGAGACTTAGAGCCCTGGGGCTGTTGAGTCTGGAGAAGAGAAGGCTGAGAGGGATCTGATCAATGTCTCTCAATAGCTGAGGGCTGGGGGTCAAGTGGAGGGGGCCAAGCTCTTTTGGGTGCTGCACAGCAATAAGCCAAGGAGCAATGGAGACAAACTTGAACAGGGAAGGTTTCAGCTCCGCATGAGGAGAAACTTCTTTGGTGTGAGGGTGTTGGAGCCCTGGAGCAGGCTGCCCAGAGAGGCTGTGGAGTCTCCTTCTCTGGAGCCTTTCCAGCCCTGTCTGGATGCATTGCTGTGTGGACTGCCCTGGGTGATGCTGCTCTGGCAGGGGGTTGGCCTGGATGATCTCTGGAACTCCCTTCCAACCTCTCACATTCTATGACATAAGGATAAGGAATTTGGGGTTGTCACTGTCTTTGTGTTACAGAGAGCTTCTGTCTGTGTTTTTCTGCCAGCTAAAGCCTTCTTCTCCAAACCCATCTTTGTGCCCATGCACAGACTTCTGTCCTGTTTTACTGGCTGATTCTAACAGAGAGCTACTGTCACAAACCAGATGCTTATAAAGCATTTACTAATACTTGCTTTCCTTGATGAAGAGATGGGATTAGGTCCTTCTTTTGCTCCTCTATCTATTGTTGATGCTGCCCTGAATTACTCCTTGGGGCTTGGTTGCTGTGATGTTATTTTTTGTGACGTTGCAGGTTCTCCCTGCCACAGCCGTAACCCACAAGATAAAGGGGAACATTATTAATTGCCACTGCAGGTTCTTGTTTCCACCAAGAAATCATGTCCAGCAGAATGAAAGGAGTGTTTTAAAGACAAAGTGACAGTGGTTATGCTGACGTTCTTGAGGGAGATATCAGCCAAGTGCTACGCAGCATTTGGTATCTGACTCTGCTTGTGGAGGTGTCACCTCACACCTGCCCTTGGCATGCTGTGGAAACAGCAACCCAAAAGAGTGTGTAGGAATAGAAAGGGAGCTCACACAAACCTTCAGTTATGTAATTCATAGCAGAAGAGAATTTAAGCAACAGTGCTCCTTCCATCAATGCAGTTGTAAGAGGAACAGCCCTTTGTTCACACCCATCGGTATCTCCTGCGGGCATGCCTCTGGATGGTTTCACAGCTGGTTCTATGACATTTGCTACACAAGTTCCAACACAGACTAAACCTCTGCTTTCTGGAGAATTAACCACTTCTTCCTCCTCTTCACTTTCTCCCAGATCACTGATGTTTCATGCATGTGGCAGCATAGTGTGCTATGATGTGTGATGATCACTGTGTTACACACCAGCTGGGGGTTCCCATATTTCCCTATTACTTTTAAAGGAATTTTGGAAAAAATATTCTAGAAGCCCGGAAAAAAATCACAAATGCTTCCCACAGCCCAAAGTGCACATTTTGTTCACTCCTCTAAATGCAGTGTAACAAGCAAAGTCTTGTTTGGTTTTAAAACATACACTAAGCCCAGGCTGGCTGAGGCTCTGGCCAGGCTGATCTAGTGTGGGGTGTCCCTGCCCATGGCAGGGGGGTTGGAACTAGATGATCCTTGTGGTCCCTTCCAACCCTGACTGATACTGTGATACTAATGTTTGCTGTTACAGCAAACTGTGTGTGAGTCCCACCTGCACCTTACTCCTGGCCAGCCATAACCTCTGCCCTTTTCATTCAGCTTCTTTGTGGCCTCCATTCTGGCTCCTCAAAGCAGGTAGAATCATGGAATCATAGAATCAATAAGGTTGGGAAAGACCTCAAAGATCATCAAGTCCAACTTGTCACCCAACACCTCATGGCTAACTAAACCATGGCACCAGGTGCCACATCCAATCCCCTCTTGAACACATCCAGGAAGGGGGACTCCGCCACCTCCCTGGGCAGCACATTCCAATGGCTAACAACTCTCTCTGTTAAGAACTTTCTCCTCACCTCCAGCCTAAACTGCCCCTGGCACAGGTAGTTCAGACTGTAAAGCTTTGCCCAGGGAGCATTGATTCCTGCAGTGGTTTGGGATAAGCCAGGAGGAGCAAGGTCAGGAGGAACTATGTAGGCTGCTGAGCCAATGAGTTGGTTTGGAAAGGGGAGCTGCCAAGATGGGGAGCATGGTTTGATCCTAGGAAAAGTCATGATCACCACTTCTGGCAGACCTGCTTTGGCTCATTTCTGCTCTTCAGTTTTACATCTAACACTCCCTGGAGCAGGCTGCCCAGAGAGGTTGTGGAGTCTCCTTCTCTGGAGTCCTTGCAGCCCTGTCTGGATGTGTTTCTGTGTGACCTGTGCTGGATTCTAAGGTCCTGCTCTGGCAGGAGGGGTTCCAACCCCTTACATCTTGTGATCCTGTGTGATCTGGAAGTGTCCTGTGTGATCTGGAAGTGTTTAAGATGATACTGGATGCGGCACTGGGTGCCATGGTTTAGTTGATGAAATGGTGGGGGGTGATAGGTTGGACTGGATGATCTCAAAGGTCTGTTCCAACCTGGTTAATTCTGTATTCAGGATGGGGATTCACTTGTCACAGTGTCCCTTTCTCAGGGATTCTTTCTGTAGAGAAGTGTGACTGAGATTTCCAAGCCAGCTTCAGCATTTTTCCCCCCCCTCTGCATTTACCACCATGAAACACAATCACAGTGGAGAAGATGCAGTCTTGTCCTGTCTGCTCTTTATGACATTTGTCTTGTGATTCACAAGAAGTGATTCTCCAGTTTCACCCTGCCCCTCATCCTGAGCTGACTGATAAGTGAATGCATTTGCCAGATCTGCTTTATTGCTTCTTTCCTTCTGTCCTTCCTTGTTTCTGAAAAGCAGCAGTGGGGAGGAAGAAATGGTCTGCAAATGAGGCACAACAGCAGAGATTTATTGAAGGATGAGAGCAGACTCCAGGAGCCTCCAGGTAAAAGCAGTACAATTAGCATCACATCATCCAGCTAACAGCCCCTGCTCCACCACCACCACTCCTGCACCCAGCCCAGAGCTAGGGGCAAGACCCTCACCAGCCAAGACACCACCCAGAGGAGCTCAGCCCCAGCCAGCACCTGTGGTATTGGAGCAGTCACCAATGTTGGCCCTAACAACCCAGCCTTTGTAGTCACCACCACCCAGTGTGCACCGTGGGCACTTACCAGGGAAGAGAGGAGAACCCTCAGCCCAGATGGGCTCAGCTTAGGGCTGCTGCCTCTCCTGGCAGGGATTAAAAAGGGGAGTGGGTGGGGAGGGCAAAGTGGCCACAGATGAGGTGGGAGGAGACCCCAGTAGAGCCCAGGTACTCTGGGTTTGAGGGGAAAAAGGTGATAAATGGGGTGGGTGAGGGACTTTTGAGGGTGTCAGGGAGTGATAGGACTGGGGGGAATGGGGAAAAAAGTAGAAATGAGTAGATTTAGATCAGACATTAGGAAGAAATTCTTCCCCAGGAGGGTGGTGAGAGCCTGGCACAGGTTGCCCAGGGAGGTGGTGGAAGCCTCATCCCTGGAGGTTTTTGCAGCCAGGCTGGATGTGGCTGTGAGCAACCTGCTGTAGTGTGAGGTGTCCCTGCCCATGGCAGGGGGGTTGGGACTGGCTGATCCTTGAGGTCCCTTCCAACCCTCACAATTCCATGATTTTAAAACAGTTTTTCGGTTTGGGCTGGATGTGAGGAAGAAATTGTTCCCAGCAAGAGAGATTGGCCATTGGGATGTGCTGCCCAGGGAGGTGGTGGAGTCACCATCCCTGGAGGTGTTTGGGAAGAGCCTGGATGAGGCACTTGGTGCCATGATCTGGTTGATGAGATGGTGCTGGGTGATAGGTTGGACTCCTGATCTTGAAGGTCTTTTCCAGCCTGGTTAATTCTGTGCTCTGGGGTCCTGTGACTCTGACCCCTGCACTTTGGGAGTCCAAGCTGCTCTTTCAAATTGCAGTGGATGTACAGTGGATTGCAGTCAATGAAGCATGAGTCCTCTGCTGCATGCAGGACCCGGAAGGATTTTTCTCCCAACAGCTGCCTTTACCCACAAGAAGCACAGCATCACAACTGCTTACACCGCGATGTTGTTTTGCAGCTTAGGCCACAAAAATAGAAATAGAAGAACTGTTTTGCATTCTGTAGTGCTCTTTTGTACTTTGCCTCCCTTCTCTCAGAAGTTTTGGGCATTTTACTCAGGCAATATCACTTCTGCTACTCACTGCCAAGGATAAAACAATTTCAGCTAGAAGTTTATGCAAACTTAGACACAGGAACCAGGGGACTGTATCCAAGGTTAAAAATGAAAGCATGGGATCCATAATTGTCTCCAGAGATATAATTATATGATGAGGAGAGGTGGTTTAATTGCTCTGCTAGATGGGGATTGCATATTGCTATCACATTCCAAGCTGCATGTGGAACAAAGGCGTTGCACAGACTGAAGAGCAGGAGCAGTCCAGCTCCCTGCACGAGGTCAGCAATTCTTGACACATACCCAGCACACAACCTCCTTTCCCTTCCACTGCCTTCAAACTCTTGTCTAGAAAATTCTACCTACCACCCAACAGTTCATCTCCCCAAGTGTTTGTGTTCCCAAGGTGTTTTAAGTCTTGTCTGCATTGGCATGTTTGTGCCCTCTCAAGGTGTCCCAGGAGAGCACAGCTTGTTTCCCTAAAGCAAGAGGGACAGCTCTCTTGCCTTTCCTCTGTCTCTTTGTTGTGTTTTTGCCAAGCAGCCTGACCTGCAACAGAAGAGATGCTGAGGGGTGGGAAGGCC
Organism: Melanerpes formicivorus; assembly: GCF_026170545.1. Taxonomy (NCBI): domain Eukaryota; kingdom Metazoa; phylum Chordata; class Aves; order Piciformes; family Picidae; genus Melanerpes; species Melanerpes formicivorus. The sequence goes on from NW_027142355.1 coordinate 802,563, forward strand.
TTTTGGAAACCCTCCATATTCTGGAGAACTTAGAGATGCTCCTGGTCTTACCAATGATAAACCAGCCACAAATGGTGAAGAAGTCAGCCTCGTGTGACCATTGCCACAACTGCAGCAGAATGCAAGCATCTGAGACCAGCAGTTTTAAACTGTTTTCAAGTTGGTGGCAGAGCTGGTGGTGAAGCCCAACCAAACCAAAAGCCAGGCTAAAGGGGACTGCTGACATCCAGCTGATAAATCACAGGGACATTTAACTTTGGTTTGCTTGTATCCTGGCTTCTTCTGCCTTACACTCATTCTAAAGCCTCTCATATCTATTTCCTTAGATAAAGCATTTCATTAATCAGCATAGGCAATTATGTCCAAGTGCTATCTTCAGTGATTAATGAAATGGTTTAGCTTAGGAAACAAATACGAGAGGCTGTGCTTTGGGATTGTTGCTATTGTTGGGTTGATTTGTTTGGTTTTAATTGTATTAACGCACACCACCACCACCACCCCCCCAGGTGGTGCAAAACCCCAAAGATCCAAAGGGATCTGTGTGGCCATCACTGGGAACTACCTTTAGCTGTTTGGTGTTGGGGCTCTTTTGGTTTGGGTTTGGTTTGGGGTTTTGGTGGTGGTTTGGTTTTTGAACCTGTATCTATTACAAGCACTTGTTCCAAACTCTTTGGTTGTGTTCCAGTTTGTCTTCTCCATGCTGTACCTGTAGTCTGTCCATGTTGATACTATGAGCAAATAACATCACCTAGAGTTATTGATGGTGCAAACCACTCATGCTCCAAGCTTTCAAGTCTGTAGTGTTTTATCCAAGCCTTAAAGTCTAGGGCAATATTTTCCCCTACCCAGAATGGACACTCATACCTGTCCCCAGAGGACATGCTCCAATCCACAGCCTCCTCTACACAAAGAAATACAATGGCAAAACAAATGAACAAAGCCCTTTGGCTCAGACCACCTCATAACTGGATGCTAATAGCAAACCTGTTAGCTGTGGGGAGAAAAAAAATGGCCATGTTTTGCTGAAACTGGATTAAAGTAACTGAGATTCTCTTCAAACCAGGTTTTGTGTCAGACAGTAGGCTTCAAATCTCTTTACCAGAGAAGTAGATTCTCCTGTGTATGTTCCTTCTGTCCTTTGTTTTGTTCCAGAAGTTTATTTCATGCAGACTGTTGGTACTGAAGCTTTTGCTCCACTGTCTTGCATTCTGCCATTTACTTGGGGCAGGAGTGCAGAGAGATCAAAAGGAAGACAAACTCCCACCGGCTCCTTCTCCGACTCCACCTGTCCTTAACACTCTGGAACTAGGAAATTCAGAATGAAGGCAATAATTGCTACATACTGTTCTTCCTTTCTACCTAAAATAGTTGCACATGGATCAAACATTTTCTGGCACTTGGTGCCATGGTCTAGTCATGAGGTCTGTGGTGACAGGCTTGATGATCTTTGAGGTCTTGATGATCTTTGAGGTCTCTTCCAACCTCAGTGATACTGTGAGACTGTGATACAAGAGCCCTTTCCCACGTTCTGTGCTACTGGCTGTTCAGCCCATAACACTGACTTGCATTTCCCTGTTGGACTCTGCAAGGTCTGTGCTGTAAGCTAGCAAAGGAGGAGGGCAAGGGAGCTGGGAAGGGCCTGGAGAAGAAATCTGATGAGGAGCAACTGAAGGAGCTGGGGATGGTTAGTGTGAAAGAGAGGAGGCTGAGGGGAGACCTCCTGGCTCTCTACAGCTCCCTGCAAGGAGGTTGTGGAAAGCTTGGTGCTGGGCTCTGCTCCCAGGTCATTAGTGACAGAAGAAGAGGGAATGGCCTCAAGCTGCCCCTGGGGAGGTTCAGACTGGACATTAGGAAACCTTTTTTTCAGGCAAGAGTGGTGAGGGCTTGGAATGTGCTGCCCAGGGAGGTGGTGGAGTCCCCAAGGCTGGCTGTGTTTGCAGGGGGTTTGGCTGTGGTGCTTGGGGCTGTGGTTTAGGGGTGAGCCTTGCAGAGTAGGGCTCTGGGTTGGCCTTGGTGATTTTCCAACCTGAATCTTTCTATGATTCTGTGAGAAATGTATTTGTCAAGCATGACCAAATGATTTCTGTCTTTCTTCCCTCTTCTGAGCAACAGACTTTTACCAGGTCCTGTCTGGATCTGAAGGGGTGAGCACAGTCTATTCTTTTCACCTTTTTAAAAGCAACCTCTTGCTCTTGAGGACAGCGTTTGACTCTCAGTCAAGTGAAATCTGACACCAAGGAAATCTGTTCAAAGAAGGTTAAAATGCTATTGCTTTTCTCAGACCAAGGTCCTCCTGTCTCTGTTTAAATTCATGTAAACAATAACAGGCTTATGATGTTTGAGTCATCTCTTCCCTTTTAAGAGCCTGATGGCAAAAGAATCACTTCAAAAACCATGGTCTGCAGTCACCAGCCTTTAACTGCAGGTTAAGAGCACACTGCCACACGAGCAAGCAAAATCCACCTGACAGCTGAACACTTCACAACTGCACCCAACAGGGACTGATTTTTTTTTCTTCAGAAGGTCACAGGGACAAATCAATTTTAATATGCTAGGAGCTCAGTGCTGATCACCTTTACCTAGTCACAAATGAAGAGTAGCTTTTGTTTAGGAACTTGGGAACCAGGGTTCAGCACCCTCCCTAGACTGGAAGCTGTCAGCTCCATGTCCCCTTGAGGAGTGGGTGACTCCTAAATTAAAGAAGAGGTAAGGATGACAGGGACAAAATAGATTGCAGCCTTCCTCTGCTTCCTGTCTTCATCCTCAGTAGTTAATGCAAAACTTGTGGGGAAGGGGAAGTCCATGGGAAGATATGATCTGCAGCTTGCTGCTTACTTCAGTCCCTTGGAAGGAGGAGATCCTGGACTTGACAATCTTCCTTCAGGCTTAGTTTTGGAGGTTTCTGTGTGTGAAGTGACTGTTAACTCTCTGGGGTCTAGCTTATGTTCTGCCTGCATGTTTTAAGAGCAAGAAGATTCAGAAATTCATGTGTAGGTTCCTAAACCACTTCTGGACTTCACCCTTTGCTAAGCACTTTGTTTCTAACCTAAAGGGAAGAGCATTGCCATCTGCTTTAGCCAGCAAGCCCTTTTCATTAGACTGACAGTTCCTGTAGTGTTTTCTGCAGGAGGCTGTAAATTCCCTCTAGGAGTATTGGTGTGTGACAAAGCTGTGGAGACACAGCAGACAGAAATTAGAAATTAGACAGAAATTACAGGCTCTTGCAAAGCCTTTCAGAATGAAGGCATATCAGGGATTGGAATGTAATTACAAGGTCTCCCTGGAGCCTTCTCCTCTCCTGACTGAAGAGCCCCAGTCCTTGCAGCCTGGCTTCATAAGAGAGGTGCTCCAGCCCTCTGACCATGTTTGTGGCCCTCCTCTGGACCTGCTTCAGCAGGTCCATGTCTCTTTGTGTTGGATGCCCCAGAGCTGGACACAGTACTCCAGGTGAGGTCTCACCAGAGCAGAGGGGCAGGATCCCCTCTCTCTGTCTCTGGCCATGCTGCTTCGGATGCAGTCCAGGCTGTCATTGTCCTTCTGGGCTGCAAGTGCCCGTTATTGACTCATGTCCAGCTTCTCCTCTACCAGTACCCCCAGGTCCTTTTCTGCAGGGCTGCTCTCAGTTTCATCATCCCTCCAGACTGTATTAATATTGAGGATTGCCCCAATCTAGGTGCAGGACCTTGCACTTTGCCTTATTGAACCTCATGAGCTTCTCCTCAGCCACCTCTCCAGCCTGACCAGGTCCCTCTGGGTAGTACCCATTCCATCTTTCAGTCTCATCAACCACACCACTCAGCTTGGTTTCATCCAGAGATTTCCTGAGGGTGCACTCAATCTCACTGCCAATATCACTGATGAAGATGCTGAACAGCACTGGTCCCAATACAGACCCTTGAGGGATGCCACTCGACACCTGTCTTCATGTGGGCACCCAGCCATTGACAAATAGAATGGAATGGAATGGAATGGAATGGAATGGAATGGAATGGAATAGAATAGAATAGAATAGAATAGAATAGAATAGAATAGAATAGAATAGAATAGAATAGAATAGAATAGAATAGAATAGAATAGAATAGAATAGAATAGAATCAACCAGGTTGGAAAAGACCTTTGAGATCACCAGGTCCAACCTGTCCCCCAACACCATCTCATCAACTAAACCATGGCATCAAGTGCCTCACCCAGGCTCTTCCCAAACACCTCCAGGGATGGTGACTCCACCACCTTCCTGGGCAGCACATTCCAGTGGCCAATCTCTCTTTGTATGTGATCACCCAACCAATTCCTTATCCCCTGGAGAGCCCACCCATTGAATCCCTATCTCTTCAGCTAAGGCAGAAGGGTATTGTGGGGACTGTGTCAAAAGTCCAGACAGATGATGTTTGTTGGTCTTTCCTTGTTCACTGCTGTAGTTAAACCATCATGGAAAGCCTCTAGGTTGGTCAGGGATGACTTGCCCTTGGTGAAGCCATGCTGGCTGTCTCGAATCACCTTCCTGGGCTCCATATGTTCCAGCACAGTTTCCAGGAGAATCTGTTCCATGATCTTCCCAGGCACAGAGATGAGGCTGGCTTACAGGTCAGTAATTTCCAGGGTCCTCTTTTTTTGTGCTATTTAAAACTGGGGGTAATGTTTCCCTTCTTCCAGTCTCCAGGGACTTCACCTGACTGCCTGGACTGTTCAAATACTATGGAGAGTGCAGCTACATCAGCCAGTTCCTTCAGAATTCTGGGATGGAGTGAGGGAGCAAGCAGATAATGATGGGGTTTATATGCAAGTTCATTTCCAGGACCTGGTATTTATTAGTACAGTCACTGCCTTATACTGTCATCATGGAAAGCTTGCAGCGTTCATCTGGGAGCCTGCACACTGGTTTGCTGAGTGGTGCTGGCAGGCAGGGCGGACTCATCACTTTGGCTCTCCTGGCTCTAGTTTAGGAAGATGAATGATCTTTGTCAGCCTAAGGAGGAAATCATTAGAGAATGAGCTGGGAAGTTCAATCAGGATCTGTCATTTCCAGCAGGTCCTACATAGCTAACCCACTACTGGCCACAGTCAGTCCCTACCCAGGAGGGTAAGCAGGAGCTTGGAAGGTTCATACTGCTGTACTACAAGAGGGCTAATAATTATATCATTCATGACATCATTAAAAATAATTGCATCAGGAAGTCAAATGAACAACTGACAGGACTCAAATTGTAGACTCAGGGGAAGGGTTTCAACTGCTCAGATGGATTTTGCACAGGCGCTGAATAGGAACTATTTACTTGGGAACAGTGGATCTGAGTGCTGGGACAATACTCTGTGCATGTTGTGTGTGAAGGTTTGTGTGATAGGAACATGGGGAGAGTGTGAGAGGTATTTCTGTCTGTGTGCAAGGTTTCACATGCCTGGCTTCACTGTGAATCCTGCAAAGCCAGGAGATGAAGAGAAGCAACACGTGAAAGCCACTCTTAGGAAATCAGTCTTGAAAGGGCTTCTCTGTCCTGGGTGTGTATGGTAATGAACACACAACAATGACAATTAACAATGAAAGCTGAGATGTTGCCAGTGGATGTAGAGACAAAGGAACACAGCAAAAAGCAAACTTGATGTTAATCAAGAGAGGACAGAAAAATAAATGAACTGTGAGACATATTTAAGTACCATAAACATTCACCATAGTGCTGATTTGCCAGGAGAGCTTAATCATTAGAGGGGCTACACCCCAGGCATACACTTGAGACTCAATAATGAGCACATTCAGTCAATGAAACAAGTGGAAGCAAGGTTTCCCCAAGAGAAGAGACAGCAAATCTATTCCTTCCCAGGAAAATGATAAATAGCCTACCATTAATGTCCCCATGGAAAAATGCTACAGAAAGGTCAGACTGCAATAGCTTATTCCTGGCTTTCCAATACATGGAACAGGAAAATAATATTGAAAATAAAAGAACTTTCATTACAAAAAGGAAAAAGCCCAGAAAAGCAGAAAGAAAACAGATTGTACAGTAAGCACTTGCTGTAAAAGGGACAAATGTTGGCCCTGCCTTTCTGCCCTCTGCCAGGGTTCAGTTGCTGCTTGTTGCAAGAAGAAATGGTTATTGCTGGAATGAAACTAGCCTGAGGAGCGGTGGGCTTGCCTGTGCCCTGAACCAAATGAGCTCATGCAATAGCCCTCCCAAAGGAGTCAAGAGAGCAGCCACCTGCCCAGGGAGGTGGTTGAGATCCCTTCCCTGGAGATGGTCAAGGTGAGGCTGGACAGGGCTCTGGGCAGCCTGATCTAGTGGGGGTGTCCCTGCTCACTGCAGGGAGGTCGGCCTGGAGGACTTCTGGAGATCAATTCTGGCCCAGACTATTCTGTGATTCTATGAATCTGTGATTCTATAAATCTGTGATTCTATACTTCTATTATTCTGTGATTTTATGATTCTGTAGTTCTATGGTTCTGTGATTCTATGGTTCTATGGTTCTGTGGTGCTCTGGTTCTGTGGTTCTGTGATTCTATGGTTCTGTGTTGCTATGGTTCTATGGTTCTATGATTCTATGGCTCTGTGGTCCTATGGTTCTGTGATTCTATGGTTCTGTGGTGCTGTGATTCTATGGTTCTATGATTCTATGGCTCTGTGGTTCTATGGTTCTGTGATTCTATGGTTCTGTGATTCTACAGTTCTGTGATTCTATGATTCTATGATTCTATGGCATTGTGGTTCTACGGTTCTATGATTCTATGGCTCTGTGGTTCTATGGTTCTATGATTCTATGGCTCTGTGGTTCTGTGATTCTATGGTTCTATGATTCTATGGCTCTATGATTCTATGGCTCTGTGGTTCTGTGATTCTATGGTTCTACGGTTCTGTGGTTCTATGGTTCTGTGGTTCTATGTTTCTGTGATTCTATGGCTCTGTGGTTCTATGGTTCTGTGATTCTATGGTTCTATGGTTCTGTGGTGCTATGGTTCTGTGGTCTATGGTTCTGTGATTCTATGGTTCTATGATTCTATGGCTCTGTGGTTCTGTGATTCTATGGTTCTGTGGTTCTATGGTACTGTGGTTCTGTGATTCTATGGTTCTACGATTCTATGGTTCTGTGGTTCTATGATTCTGTGGCTCTGTGGTTCTGTGATTCTATGGTTCTGCGATTCTGTGGTTCTATGATTCCATGGTTCTATGATACTATGGTTCTGTGATTCTATGGCTCTGTGGTTCTGTGATTCCGTGGTTCTATGATTCTATGGTTCTGTGATTCTATGGCTCTGTGGTTCTGTGGTTCTATGGCTCTATGATTCTATGGTTCTGTGGTTCTGTGATTCTATGGTTCTATGATTCTATGGCTCTGTGATTCTATGGCTCTGTGGTTCTATGATTCTGTGGTTCTGTGGTTCTATGTTTCTGTGGTTCTGTGGTTCTTCACAGGCGTGTTGTCACCTTTCTGAACAGGACTGGCTAAAGGTTCCTCAAGCCAGGAAAGAGTCTGCCCTCTTTCCCAGAAGGTTTAGCCCCAATGCTGCTGTGATTTCCCTCCTTCTCTGCAGACATTGTTTCTACTAATTAAAATATCCTGTCAGTAGCCCCTTTACAAAGAGTGAAGAGGAAGCAGGCAGAATGCCTTTTGATGTGGTCTTCACAGAAATGCAAACAGTACTCCTAGTCCCTGGGGATCTCACCTCTGGGCAGAAGGAGAGAGACACTGTGAACAGAAGAGTGCAAGGAGTTTAACTTCCAGAGAAGCATGGTGGCAGTGCTAACAGCCACAGGATGGCTAAGCTGACCTCACAGCCAATGCCCTTGCTGGTACTGCTAATTACATCACTTCTAACAGCCACAGATGACAATTGGCACAGCATGGTGCATTCAGGAGGGTTTGTTCCTGACTTCACACCGTGCCAGCTGTAAGCTGAGCAACAGGGAGGTGTCTGCATTTGCAGGGAGCTGCTCCCTGAGCTCAGCATCTCCAGCTTCTCTGTCCCTGTCAACAAAAGTTTCTTCTGAAGGATTCTGTTCTTTTGCTTTGGGCAGGCACAAGTACACATGCCTTCTAAACTGGAGAGATTCCCATCCTGCTGTCCAGGAATTGCACACATTCAACAGCATCGTTTCACAGGACCTGTCTGTGATGGCTCTGACGCATGAAGGAAAGAGGTCATTTAGCTAAGAACAAGCCAAGGGAAAGCAGGGAGCCTGTTCTTCAGAGAGAAGGATGACACTGGTTTCATCACTGGTGCACACAGGCAAGCTGATGTTGCTTGGTTTCCCAAAGTAATGCCAACCATTCCTAGTTGCCAGATTGCCTCTGAAATGTATAATGGCTGCTCAGTGGCCATAGATCCATTGGAAATTCATTTGTCTGCAGTCAAGATCTTTATTCCCACTGAATATGAGAAGAGCCATACTTGGAACAGCCCAAAATCCATCTCCTCTCCAACTGGTTGGCAGCAGGTGCTTGTGAAAAGAGAGTCAGAGCAAGCCAAGTGCCAAACCATTTGCTCTCAGCTGCTGGCTATCAGTTTAACAGAGGCTGCCTTTGCCTGGCTGTATTTAATGGCTCTTGATAGACATTTCCTCCATGAGAGAGATTTCCTTATCATTTATGAAACCATTTACCCTTGTGTTACATAAACCACTGAACACCATTGAATGTTGCATAAAACATTGAAACCATTTACCCTTGTGTTATACAAAGCACTGAATGCCAGTGAACTCCCAAATCAAATTTGCTGTGTGTGAAAAACATTCTACAGCAGTTGTTTATTTGTTGTATTAATAAGAAACAACAACCAATAGTTTCTATCTCTGTGCCAGGCATGACTTCTGTACTGTCCCTTCCATCTGCTGGCTCTTAAAGTGCCTAACACCTCCAAGGGGCAGGGACAGGAGAACTTTGTTTGTAAGTGGAAGATGCTGCATTGTCAGTGTTGAACTCCACACTCCCCCCACCAGAGATGCCCATGCATGAAGCTGGTAGGAAGGAGGCTGCATCCTCACCTTAGCTCCCTGAGTTCTACGTTATACCTATTAGTTTAAAGGATGTGGGGAACGAGCCTGCATGAACAGCAGAGTTCAATATTGCAGTGCCGTTCCCACCAGGCTAGTGAAAGCCCCTCCAGTGTTCCCTGGCACCTTTTCATCAGGCTTTGCACTCTCACAGAAGCTTGCCCAGAGCTGTGCAAAGCAGCAGGTCTTTGGAGATAGACTGCAAAATGAATGACCTAAAGTGTTTCTTGGAGATGAAAAGTGGCAGGCTGGAGCAGTGGGAGGGCTGTCAAAGCCTGACATTCAAGTACCTTTATCCTGTAACACCAGCCTGAACAACTTGGGACTTTGGGTGCTATTTTTTAACTATGGTCTGGTGTGTGCAAAACTGCACAGACTCCCTGTGCCAGCACACCTGATGTGACAGCTGAAGAAGGGGAGAGAGTGTGAACGGCCAGGAAGGAGAAGGTGTCTAATTAGCTGGGGGGGAAGACAAAACAACAGTTTGCAAATCTATATCCTCAAGCCTGGCTACAGTCTGACACTGCCTGACACTGAGCTGAAGATTGAGCAGGGTGTCCTCTGGGGACAGTCAGAGAAATCTGGCTGTGAACTGCCCACATGCCTGCCCACCACCAGCCATAACTCCCAGGACCTCCACCTCACTAGCTATAACCATGTGCAGAAAAGAACTAAGATGGTAGAAAAAAGGGGAGGCAGACAGTTTTGTTCCAGTTAACACACAGAAAGAGCTCAGGCAAGCTCAGCACAGCAGGGGGAGGCAAGGAGGCAGTGAGCTGGACCACAGCAGCCCTGCATCTCTCACCTTGCCAGCCCTGCCATGGTTTCACAGGTAGACCACAAAGTACCTGATGAGCACCCAGTGATATAGCTCAGAGTTCACGGTCAACATACTCTGTGAAGCATTTCTGGAAGTGCCATGGCTTCTCCTGTTGGTCTGCTTTAGCTCCCAGTGCCTCATTGCCCAGCTCAGAGCTGTAGTGAAGGCTTGGCCCAAGTGTGGCAAGACAAGACATTGCCCTGCTCACAGGCAAGTGGGGAAAGGTTTCCAGCAGGCTAGGCAGAACATGGTGACACTTTGTGCCTCCTTGTGCAGCTCGGTGATACAATACCAAAAACCTGAGCAGCAGAACTCCTTGTGATGCTGTCAGCAGGTATTTTTAGTTTAATGTTAATGAACTTTTCCTGCTGTGCTGCCTGGCAGGCAGCAGCCTGTGTTCCGTGAGCTCTAACAGTCCTGCACCCAGCTGCTTTCTCACAACTAAAACAGAAGGTCAGAGGCACAGAGGATGTATCACTGGTGCAGAGCACAGGTTTGGATACCCACCCAGGCTTGGGCAGAGGAGTTTCCAAAATGCAGTGTTGGAGGGGTTTGTGACCTGTGGAACTCTATGTGGCTGGGGAGGGACTGCACAGGATCTCAGGTAGTGATAGGACTAGGGGGAATGGAATGAAGCTGGAGGTGGGGAGATTGAGGCTGGAGGTGAGGAAGAGGTTCTTCCCCATGAGAGTGGTGAAGCCCTGGAATGGGTTGTCCAGGGAGGTGGTTGGGGCCCTGTCCCTGGAGGTGTTTAAGGCCAGGCTGGCTGAGGCTCTGACCAGGCTGATGTAGTGTGGGGTGTCCCTGCCCATGGCAGGGGGGTTGGAACTAGATGATCCTTGTGGTCCCTTCCAACCCTGACTGATACTATGATACTATGATACTATGATACTATGATACTATGAAGTGAACATCTGTCTTCCTTCTGAGGATATCTGGTGCATGTCATGTCCTGCTTTATCAACAAAAGAGCAGAAGGTTTGAAGCATCATTTGAACACCAATTCTTTTTTTTTGTTTTTGATTCCTGAGGCAAAGGAAAGTCTCCAAACGATGCCAAAGCGGTAGCAAACAGGAGTGAAGATATTCCAGCTACTAATGCTTTACTCATCTCTTTGCCAAAGGATGCTTCACTGAGTTGGATGGCTTTGCTCTCCGGGGGCAGAGGCCTGGGTCTCCTCCAGTTTTCTCTTTCTCAAAAGAAGAGTTGGTGTCTGTGGGCTGCGCTGGACCTCACACATTATTTATAACCTGTGTGCATATGGCAGTGTCTGCTCTGTGGGATACAATTCTCACACAGAGTGTTCTTGCCTTCTCTTGCTCAGACACAACTAGAACAGATTATTTACCATCACTCCTGGCTTTCATCACGCTGTGATTATTACTTTACCAGTGGAAACTTTCAGGGCAAGAAGCCTAACTAGAACTAGAGCTCAGAATTTATTATGATCCAAAGGCTTTCCTGTAGAAACAAACAGACACAGCAACAAACAAAACAACAACCCCATGCAGTGCTACAGGCTGGGGTCAGAGTGGCTGAGAGCAGACAGGTAGAGAGGGACCTGGGGATGCTGTTTGATGGTAGGTTGAACGTGAGCCAGCAGTGTGCCCAGGGGGCCAAGAGGGCCAATGGCATCCTGGCCTGCATCAAGAACAGTGTGGCCAGCAGGAGCAGGGAGGTCATTCTGCCCCTGTACTCTGCACTGGTTAGGCCAAACCTCGAGTACTGTGTCCAGTTCTGGGCCCCTCAGTTTAGGAAGGAGGTTGACTTGCTGGAATGAGTCCAGAGAAGGGCAACAAAGTTGGCGAGGGGTTTGGAACACAAGCCCTATGAGGAGAGACTGAGGGAGCTGGGGTTGCTTAGCCTGGAGAGGAGGAGACTCAGGGATGACCTTATTGCTCTCTACAACTACCTGAAGGCAGGTTGTAGACAGGCAGAGGTTGGTCTCTTCTCCTAGGCAGCCAGCACCAGAACAAGAGGACACAGTCTCAGGCTGCACCAGGGGAGGTTTAGGCTGGAGGTTAGGAAGAAGTTCTACTCAGAGAGAGTGATTGCCCATTGGAATGTGCTGCCCAGGGAGGTGGTGCAGTCACCATCATTGGAGGTGTTCAGGAGGAGACTTGATAGGGTGCTTGGTGCCATGGGTTAGTTGATTAGGTGGTGTTGGGTGATAGGTTGGATGTGATGATCTTGAAGGTCTCTTCCAACCTGGTCTATTCTATTCTATTCTATTCTATTCTATTCTATTCTATTCTATTCTATTCTATTCCAAACCAAACCAAACCAAACCAAACCAAACCAAACCAAACCAAAACAAAACAAAACAAAACAAAACAAAACAACAAAAAAACAACCAAACAAAGAAACACAACAAAAAGGGCCAAGATAGAAAGTTCACCAAGTTGCCCTCTAGGTAACAGCCCTGAAAATTAGAATGAAATTCTTTCCTCTTTAGATAAACTTCTCTTCACATAATGGGAAAGCTCTCCTGAGTGCATCTGTGCAGAGGCCAAGAGATTTCCTCCAGGCTTGGCAAGAGCTTTGAGAGGCTTCACACTGGTTTGCAGCTGGAATTGTGCTCTCAGACAGGCACTGGAACACATCTTGTCCAAGGAAATGATAAGTGTAATGAATGCCTTTGGAAACATAATATATCTCCTGGTAATGAACGTGCCCCCTGTGATTTGTTTGTGTCCCTTGTGCTCACTTTCTAAGGCTCATAAAGATGGATGGCTGTGTTTGGCTATTCTCACAGCATCATCTGGCAGTTTTCCTCAGCTGCCTCAGTCCCACACACATTATCTGACTCTACACAACTTCATCACACCTTTAATCACACCTTGAAGTCTGTGTTTCCCCAGCTCAGCTGGATCCTTTAGGGGGATTGCTTCACTTCTTTGGTACATTTTATCTCTATAACTTTGAATTCCCCTCTTTTGCCCATTATAGAGCACTCTGTTTATTACAAAGCATCTATGATGATGATGCTCTCAGCAATGATAATCTCAACGTGGAACAGGCTAGGTGTATTAAACAGTAATTGCTAAAAATGTGTTACCCATTAAGCTTGCTCAAAAACACTGCTCAAGGGTCGCAAAGTGTAGAACGTTGCCAAACTTGGATGCTTCATCTTCCCAAGGGAAACAAAGTTCTGTGATACCTACTTACAGACAGCACAGTTTGAAGGTCCAAAGCTAAATACTCATCTTTCTTTGAATTTTCTCAGTGCACCACAAACTCCTTTCAATGGGGGGAGTGCATTTAGGTGTGCAAATGTGTGAAAGACGCTTTGGAGCTAGGAATAGAATAGAATAGAATAGAATAGAATAGAATAGAATAGAATAGAATAGAATAGAATAGAATAGAATAGAATAGAATAGAATAGAATAGACCAGGTTGGAAGAGACCTTCAAGATCATCATGTCCAGCCTATCAACCAATCCAACACCACCTAATCAACTAACCCATGGCACCAAGCACCCCATCAAGTCTCCTCCTGAACACCTCCAGTGATGGTGACTCCACCACCTCCCCAGGCAGCCCATTCCAATGGGCAATCACTCTCTCTGTGTAGAACTTCTTCCTAGCCTCCAGCCTAAACCTCCCCTGGCACAGCTTGAGATTGTGTCCTCCTGTTCTGGTACTGGCTGCCTGGGAGAAGAGACCAACCTCTGCCTGTCTACAACCTCCCTTCAGGTAGTTGTAGAGAGCAATAAAGTCACCCCTGAGTCTCCTCTTCTCCAGGCTAAGCAACCCCAGCTCCCTCAGTCTCTCCTCACAGGGCTTGTGTTCCAGACCCCTCACCAACTTCATTGCCCTTCTCTGGACTCATTCCAGCAAGTCAACCTCCTTCCTAAACTGAGGGGCCCTAGAAATCTCCAGTACAGGGCATTAAGGCTTGCCTGTAGTCCTGTGAATACATCTTGCCTTTAGAAGGTGTTCAATGGATATCTTTATGCATTACAAGCATAGCTTTATCTTCCCATTGGACAACTCACACCACAATGATTGCTGGGTCTCAGTGGCTGCTATAAGAAGGTGCAGGCACACTTCCAGAACAGCAAGGAGCTGACAAAGGTGCAGCCATAAAATGTGCTTTTGATTTCCTTGATCACTTTCTACCTAACCTTGTCTTCATTACACTTGTTTGCAGTGGTCCATTAATATTTAGAAACCTTGATGAGGTTCTATTTTTGCTTATGCTAGCAGTCCTTTACCTGGGAAATAGGTGATAATAATCAATCATAACAACAGATTCTACTCTGCAGTAGAGAGTCAAAGACATTACTGTTTAATAGCCTCAATTCTTGTTCATCATTGACAGCTGTTGTGAAGCATCACCTCAGGCAGAGCACGAAGTTAAGAGCTGGCACTTTGCTGCACAGCCTTTATTTTTATTCTTAGTATTCCTCCCAACCTGTTTTTAGGCAGCTCTCTCAGTGAGAGGTACTCAAAGAATCTGTTAATACAACAAACTACGCTTCAGTGGACTTCATAGAATCATTTTGGTTGGAAAAGAGCTCTAAGATCATTGAGTCCAACTGCCAACAGCAAATCCATGGCCTTCAAACCTCATCTTGAGGTGCCATGTCCACATGGCTTTTGAACACCTCCTGGGTCGGTGACTCCACCACCTCCCTGGACAACCTCTTCCAATGCCTGATCACCCTTTCAGTGAAGGCTTTACAAAGATGCCTCTGTGTCAGAAGCCATCTTTGTAACATTTACTCAAGTCAGTAACAGTCCCTGGGAGAGTTTGATGAGATTTACATGTTTGAAAAGTTTTAGGATGATGATGGCCAATGAGGTCTGCCCTGAGCCTCCTCTTCTCCAGGCTAAACAACCCCAGCTCCCTCAGCCTCTCCTCACAGGGCTGTGCTCAAGGCCTCTCCCCAGCCTTGTTGCCCTTCTCTGGACACCTTCAAGTGTCTCAATGTCCTTCTTAAACTGAGGGGCATAGAAGTGGACACAGGACTCAGGGTGTGGCCTAACCAATGCAGAGTACAGGGGCACAATGACTTCCCTGCTCCTGCTGGCCACACTCTTTCTAATGCAGGCCAGGATGCCATTGGCCCTCCTGGCCACCTGGGCACACTGCTGGCTCATGTTTAGGCAGCTGTCCATCAGCACCCCCAGCTCCCTCTCTGTTTGGGAGGTCTCAGCCACTCTGACCCCAGCCTGTAGCTCTGCATGGGGTTGTTGTGGCCAAAGTGCAGCACCTGGCACTTGGACTTGTTGAATGCCATCCCATTGGACTCTGCCCATCTGTCCAGCGGTCGAGGTCCCTCTGCAGAGCCCTTCTGCCCTCTAACTGACCGACATCTGCTCCCAACTTGGTGTCATCTGCGAACTTGCTGGTGACTGACTCAATCCCCTCATCCAGATCATCAATGAAGATGTTAAAGAGGATGGGGCCCAGCACTGATCCCTGGAGGATGCCATTCTATTCTATTCTATTCTATTCTATTCTATTCTATTCTATTCTATTCTATTCTATTCTATTCTATTCTATTCCAAAAGCCCAAGACCCTGTTGCAGATCTACATCAAAGCTTTTGTGTCTGATAATGCAGCGTTAATGCCATTTCCTTTCCCACCCTTTCCTTACCGTTAATACAAGCCCACAGCATATGACATTCCCAGTTCAGCAGAATGAATTACCTCTAACTTATTTGTATGCCTCCTGCTGACCCATACGGTTAGCACTCAAACCAATTACAAGCCTGATTAAAACTTGATCTAACAAAGCTAATTATCTTTAGCCTGCATCTCATTTAATACCTGAAGTGCTTTTCCTTTCATTCGCTTTAGACTGAGAGTGTCTGCATCTCAGTTTGTGTGGCTGCAGATGACCAGCTCCTCCTGCAGCAGAATTATTTGTGGTTTTCTACATATTGCTCTGCTTCATTTTAATGTTAGAAATATTGCATCTTGGAGGCATTCCCACTGGGCTTGCTATTAGCTGCAGTGCAACAGGAAGAGATGTGAAGTTAGTAGGAGTTAGAAATGTTAAATCAGCCTAGCATGGTTGTCTTCTGCAGAGTTTCCACTGAAGAAGAAAATCCATCACATTTCTTGACAAAAAATGCTGGAATGATAATAAATATCCCTGGTGTTCCAAAGCCACAAATAGACAAGGCCCTGGGCAGCTTGGTCTGGTTGGGGATGTCCCTGCTGCCTGTGGGGAGGTCAGACTGGATGACCTTTGGAGGTCCCTTCCGACCTGGACCGTTCTGTGACTCTATGCATAGCAGCTTGTGAGCTAAATCTTTTCTACATTGACTTTATCACAGCAGTTAATTCTTCCTGTGCTGCTATCTCCAGCTCCAAGTCTCTGCATCTCTGTGTGGTATAACATCTCAAACACCCTTTAATTCTCCTCCTGAAGCACAGTGAAGGGGGAAGGACCTGGAGTCCTGGTGGATGGGAGGATGACCATGAGCCAGCAATGTGCTCTGGTGGCCAAGAAGGCCAATGGCATCCTGGAATGGATTAGAAGGGCTGTGGGCAGTAGGTAAAGAGAGGTTCTCCTCCCCCTCTACACTGCCCTGCTGAGGCCATATCTGGAATATTGTGTCCAGTTCTGGGCCCCTCAGCTCAAGAAGGACCTCCGGGAACTGCTTAAGAGAGTCCACCACAGAGCCACAAAAATGATGAAGGCAGTGGAACATCTTCCTCATGAGGAGAGACTGGGGGAGCTGAGGGCTCTGTAGCTTGGGGAGCAGAAGACTGAGAGGTGACTGGATGAACTTTCAAGGTCCCTTCCAGCCCCTAACCTTCTGTGATCTGCCAAATACAATCAGGATGCTGAAATCAATTGGAAGCTCTCCTACAATGCTCTGCACTGTGTATGGAAATGCAGGAGTCCCAGTGTGGCATAGCAATGCAGATCCTAAAGGAAAATGGTTTTGCTTTTTGTTGAATGGCTGCTCTGCTTGTTTTGGCAGCTTTTGAACAGTGCTCCCAAGCATCTGGGAACAGTTGAGTGAAATCATTTTCAAACTCCAAGTTCTACACAGAGAGAGTGATTGCCCACTGAATGGACTGCCTGGGGAGGTGGTGGAGTCACCATCACTGGAGGTGTTCAGGAGGAGACTTGATAGGGTCCTTGGTGCTGTGTTTGAGTTGATTAGGTGGTGTTGGATGATAGTTGGACACAATGATCTTGAAGGTCTCTTCCAACCTGGTCTATTCTCCTCTCCTCTCCTCTCCTCTCCTCCTCTCCTCTCCTCTCCTCTCCTCTCCTCTCCTCTCCTCTCCTCTCCTCTCCTCTCCTCTCCTCTCTCTCCTCTCCTCTCCTCTCCTCTCCTCTCCTCTCCTCTCCTCTCCTCTCCTCTCCTCTCCTCTCCTCTCCTCTCCTCTCCTCCTCCTCTCCTCTCCTCTCCTCTCCTCTCCTCGAGTCTCCTCTCCTCTCCTCTCCTCTCCTCTCTCCTCTCCTCTCCTCTCCTCTCCTCTCCTCTTCCTCTCCTCTCCTCTCCTCTCTCCTCTCCTCTCCTCTCTCCTCTCCTCTCCTCTCCTCTCCTCTCCTCTCCCTCTCCTCTCCTCTCCTCTCCTCTCCTCTCCTCTCCTCTCCTCTCTCTCCTCTCCTCTCCTCTCCTCTCCTCTCCTCTCCTCTCCTCTCCTCTCCTCTCCTCTCCTCTCCTCTCCTCTCCTCTCCTCTCCTCTCTCCTCTCCTCTCCCTCTCCCCTTCCTTCCCTTCCTTCCCTTCCCTTCCCTTCCCTTCCCTTCCCGTTCCCTTCCCTTCCTTCCCTTCCTTCCCTTCCCTTCCTTCCCTTCCCTTCCCTTCCCTTCCCTTCCTTCCCTTCCCTTCCCTCCTTCCCTTCCCCTTCCCTTCCCTTCCCTTCCCTTCCCTTCCCTTCCCTTCCCTTCCCTTCCCTTCCCTTCCCTTCCCTTCCCTTCCCTTCCCTTCCCTTCCCTTCCCTTCCCTTCCCCTCCCCTCCCTCCCCTCCCCTCCCTCCCCTCCCCTCCCCTCCCCTCCCCTCCCCTCCCCTCCCCTCCCCTCCCCTTCCCTTCCCTTCCCTTCCCTTCCCTTCCCTTCCCTTCCCTTCCCTTCCCTTCCCTTCCCTTCCCTTCCTTCCTCCCTTCCCTTCCCCTTCCCTTCCCTTCCCTTCCCTTCCCTTCCCTTCCCTTCCCTTCCCTTCCCTTCCCTTCCCTTCCTTCCCTTCCCTTCCCTTCCCTTCCCTTCCCTTCCCTTCCCTTCCTTCCCTTCCCTTCCCTTCCCTTCCCTTCCCTTCCCTTCCCTTCCCTTCCCTTCCCTTCCCTTCCCTTCCCTCCTTCCAAGAATCAAATGGCCATACCTCTGGTAGAAGGCAAAGGGCAGGCAATTCATGTATTGAACTTTTTGATTCACCCAGACTGATGCAGTTGGACATCAAATTGCTACCAAATCCAGTGATGCCTCCTCATATGGCAATGCAAGATGTATTAACTGAAAGGTAACATTGCACAGGTGTAAAGAGGTGGACCTGGATAGCCTGATCCTTCCACAGGCTCACACACAGAACTTTTAAAAAGTAGACTAGAATGAGACAATGGAAAACTTCTTGCACTGCAGAGCTGCAGACAAACACAGTTGAAATGTTGGCACACATTCATCACAGGAATGTTGCTCATTGAATCTCTGAATATCAACAAGTGACAGAGAGCTGGCTCTGGGCTCCTGAAATGCAGACATAATTAATGGGTTTAATTTAAATCCAGTGTATGATCTGAAAAAGCCCTGCACAAAAATCTATAAGGATGGGTGGCTCCACAGTGAAAAATGCATCTCAGAGCATGGTAATAGATGTTGGCATCAAACCCCAGGTGGGAGATTTTCTGTTCTGCATAAAACTTGCAGAGGTGGAATGGAAAAACTAATTGCAACAAAATGGGAGACAGAAAGCAAGCAGCAGGTGAAGTGTGACTGCTTTGACTGCTTTTTGCATTTATATCTGAGAGTCAGTGAGAACAACTAATGTGTGAGGGGATGCCACGAGGGACCCAGCAAAACCCACAGCAGCTTTGGGGCCAGGAAAAGCACAATAGCAGCCTATGAGCTATGGCCTGTGACCTGACAAAACCATCACAGGAGTTATACACAAAAGTCCAAACTGCATCCTGGTCTGCACCAGGAACAGTGTGGCCAGCAGGAGCAGGGAGGTCATTCTGCCCCTGTACACTGCACTGGTTAGGCCAAACCTCGAGTACTGTGTCCAGCTCTGGGTCCCTCAGTTTAGGAAGGAGGTTGACTTGCTGGAACGAGTCCAGAGAAGGGCAATGAAGTTGGTCAGGGGCTCGGAACACAGCCCTGTGAAGAGAGACTGAGGGAGCTGGGGTTGCTTAACTTGGAGAAGAGGAGACTCAGGGGTGACCTTCTTGCTCTCTACAACTACCTGGAGGGAGGTTGTAGACAGGCAGAGGTTGGTCTCTTCTCCCAGGCAGCCAGTACCAGAACAAGAGGACACAGTCTCAGGCTGCGCCAGGGGAGGTTTAGGCTGGAGGTGAGGAAGAAGTTTTACACAGAGAGAGTGATTGCCCATTGGAATGGGCTGCCTGGGGAGGTGGTGAAGTCACCATCACTGGAAGTGTTCAGGAGGAGATTTGGTGGGGTGCTTGGTGCCATGGGTTAGTTGTTTGGGTGGTGTTGGATAATAGGCTGGACACAATGATCTTGAAGGTCTCTTCCAACCTGGTCTATTCTACTCTATTCTATTCTATTCTATTCTATTCTATTCTATTCTATTCTATTCTATTCTATTCTATTCTATTCTATTCTATGTCACTGACAGGAAGCTAAGAAGAAGGATGGCAAGCATCAATAGGAGCAAGGATAAAATGAAGGAAAGTTACTGTTTGGATGGTGAATTTAGTGCTCTGAGGAGATGTTTGATAGACTTAGCTATTTACTTCCAGAGCAGGAAGAGCACAGCCAGCAGCCAGCACCAGCACTGAATGCCTCAAACATTCTTGTCAAAGCATCTCTGACTTTTCTCCTAGGAAGTTCATAACCCAACTCCCAAATGTCTTTCTGTCCCAGAGCTGGAGTGCAGATGTCTGAAGATGCTGCCTGTATTTGGCCATAGGACTTCATAATCTGTGAAGAGAAACATCACTCCAAAGCACAGCTAGCCCCAAAGGAGACAGCAGGTACATTGTTCTCTGAGTGTCAGTGAGGAGTCAATGTGAGAGTCAAAAGTTCACAGTCAGATGCAGGCAGCTAGACAGAGAATGCACACAGCTCTGTCAGTCCCTGGAGAATTGCTCTGAAAGCAAATAGTCCCAGTGTCATGAGAGAGAGAACTTGGATAACAGAAACTGCCTGAGGGACAGCCTTAAATCCAGATCTTCAGAGGATTATTTCAATCCACGTTGAAGGCTTAAATATCTTCCATGAGAGTTATCTCTGTGCTTCACAGAAACATGAATTATTCTGAACAGAAAGCCATAAACAATGAATTACCTTTGCCACTCACACCTGAAATAAGTCTATTTGCACTGTGAGAAAGAACTGAGGCTTGCTTTGTTTAAATAAGCATTTGGCTACCTCTATGTTTTTACATGACAGAAAGCAGTGTAGGAACATCGTTTGCATTGAAGCAGAAGTTGTGGCTTAGAGTGAATTTGGGGCTGGGTTCTGCTGTGAGACAGTTCCAGCATGTTTGAGCAATGGAGTTACTCCTGTTGGCTTCCTGTGTGGAGCATGAGAGGATATGTTGCATTTGTGGGAACCAGGCCACTGAAGACAGACTGGAGTGAGATTTCTGGGATGGAGATATGTGTTCCACAACAGGCAAGGGAGCAAAAAAAAATCACAGAATGCTCCAGGCCAGAAGGGACTTCCAAGCTCATCCAGTCCAAACCCCTTCTGCAGTCAGCAGGGACATCCCCAACTAGATCAGGTTGCCCAGAGCCCTGTCCAGCCTCACCTTGAGTATCCACTCGAAAGGACCTCAACCACCTCCCTGGGCAACTTGTTCCCGCGCTCCACCACCTTCACAGTAAAGAACTTGTTCCTAACGTTCAATCTAAATCTGCTCTGCTCTAGCTTGAAGCCATTGCCCCTTGTCCTGTCCCTGCAAACAGTCTCTCTGCAGCCTTCTTGCAGTCCCCTTCAGGTACCGCCAGGCTGCTATTAGGTCTCCCCGGAGCCTCCTCTTCTCCAGGCTGAACACCCCCAGCTCCCTCAGCCTGTTCTCATAGCAGAGCTGCTCCAACCACCTGAGCATTTTCATGACCCTCCTCTGGACCTGCTCCATCAGCTCCACGTCCTTTCTATATTGAGGGCTCCAGACCTGCACACCAGTACTCCAGGTGAGGTCTCAGCAGAGCAAAGTGGCAGAATCACCTCTCTGCTCTGCTGGCAATGCTGCTTTGGATGCAGCCCAGTATGTGATTTGCCTTCTGTGCTGCAAGCTCACACTGCCTGCTCCTGTCCAGCTTCTCATCCATCAGCACCCCCAGGTCCTTCTCCTCAGGGCTGCTTTCTATCCCCTCCTCCCCCAGCCTGTATTGACAGTGAGGATTGTCCCAGCCCAGGTGCAGGACCTTGCTCTTGCTGTTGTTGAACTTCATGAGGTTCATTTGGGCACCACCTCTGCAGCTTGTCCAGGTCCCTCTGGATGCCATCCTGTCCCTCAGGACAGGTGTTTTCTCACCTTCCAGAGAACACACTTGCTACAGTTCTCAGCCAGTCTCAGTGGTGCAGAGGAGGATGCTTCACAGACACAGGCAAGAAAGCACCTACCACTTACACCAGGGAATGGCAGAGGAGAGCTGCTGAGCTATATGCAGTAAAGCTACAAAAGATGGATGTAGAACACTGTTCCCAGTTCAGTGAACTGCAGTTCCACAAGTCTGTGTCTTCCTGAGGAATGTGCTTGGTTCTAGTGGGAAGAGACTGGCTTACTGACTTGAAAATTAGTGTAAGGATGGTGGGATGATATTCCTTGTGAATAACGTGGGCAAATAAACACCAGACAATGTCTCAGTGCAGTCCCATCACAGATTGAAATGTTGCACTGTAGAGCTAGCACTTTAATAGCTGCTTAAACCAACAGGCATTCTTAGAATAGAATAGAATAGAATAGAATAGAATAGAATAGAATAGAATAGTAGAATAAACCAGGTTAGAAGAGACCTTCAAGATCATTGTGTCCAACCTATCATCCAACACCACCTAATCAACTAAACCACTGCACCAAGCACCCCATCAAGTCTCCTCCTGAACACCTCCAATGATGGTGACTCCACCACCTCCCCAGGGCAGCCCATTCCAATGGGCAATCACTCTCTCTGTGTAGAACTTCCTCCTAACCTCCAGCCTAAACCACCCCTCGTGCAGCCTGAGACTGTGTCCTCTTGATCTGGTGCTGGTTGCCTGGGAGAAGAGACCAACCTCTGCCTGTCAATATAATAATATATGTAATAATAATAATAATAATATAATAGGTATAAAGCACAGAGAGGTTAGCAGGTGAAACCCACTCAACCTGCTTTAAGCACACAATTCACAGCAAAGTTTTAGGGGCCTCTTAGGTTATCCCACCCTCCCCCCCAAAAAAAAAAAACAACCAAAATTCCCCCAAAAGACAATTTTGCAGGCATCAGGAGGAATAAGCATGTCTGGAGCAGATGTAAACTTAGGCAAATATATTTTCCTCTGGAGACCTTCAAGAAATCTGAAGATTACAAAGAATTCAGAAACATGGAATCCTCCACAAAGGCTTTGAACTTTAAAAGCCTTTTGGGTAGTGAAGACAGAGAGATTGATCCTACACAGCACTTCTGCTCCCTTGCCAAAAGAGGGGACAGATAAATGCTGGCTACCCTGATAGATTTTGATTCCTGTTGGAGTTGAAGGAAGAAATACCAAGGAAACTGTGGTTCCATTTCCTCCTTAGGAAGTTTTCTTAGGAAGTGTTCATTACCCAGAGCAGCATCCTTGTGAGCATTGTCTAGTCCATAAGGACTCCATTCATACAAACCCAGCACAAGGGGATGTGAAGTAGCTCTCTGGAAGAAGTTTAAGCTACAGAGCTCCTGTGAAAGTTGCATATGGATTAACTGCTGTGGCTGGGGCTGCTCTCAGTAAAAACTACGTCTGGAATTGAATGATCTTTAGACATGAGAGAAATAGGTCAAAGAGCATTTAAAAACAAATCAATATTCCTATTGATTTTGCTTTTGTTCACAGTGGAGAACCATTATGTACCAGTCATAAAGGAAAGATCTTAGGGTTTGATCCGTGGGGTACTGAATGGCTTTGGGTACTGAATGGCTTTGGGTTCAACACGTTCCTGTTAATGAGGGCTGCAACATGCTTCAGATGGCTGTGAAGTGCTAAAAGCTGTCTCTTCTGGAATAAGCTGGTTTCAACACACTCAGGGCACCCCATGGAATTGAGGGGGTTGTGTCACTGTTTGGTTTCAGGTCTGGTTTTGAAGTATATTTGTACAGACAGATCAAAAGACAACAAATACAATTTCCTTGGGCAGTGCTTAACTGCATTAGTGACTGTTGTGGGTTTTTTTTTTCCCCTCCATGGAAATGGAAACTGAATTTGAGCTGCAAATCAGAGTGACCCTAAAGGCTCCTGTACAAGCTCACCAAGTCACCTCAGCCCATGTTTAATAAGCAAACCTTAAGGTCGCATTATGCAAATGAATCAAACAATACAATATAACACAACAAACTTTCCTATGTTTTATATTGCACTCTTGAAACAGTGGGGGGGGGGGGGGGGGGGGGGGGGGGGGCGGGGATTAATAGGGATTTCCCAAGAATTTCAGAGAGAAAAGGTTCATGGTTAATTCTGTGAGCTGAGTGTGAGAGGAGCTGTGGAAATGTAAGGCATTAGAGACACAATCAGAGCAAAACTGCAGCAGGCTGCATTTCATTTGTGCTCCTTTTTTAAAGAGCTACCCGTGGGCTTGCTGCAATCAGCCTCTTTAACTCTTTCCACCCTCTGCATCAAAGCAGCAGCTGCACAGCCCTGCTGCTTCTTCATGGGCTTTGGCCCTCTAAGGACAGTGCTGGTGACCCAGCTCCGAGCAGCAGGTCTTTATGTATCTGCCCCTCTGCCAGGGTTATGTCTTCCTCTGATCTCAGTGAAAGTGTGGGCTGTCTTGAGAATGTTCAGCAGTTATTCAGTAGGTTTGTTCACCATGACCCACAAAGCAGACTTTCATAAAGCACTTTGTGTGTATATTGCAGCACACTGCCAGCTCGTGTTGCCTCTGACTTATGGACTCTACACACCAAGATCAATCCTTTGAACTCATTATATTGAAATCAAATGCTTCATTGGGATACCAGAGATAATAGCTTCAAGTTATACCTAAAGGACTATAAATTTCTTCTAGTTTCTCTGATCAGTGATCAAAAATGAGGGTAAAGTACAAGGAAATGGCAGTGCTTTCTCCAGGAAGAGGCATTGACATTCCTGAGCAGCAGGCTGCTTTCAGAAAGGAACAGCCACAGAAAAAGCCAAAATGATTCTAGCAGGACTCAATGACCAATTGTCCGAGTTCTGCAGTCATGTCAACAGCACACCAGCTGTGACTGAATACACCCCTGTAGTGACTGCTGTACATAGAGAGAGATAGAGAGGAGAAGATGCTGAGGCCTTGAGAAAAGTGGAGGCATAGTGTAACAGAGCTCGGTGTCTGTGTGTAATGACTATGGACTTTACAGTTCTTCCTTCATTATGTCTCCTCTTCTGAAGAAGTTCCTCTTACTTCTTGAGAGAGGCATCCTTGCATCTCTGTCTGGAATTTGTTTCAGATACCACATCCAAAAGCAGTATCAGCTGTCAAAGTCTCCCTGCGAACAAAACAAGCATCTAGATAGACTCATCAAAAATCACAGAATCAACCAGGTTGGAAGAGACCTCCAAGAGCACAAAGTCCAACCAATTACCCAACCCTAATTAATCAACCAGACCATGGCACCAAGTGCCTCATCCAGGCTTCTCTTAAACACCTCCAGGGATGCTGACCCCACCTCCTCCCTGGGCAGCACATCCCAATGGCCAATCTCTCTGTCTGGGAAGAGCTTCTTTCTAAGATCAAGTACCCCATTAGTACACCTCCTGGCAGCTGCTGATAGTAGCTCTGTTGCATCAGAGATTTCCCTGGGAATAATCAGTTTTGGACAATGACTTTTTCCTGCATATCATCTGCACATCATCCAGCCCACAGCCTCCTCAGAGTACTTGCTCCCTCTTTTCTCTCCCACATCTGACCCATTGGGCAGCAGACAAGGATTTGTACTTGGATGTCCTCCACCTTTTTAACCACATGAAATAGCAGTGATTTTCTGAAGTTCTGGGCTCCCAGTCCATGGGAATTAACATCCAATATCCCTAAGGAGTTCTAAATGTCTGCTTCCCTATTGTTTATTTTTTCCCTGTGGACACCCATGGTTTTGTGTGGGACAGGACATTCAGCAATATTTCTGCATCCATGGAAGACATGGGATTTCCATCTATACAGACACATTGAGCACATTGAATTCTCCACTCCTTGCCCTTTACCCTGCCCTCATAGTATCATAGTATCAGTCAGGATTGGAAGGGACCGCAAGGATCATCTAGTTCCAACCCCCCTGCCATGGGCAGGGACACCCCACACTACATCAGCCTGCCCAGAGCCTCAGCCAGCCTGGGCTTAAACACCTTCAGGGATGGAGCCTCAGCCACCTCCCTGGACAACCCATTGCAGGGCTTCACCACTCTCATGGGGAAGAACTTCCTCCTCACCTCCAGCCTGAATCTCCCCACCTCCAGCTTCATTCCATTCCCCCTAGTCCTATCACTCCCTGAGATCCTGAGCAGTCCCTCCCCAGCCTTCTTGTAGCCCCCTTCAGATACTGGAAGGCCACAATGAGGTCACCTCGGAGCCTTCTCTTTTCCACTCAACATCTGTTCTGCAATACTCCACCCTAGACAGGCACAAATTAGAATTTCATAGCAAGACAAAGATGGAACAGAAGTTGTTCTTCCTTACCTTTAACTGCTCAATAGAAGTCCTTACTTTAGACCTCCCTGTGTCCATTTTATTTCAATGCCACCCTACCCCATCTGCAGGCACAAGGATTTTCTTTAGAAGAGAGCAATAGCCAGATTTTTCTTTGCCTTTTCTTTTTATTTCTCACCCATTTGAAGATGGGATTCAATGTTTTAGACAATGTTGTGTTCCTACAGCTTATACTTAAACAAAACTCAGGTGGTGATGATTATTCCTGATTTGCTTTGCAATGGTCTCATGATTACTTCATCAGAAGTAATTAAATACTTTGTAGATCAGTTCTACCTCTTGCATTTGGGTTATTAAGATAGAGAGTGAGGGTCTGTCAATGGTCATTCTACATCCATTGCTTTCATACTGCTGATCCATCAGTGATCCATCCATTCAATAGGCTTCTATTGTGTCTGCCCACGAATCTGACTGGCAGGCAGCTTCCAGTGGTCTCAAAGCCCTAGGCTCAAATTCCTTCCAGGGAAAGACAGCTAAGGCCCACAACTCCTTCAGTGAAAGTGACAGTCACTGCTTGTGATTATGGCAGCACTGGTTTGCAAGTTTATTGGCCATTGTTTCCCTGCAGCACACCAGGTGCCCTGCAATGTTTTTCAGCTGCTACTCCAAAGGGTGTGCATAAATCCTACATCACACCTGTCATCCCTCCATGGATGTCTCAGGGACTCTAAGCCTTTCCTGATAGACCCAGACAAAGGCTGAGGCATTTGGCTCAGTGAGGAAGGGATTCAGCTGGTCATGGAGTGCAGTAAAACACTTGGAGACAAGGAGCTTTAGCGTGTCTCAAGTGCCTGTGACAACGTGGCTCAATTTTCCTGGCTTTAGACTCTTACATTGGGCATAAATATCTTCTTTGACACTTTGCATTTATTGTGTGTCTGCCTTAACTTTCAGCTGGGTGTCCTTGGTGAGGAATACACGCATCTGGGGGAAAAAAACACAGATCTATAGATCTGAAAATATTGGCCCCCAAATTGACTGCTCCTTCATTTCTGAGAATGCATTCTTTTATCTTTCAGGTGCAGCTAACAGCCAGGGCTGCGTAGATGGGGAAAGAAAAACCTCTCACTCTCTAGTAATGAAGTTGAATTGTGGCTCTTTCATTAGACTTTTGCTTTAAACCCTGGATCTTCTGTAGCTGGTATGAAGCTAGAGGGATGTGGGTAGTGCATTAATCACTGTTGGCATACTGGAGGATTGATTAGGGCAAAAATTGGCTAATTTCACCGTTTATCTGGGACACAAACTGCTCAGAAAAGAGTCATTTATAGCACTGAAAAGATTTCTCGTTGTTTTAGGGTGGGGTTTGCTTTGGGTTTGGCCTTTGTTTGTTTGTTTGGGTTTTCTCCAGGGGAACAAAATAATACCAAATATTACTATTGGCTCTAAAATGGCCTACAGTCTATTCTTGCAATCAAAAAGTAAATACAGAGCAGCCCAGAAGTCAATTGTTGGGAAACCTAATGTTTTACTGGGAGAAAAACAGATCCACACAGAATTCTTGGCTTCCACTAGCCCTGCAGCTGAAAAGAAGATGCTTGATGTTTAATAGACCCAAGGGATGAAATGAGGACTGTGTCCTAACTTTCCCTTTGTTCCTCTCCCCACAGCAGAAGCACTGCCTAAAGAACCTGCTGCTGCCAAACAGTGCTGGACTCCTGTGGTGGGACTTGTGAGATCCTAAAGAACCTGCTGCTGCCAAACAGTGCTGGACTCCTGTGGTGGGACTTGTGGGATCCTAAAGAACCTGCTGCTGTCAAACAGTGCTGGACTCCTGTGGTGGGACTTGTGGGATCCTAAAGAACCTGCTACTGCCAAACAGTGCTGGACTCCTGTGGTGGGACTTGTAAGATCCTAAAGAACCTGCTGCTGCCAAACAGTGCTGGACTCCTGTGGTGGGACTTGTGGGATCCTAAAGAACCTGCTACTGCCAAACAGTGCTGGACTCCTGTGGTGGGACTCGTGGCATCCTAAAGAACCTGCTGCTGCCAAACAGTGCTGGACTCCTGTGGTGGGACTTGTGGCATCCTAAAGAACCTGCTACTGCCAAACAGTGCTGGACTCCTGTGGTGGGACTCGTGGCATCCTAAAGAACCTGCTGCTGCCAAACAGTGCTGGACTCCTGTGGTGGGACTTGTGGGATCCTAAAGAACCTGCTGCTGCCAAACAGTGCTGGACTCCTGTGGTGGGACTCGTGGCATCCTAAAGAACCTGCTACTGCCAAACAGTGCTGGACTCCTGTGGTGGGACTCGTGGCATCCTAAAGAACCTGCTGCTGTCAAACAGTGCTGGACTCCTGTGGTGGGACTCGTGGCATCCTAAAGAACCTGCTGCTGTCAAACAGTGCTGGACTCCTGTGGTGGGACTCGTGGCATCCTAAAGAACCTGCTGCTGTCAAACAGTGCTGGACTCCTGTGGTGGGACTCGTGGCATCCTAAAGAACCTGCTGCTGCCAAACAGTGCTGGACTCCTGTGGTGGGACTTGTGGCATCCTAAAGAACCTGCTGCTGCCAAACAGTGCTGGACTCCTGTGGTGGGACTTGTGGAATCCTGCAGCTCTTCCTGTGTTTTTACCACATATTTTATACATGCTTTATGAAGCCAGCTGCTGGATGCAATCTTAGCCCTACTTGACACAAGAAGTTCTTTTGCCCCCTGCCATTGCTGCCCAGAGGAATCATTTATTCTGGTGGATGTTTATTGCAGCTTTCTTCTTTATTACAGCACCCTTCGAGGAGGGAAACCCTGCAACCTGCTTCAGGAGAAGAAGTTCAGTAAGTGCCATCTAACGAGGCTGAAGTGCCAAACATCTTCTTGCAACTAAATGCAGCCCAGTTGTCAGAGTGGTTGGAGTCTGAAAGGCCATTTCTGCCAAGGGAAAAATAGAGATTTCAAATGATGACATCAGCTGCCCTAACCTGGGAGTGCACTCAGCAGCCTGGATGCTGCTCTGTAGCACAGCTGCCCGCTAACAGGAGGGCAACTGGCTGAGAAGAGAGAGGGGAGAGGAAGATGGTGCTTTTGTTGTGACTCCTCCATCTCTGAACAATCCTCTAACCTTGTAGGCATAAAATCACACCCATGCTTGCACAGGGAAATAGGTCTTACAGGAGGGCAGAAAGTTAGCTCTTTTGAGCAGAAATTCCTCTGCTTCTGATCAATTTCTCAAACACTTTAGGGATAAAATCACACCCATGCTTACACAAGGAAATAAGACTTAGAGGTGTGTAGAAAGTTAGTTCTTTCATTGCAATTCCTCCTTTTCTGATCAAATTCTCAAGCATTTTAGGCATAAAATCATACCATGCTTAAACAAGGAAATAGGTCTTATAGGAGTGTAGAAAGTTAGGTTTTTTGAGCAGAAATTCATCCATTTCTAATCAAATCCTCAAACATATTGGGGATAAAATCATACCCATGCTTGAACAAGGAAGTGACACTTACAGACGTGTAGAAAGTTAGTTCTTTCATTGCAATTCCTCCATTGCTGATCAAATCCTCAAAAGAAGCTGGAGGTGGGGAGATTCAGGCTGGAGGGGAGGAGGAAGTTCTTCCCCATGAGTGTGGTGAAGCCCTGCAATGGGTTGTCCAGGGAGGTGGTTGAGGCCCCGTCCCTGGAGGTGTTTAAGCCCAGGCTGGCTGAGGCTCTGGCCAGCCTGATGTAGTGTGGGGTGTCCCTGCCCATGGCAGGGGGGTTGGAACTAGATGATCCTTGTGGTCCCTTCCAACTCTAAATGATACTATGATACTATGATATTGGGGATAAAACCATACCCATGTTTGAACAAGGAAATAAGACTTACAGGAGTGCAGAAAGGGGCACAAAGGGAAAGGTACCCATGGGGGAAACATCCCCATGAGTTGCCAGAATAAGGTGTGGTGGTATAAACAAAACACCTCTGTCGTCCAAGTGCAAATAAATGTGCACTACTACCAGACCAGATTAACCAAAGCTGCCTGAATGAGGCTATTCCAATCTCTGTTAAACACCTACATGCAACCCTCCATCATCTTACAGGGCTGAGAGTATCCCACAAGGCAGACTTCAGCTGTAACTCACTCCCAAAAGCTGACAATCTGCTGGTCTGATTTCACCCCTATTCCAGCTTGGTTGCCTGATAGAAGGTAGGATAGGGAGAAAGCCTGAACAAGTCTAAATGAACCTACAGGGGGAAAACAATGATGGCACAAAGCCCCTTAGCTTGTAAAAATTGTTTTCCAGCATTTGTTTGCTTTTCTTGCAGTTGAGTATAGCAGCTGCTGCCAGTTGTGTGAGGATGTGCTTATAGTTTTGAAATGCCTTGACAGAGCAAAATGGCCACAGTTGCTGGGGCTTCCTGGAGCACCCCTGGAACGGTGGGGTTTGTATAACTGTGCATGAAGAGCTGCACCATTTTACCCTGATGTGCCTTGCCTTTGCTGTCATCTAAAATCAACATTCTGTTTGTTTTAATGAGTCCAAGCAGGAGCACAAGCTATACAACAGCAGGCAGAGAGCCAGAGAGCTGGGAAATGTCACCACTGGTATGTTTTGCCCTTGCCTGTTTACGGGCTCTGTCAGTAAGCAGTAAGTAAGTAGTAAGTAGTAAGAGGCAGTTGTCTAAACAGTGGTCTGCATGAATGGACCTACAAAGCATCAGCTTCCGCTGGTGGAATTTACCCAAACAAAAGTTGAATTCTCACAGGAAGTTGATGGAAAAAGCTAAATTGGGGTAAGGTGGACATCTCTGTGCATTGCCCACCCACGGACCCCAGCAGCTGCCTTGCATTGTCTGACTTCCAGGCAGTACTGCAAACGGAAATCCTGATCAGTGTCTGCTGGCTTTGAGGACAGAAGGTTTGTCAAAGGATTTCTAACTCCTTTAGCGACAGATGACAGCTGTAGAGGTGCTAGCACTTTAACCAAGTGTCTATCAGATGAGGAGTTTGTGGGATATGATGATGAAGGCAGTGGAAGATCTTCTGCATGAGGAGAGCCTGAGGGAGCTGAGGGCTCTGTTAGCTTGGACAGGAGGAGCCTGAGAGGTGACCTCGTTGCTGTTGATAAAGCTGTGCAGGGGGAGTGCCCAGAGGCTGGAGCCAGGCTCTGCTGGGGGATGCCCAATGCCAGCACAAGGGGCAGTGGTGGAAGCTGAGGCAGAGGAAGTGCCATGGAAACAGAAGGGAAATGTTTTCCCTGTGAGGGTGCCAGAGCCCTGGAGCAGGCTGCCCAGGGGGGTTGTGGAGTCTGCCTCTCTGGAGAGATTCCAAACCCACCTGGACATGTTCCTGTGTGATCTGCTCTAGGTGCTCTTGCTCTGAGGCTGAGCTTTTGAGGTCACTTCCAACCCCTAACGTTCTGTAATTCTGTGATATATGGGACAGACATACAGGGCTCCAGCATTCCTGAGCTCCAGATTCCTCTCCTACAAACAGCAACAGCAAAAGGAGAGAAGCCAAAAGAGAAGCATGGACAACAAAAATCAGGAATACAAAGAACTGTTACATGGGTATTTGGGTAGAAGTGGTAGCAGCAACAGTGGGAATAAAATCATTCCCTGATGCTGGTCTGTAGTGCTTAGCAAACATTTCCCACTCACATGCATCACAAAGCAGATGATTCACCAACTCTATGTGCTTCTTGGTGGCTGTCCACAGTTTTGGCATAGAGCTGCTTCCTGCTTTCAGCAAATAAATGGCATACACAACTTTGCACACACTTGTCCTCTGAATACTCTGAGTACTCTGAGTCCTGTGTCCAGTTCGGGGCCCCTCAGTTTAAGAAGGACATCAAGACACTTGAACGTGTCCAGAGAAGGGCAACAAGACTGGGAAGAGGTCTGGAGCACAGCCCTGTGAGGAGAGGCTGAGGGAGCTGGGGTTGTTTAGCCTGGAGAAGAGGAGGCTCAGGGGTGACCTCATTGCTCTCTACAACTACCTGAAAGTTGGTTGTAGCCAGGAAGGGGTTGGTCTGTTCTCCCAGGCAACCAGCACCAGAACAAGAGGACACAGTCTCAAGCTGTGCCAGGGGAGGTTTAGGCTGGAGGTGAGGAGAAAGTTCTTCACAGAGAGTCGTTCGCCATTGGGATGTGCTGCCCAGGGAGGTGGTGGAGTCCCCATCCCTGGAGGTGTTCAAGTGGGGATTGGATGTGGCACTTGGTGCCATGGTCTAGTCATGAGGTCTGTGGTGACAGGTTGGACTCAATGATCTTTGAGGTCTCTTCCAATCTTAGTGATACTGTGATACTCTGAAGGCTCAGGATGTCACAAAGCCTTAAAAAATGATTTATGTCTTCTTTTAAATCTTTCCAAATCCCATCTACTTTCTCTTACTCACACCTTTCCTCCCCACACCCCTCCCCTTCCCACCCCCAGCTTCCCCCCCAAAAGAAAGAAAGCAAGAAAGAGACAACAAAGCCTCCTGTTCTCTATGTAAACATTTGGTGATGATTTATGTCAGGGCAGCTGCTCTCAAGCCCACGCTGATGAGCAGGACACAATAAGACATAAATCCTAAATGGCAGAGATGGAACTGCTGCATTCAGCTGATATTAGCCTGTCAATTTCACAGAGCTGCTGGAAAAGAAGCTGCCTAACCCCTTTTGGCAGAGGGGAGGTTTTGTGTTACTCAGGGTTCTTTCTACCTTCAGTCCTGATTTGGGAAGGTGTCGCAGTGTTTGTTGTTGTTCACTGGATTTTCACTTTCCTGCTCTTTGGATCCTCATTCCCAGGGACTTCCTATTCTGTCACTGCAAGTTTGTCAGCTTGCTTTCAAAGCTGCCAGGCAGCAGCCATCCTTTTCCACCTTCTCCTCTGCTGCTAAACCAAACATCCCAGAACAGCTCAGCCCTTGTGGTAAAGGAATGGCAATATTTCTGCTGCACTCTCCCGTTGTGTAAGGTGTTGGGGGGAAGACAAGGCAGAATTGTGGCCCTGAGCAACCTGCTCTAGTGTGAGGGGTCCCTGCCCATGGCAGGGGGGTTGGAAATGGTCCCTTCCAACCCTAACAATTCTATGACTCTATGAATTGGGTGGTAGAAGCTGTACATACAACACAGGGGAGGAAATTAAGATGTTTGATGGGAAAAAGGAATACGGAAACCCCATAAGTAATCCAAACACACTGTGGACAGAAAACAAGGAGAACTAACTCATCATGATATTGAAGTGAAACTCGTGGATTTGTTCTAGATTAACACTTCAAAGACACTGGAAAACAGACCAGAAATTCAGGTGAACCCCAACCCCCTCCTCCAGGGCTGTACTGAACTGTATAAACCTTTCCAAAGCTGACACTGAGGGTTTTACAGCTTCATCCTTGGCAATGCTTCTAACAAGGAAAAGCAACAGCTGTCAAACACTTCTGTTGTTGCTGTTATCATTATTAGTTAGCCAGGGAAAATCTATTCCAAATCTATTCCCTTGTGTTAAAGTTTTTCTGTAAGTACATCTGGCAGCAGCTAAGGAGGCTCTGGGCTTTAGCACACTGGATAAAAGGTAATGAAATGTCTCAAATCAATATACAGGATGAGATGGTCATTGCTATTCCAAGCTTGTTGCTACAGACTGACAGTTGTTTAGCCTTTTTAAAGTGAATTGAGGCTCAGAGTGGAGGCCACACCACTGGCTAGCACTCACCACATGGCAGGCATTCTCTTTTCCAGGCTCATCTGAATAGAATAGAATAAACCAGGTGGGAAGAGAGCTTCAAGATCATCGCGTCCAACCCATCAACCAATCCAACACCACCTAACCAACTAACCCATGGCACCAAGCACCCCATCAAGTCTCCTCCTGAGCACCTCCAGTGATGGTGACTCCACCACCTCCCTGGGCAGCCCATTCCAATGGGCAATCACTCTCTCTGTGTAGAACTTCTTCCTAACCTCCAGCCTAAACCTCCCCTGGCTCAGCCTGAGACTCTGTCCTCTTGTTCTGGTACTGGCTGCCTGGGAGAAGAGACCAACCTCTGCCTGTCTACAACCTCCCTTCAGGTAGTTGGAGAGAGCAAGAAGGTCACCCCTGAGTCTCCTCTTCTCCAGGCTGAGCAACCCCAGCTCCCTCAGTCTGGCTGGATGTGAGGAGGAAATTCTTCCCCATGAGAGTGGTGAAGCCCTGGAATGGGTTGTCCAGGAAGGTGATTGGGGCCCCGTCCCTGAAGGTGTTTAAGCCTAGGCTGGCTGAGGCTCTGGCCAGCCTGATCTAGTGTGAGGTGTCCTTGCCCATGGCAGGGGGGTTGGAACTAGATGATCCTTGTGGTCCCTTCCAACCCTGACTGATTCTATGATACTATGATACTATGACTATGTGGGGGATGCCAAGGGCAGGCTGACACAAGTCCACTTGTCCCAGGGCTCTGGGTAATGTGCTGCTGCTGCTCTCTAGTCTGCAGGTAGGAGATTACAGCTCTGGGGGAGCTCTGTATCCTGCAGTTTAGGCAGTGAATTGGAAGGGTAAAATGAAGCACCTGGAGGCCTGCAGGCTTCTCTTGCATGCAGCGTGATTGCTGACTTCCTGCGAGTGAGATGAATCTCCACTGCAGGCTGCGCTGCATCTAATGTTCACAGGGGTTTGAGACTGATGGTCTTTTTAACCCCTCAGTAGTATTGTTACACAAATAATCCCCCCAAAGCCTCTTTTACATATTGCAAGGGAGTGAATTTCTTGTTCTTCGATTTTCCACTGATGACAGTGGCAACAGGAAGCCACAACAAGCTCAGCACTGCAAGAGGCTTTCCATTTGCCATCAGTGGAGCTCAGAACTCACCACCCATGACCTGTGAAGCATTGTGTGTCTGCTCACAGGGAGGCAGAGAGCTCTGGTGGGGGCACTAAGGCGGCCATGGAAAATCCCTCTTCTAGTAAATAAAGACTGAGACCACAACACAGAGCTTCTTAATAACCTGTGTGATCAGCCTTTGCTTAACGCCCTGCTGCAGCTCAGGCTACGCGCTCCTGGTGCTCCTGAGACCTTTGTGCCCTTGTGGTTAGAGCAAGGAGCTGAGCTTCCTGTTTGCAAGATGACTCTCAGGGAGCTGGCTGTGTTATAGTGAATTCCCTACAGATGGAAACGAGAACAGATGAGCTAATATAAATGCAACTAGTCAGCTGGGCTTAGGTAATAGTAACTGCCAGGATAATTCATACTTTTCAGCTCCTCTCTTCACTGCTGGCTTATTGGATCCCAGAAGTTCTGTAAGGCCATAGGCTGACAGGAGTGCAAAGTCATAGTATCAGTCAGGGTTGGAAGGGACCACAAGGATCAGCTAGTTCCAACGCCCCTGCCATGGGCAGGGACACCCCACACTACATCAGGCTGGCCAGAGCCTCAGCCAGCCTGGCCTTAAACACTTCCAGGGACGGGGCCCCAACCACCTCCCTGGACAACCCATTCCAGGGCTTCACCACTCTCATGGGGAAGAACTTCCTCCTCCCCTCCAGCCTGAATCTCCCCACCTCCAGCTTCATTCCATTCCCCCTAGTCCTAGCACTACCTGAGACCCTGAGAAGTCCCTCCCCAGCCTTCTTGTAGGCCCCCTTCAGATACTGGAAGGCCACAATGAGGTCACCTGGGAGCCTTCTCTTCTGCAGACTGAACAGCCCCAACTCCTTCAGTCTGTCCTCATAGGAGAGGTGCTCCAGCCCTCTGATCATCCTCCTGGCCATCCTCTGGACACCTTCCAGCACCTCCACATCCCTCTTGTAATAGGGGCTCCAGAACTGGACACAGTACTCCAGGTGGGGTCTCACCAGAGCTGAGTAGAGGGGGAGGATCACCTCCCTCGACCTGCTAGCCACACTTCTCCTGATGCAGCCCAGGATCTGATTGGCTTTGTGGGCTGCAAGTGCACACTGAGAGCTCCTGTTGAGCTTCTCCTCCACCAGCACCCCCAAGTCTCTCTCCTCAGGGCTACAATCCAGCCAGCCACTGCCCAGCCTGGATTTGTGCCTGGGATTGCCTCGACCCAGATGCAGGACCCTGCACTTGCCCTTATTGAACTTCATGAGGTTGGCTTGTGCCCACCTCTCCAGCCTGTCAAGGTCCCTCTGGATGGCCTCCCTTCCCTCCAGCTGTCTGCTGCACCACACAGCTTGATGTCATCAGCAAACTTGCTGAGGGTGCACTCAATGCCACTGTCCATGGCACCCACAAAGATGTTGAACAAGACAGGTCCCAGGACTGATCCCTGAGGGACTCTGCTTGTCCCTGGCCTCCACTGGGACATGGAGCCATTGACAGCCACTCTTTGGGTGCGGCCATCAAGCCAGTTCCTTATCCATCTAGTGGTCACCCATCAGACCCATGTGTCACCAGCCAGGAGCCCAGGATGTGGTGTGGGGCAGTGTCGAAGGCTTTGCTCAGCTCCAAGTCATTCGCACAGCGCATGGAAGGACAGTTGCAAAGAACTTTAATATTGTTAAGTTTCAGCTGAACTTTGTCTTCACACTAGTTTATAGGAATGAATTCCTCTCCTCTTTTGTAATAGACAGAGATTAATTGGCAGTCTTTATCAGAACACTTGGCAATTAGGCATGTTCTCCTCTCACACACGTATCTTCCATCACGGAGTGTAGTCGCTCAATAAAAAGATGTGCTCCAAACCACAGCATTCATCTTTCAATGCAGCACTGTGCAGCAACAGGTTACTGCTTTTGTAAAGCCATTACTTTTATTGTCAGCATGACTGCTGCTAGAGGTTGTCTCATTAGACAGGATAAATTGGGACTGCATAAGGAAATCTGACCATGCAAGAAACGAAGTTTTATTGTAGACCTGTGTATAGCTCAGCACAGGCAGGTATGGGTGTGCACAGGCATGCAAGACAATGGGACTGGAAGAGTGATTGCAAAATGAATGGTAGGGTACACAGCTGGAGATGGCTTGTCTGAAACAGAAATGCTGTCTGCATCTGGACAGACTGACAATGTATGGAGCAAAACTAGAAATGGGGAGATTCAGATTGGATGTTAGGAAGAATTTGTTCCCCATGAGGGTGGTGAGAGACTGACACAGGTTGCCCAGGGAGGTGGTGGAAGCCTCCTGCCTGGAGGTGTTTGCAGCCAGGCTGGATGTGGCTGTGAGCAACCTGCTGTAGTGTGAGGAGTCCCTGGCCATGGCAGGGGGCTTGGAACTGGCTGATCCTTGAGGTCCCTTCCAAGCCTGACAATGCTATGACTCTGTCAGAGGGGCTAAAGAGAACTGTGGACAGACTAATAATGTAGCATCAAGCCTATTACAGGGGTCAAAGGGTATTTTGCATGGGCAGGACTGACAAAGCTGAAACACAGTTTTGGAGAACATGACAAATGGAGGCGATGTTCAATAAGGTTGTAGATGTTTCACTCCAGCAGGGAGTCCCAGGGATGGCTCTGGGATGTAAAAATAAACCTAAAAATGTGGGGAGTAATTGATTTGCCTAGTTTAATCATGTAATTTCCTCAGCAACAGAGACATTAGAACTGTAATCCCCGAGGGCACACAGATGAAGGAGAGAAGGGAGCCAGCAGTGAGATTCTGGTGTGAGTTGTCACTCATCATTAAGCCTACAAGTGGCTGGTTTGATTGCGAGCTGAGCAAGAGTTCAATCTGCTTTAAATATTCATCAAACAAAAGAGGTTCCTCTGTACAAGATCTGTAGGGGTTGGGAAATGGAAAGGCAAGCTTGTATCCTCTGTCTTTTCCTGACCACTGGTTCACCACATACAAAAGCCGAGAGTTTAACAAAGCTGGGGGATGCACAACTGAGCAGACCTCGATGGTATTCTGACTTTCCCCACCCCAGACAATATTGGTGTGGATGTAGCAAAGCTCAGCATGCACACACAGAGCAACCTCTCTGTGTGGAGGTGCACATGTGGATGTGGATGAAGCTCACTTAGTGCCATCTGCAGACTTGTGGAGGTGCCTCTGATCCCCTCACCCAAGTCACTGATAAAGATGTGAAACAGAACTGCCCTCAATCCTGAGCCCTGGGGTACACCACATATGGCCAGCTGCCAGCTGGATTGGACTCTGGCCCCAGCTGTCCAGGCAGCTTTTAATCCAGCAAAGAGGCCACCTGACTATGCCTTGGGCTCCAAGTTTCTTGAGGAGGTTGCTGTGGGAGATGGTGTCAAAGGCTCTACTAAAGTCCAGGTAGACAACACCCACAACCCTTCCCTCCTCGACTGGGCAGGTCATCTGGTCACAGAAGGACATCAGATTGGTCAAGCAGGACCTGCCTTTCATCAGCCCATGCTGGCTGGGCCTGATCCCACCATTATCCATCTCTTGCTGTGTGAGTGCACCCAAGGTGAACCGCTCCACCATCTTCACCAGCACTGGGGTCATGCTCAGGCCTGGAGCTCCCCAGATCTTCCTTTCAGCCATTCCTGTAGATCACTGTCACACTGGCAAGCCTCCAGGTGTCTGGCACCTCCCCTGTTAACCTGGTCTGCCAATAGGTGATGGAGAGTGGCTTGGCAAGCTGCTCTACCAGCCCCCTCCTCACTCTAGAGTGAATCCCTCCTGGCCCCCAGACTTCTGAGTGCCCAGGTGGCATAACAGAATAGAATAGAATAGAATAGAATAGAATAGAATAGAATAGAATAGAATAGAATAGAATAGAATAGAATAGAATAGAATAGAATAGAATAGAATAGACCAGACCAGGTTGGAAGAGACCTTCAAGATCATTGTATCCAACCTACCATCCAACACCACCCAACCAACTAACCCATGCAACCAAGCACCCTGTCAAGTCTCCTCCTGAACACCTCCAGCGATGGTGACTCCACCACCTCCCCAGGCAGCCCATTCCAATGGGCAATCACTCTCTCTGTGTAAAAGAGGTCATTAACTGCTTCCTCTTGCTGCCCTCCATCCCTATCCCTTGTCATGATGTGATACAAGGCAATGAGACCCTGAAGCAGCACGCTCAGCTTCAAGGATTTGTTTGTGTTTGTCCTAATAGGTTTTGCAGGCAAAAACTAACCAGAAATATTTGATTGTATTGGATGCTAAAGCTGCTTGCAAGTGGATAGTTTTATTTACTAAGTATATGGCTAAGTTTCATTGCAGTAATTATTCAAGGCACTCTGTCCTGCCTGCCTGACAGCTCCTATCAAGAGCAATGGCCTGGCAGCTTTCTGCCTGGAAAATACAACTTTTTCATCATCTTGCAGAGTATCGACCACAGTGCTTCCCAATTCATCAACCCTCCCAATATGATCATTGCCAGGCTGAAAATGCAAATGCTGATCACATGCTATTAGAAGGATATTTTATGCCTTGCATTTCCAGCCAGCTACAGAGGGGTTCTAAGGATTAAGATGGGACACAAAGACATCACATGAAAATGCAAAGCGGATTTGTGGCCGTGCTCACCACGGTCATTACTCCTTCCACTTATTTGCTCCCATCCAGACAACAACCACGCTGGGCCACTGCATCTAGTGCTCAATTAGCAAGGCAGCACATGCACTGTCAGCTTCTCTGTGGGCAGGCACAAGGCAAAAAGGCAAGGCAGGCACTCTGAGCTCCATGCTTAGGCCTCGTCACTGCATTCATTCTGCAGGGATTTCAGGCCTCTGGCTGGAACAGGGCAAGTTCTTACAGCCACGGAGTGTGGAATACGTGACTGCAGTTAACAGCCTCTTCAGGGGAGAGAAGCAATTTCCCTGGGAAGTGACTGTTGTAAATTTAATGAGTTTCCAAATAGTTGCAAGACAAGATAAAGTAATTTTATATTAGAGTTAATCTTTTAAATGAGAGAGTCTTGCAGATGTTTGCTTTGCTGCTCTGCTTTAATCTCCACACCAGATAATGATCAGGGATGGGAAGGTGTTTATTTTTGCTGCCACAGACAGCATGCTCAGCGAGGAGTGGGCCCACACGTGGTGTAAAGATGTAGAAGCAGTGCAGAAACATCTGAATTTCACAGCAGCAATGCATTTTTTCATCAGAAATGTGCTCTATGGCTGTTCCTATTCTTTTGGCATTGTTTGCCTTGCATTGTAGATTCCCCCCTCCTCCCCCAGGCCTCGGGATTTGGTTAATTTGGAATTTCTACACAAACTCAGACACTCCCATTTGTCACTATTCTTATCCTGCAGGAGTGTGGAACTTCTTTCCTTTCAGGGCAATAAATCCTGGCTGAGGGATGCAGGGAGATGTTTGCAGTTTCCCAGGCAGTTTTCATAGGTATAACTCCCCCCTCTTATCTGAGAGTGCAAAACATGAAACACACATGAAACACAGAATACATGGAATAAACCAGGTGGGAAGAGACCTTCAAGATTATCGTGTCCAACCTATCAACCAATCCAACACCACCTAAACAACTAACCCATGGCACCAAGCACCCCATCAAGTCTCCTCCTGAACACCTCCAATGATGGTGACTGCACCACTTCCCCAGGCAGCCCAT
Organism: Melanerpes formicivorus; assembly: GCF_026170545.1. Classification (NCBI taxonomy): domain Eukaryota; kingdom Metazoa; phylum Chordata; class Aves; order Piciformes; family Picidae; genus Melanerpes; species Melanerpes formicivorus. Next base: position 842,763 of record NW_027142355.1, read on the forward strand.
TCCAATGGGCAATCACTCTCTCTGTGTAGAACTTCTTCCTAATACCCAGCCTAAACCTCCCCTGGCACAGCCTGAGACTGTGTCCTCTTGTTCTGGTGCTGGCTGCCTGGGAGAAGAGACCAACCTCTGCCTGTCTACAACCTCCCTTCAGATAGTTGGAGAGAGCAAGAAGGTCACCCCTGAGTCTCCTCTTCTCCAGGCTGAGCAACCCCAGCTCCCTCAGCCTCTCCTCACAGGGCTGTGTTCCAAACCCCTCACCAACTTTGTTGCCCTTCTCTGGACTCGTTCCAGCAAGTCAACCTCCTTCCTAAACTGCGGGGCCCAGAACTGGACACAGGACTCAAGGTGTGGCCTACCCAGTGCAGTGGACAGGGGCACAATGACCTCCCTGCTCCTGCTGGCCACACTCTTCCTGATGCAGGCCAGGATGCCATTGGCCCTGTTGGCTGCCTGGGCACACTGCAGGCTCATGTTCATCCTACCATCGACCAGTACCCCCAGGTCCCTCTCTGCCTGGCTGCTCTCCAGCCACTCTGACCCCAGCCTGTAGCACTGCATGGGGTTGTTGTGGCCAATGTGCAGAATCTGGCACTTGGATGTGTTCAATCTCCTGCCCCTGGACTCTGCCCATCTGTCCAGCCTGTCAAGGTCCCTCTGCAGAGCCTCTCAACCCTCCAGCAGATCAACTCCTGCCCCCAGCTTGGTGTCATCAGCAAATGTACTGATGATGGACTCAATGCCCTCATCCAGATCATCAATAAAGATGTTAAAGAGCACGGGGCCACTTTCAGTGACCTTTTTTTTTTTTTTTCCACATAGGCTTTTGAAACCAATTTGTTTCTGGTCATGAGTCAAGGAAGCCTTCATACTTTCCATTCAAGTGGAAACATCCTGGTTCTTTTTGCCTGTACGCAAGGGTTGGCTGTGTTTGCTGCCTCCTCTGATTCATCCTTATGCCTGCACCCTGCTTTCCTTCCAGTTTGAGATTAGAAGGGCAGGGAGCTTCAAAAGGACACGATTGCAAGGGATTTTGGTTAAGAGATATCTGAATAATTCATGAGCAAACATCTCCTACAGTAAAATGCATGTGGGCTGGCCTTTGAGACAGAGATGTACTGGAGAGAGCCCAAGGGAGGGCTGCAAGGATGCTGAAAGGATTGGAACACTGCCTAGGGAGGAGAGGCTGAGAGCCCTGGGGCTGTTCAGTCTGGAGAGAAGGCTGAGAGGGATCTGATCAATGTCTATCAATAGCTGAGGGCTGGGGGTCAGGAAGGAAGGGACAGGGACTGACTCTGCTCACTTGTGCCCTGGGATAGGACAAGGGGCAGTGGATGGAAACTCCAACACAGGAGGTTCCACCTCAACAGGAGGAGGAATTTCTCCACTGTGAGGCTCCCAGAGACCTGGAGCAGGCTGCCCAGAGAGGTTGTGGTGTCTCCTTCTCTGGAGCCTTTCCATCCCTGTCTGGATATGTTCCTGTGTGACCTGTGCTGGATTCTGTGCTCCTGCTCTGGCAGGGGGTTGGACTGGAAGATCTTTGGAGGTCCCTTCCAAGCCCTGACATCCTGGGATCTGGGATCTGTTGATCCCCAGAGGAACCCCACTGCTCTCAGAGCTTCTGTGCTTCTTTAAGAGCCTGCCCAAGGTGCATGAATGGCACACTGGAAGGGTTCATTGTGTTACTCCTTATATCTGAATAGACTGGCTAAATCCAGACCAATATCCAAAATTTCAGCTGCTAATCTGAGTGTAAAATGGTTTCAGATGCAGTGGAATTTGGCACTTACTGCTTGTGACCTTTTTTTATTGCCATGTTAAGAAGGACAAAATGAAACTGTTTTGCCAAACAACTTCTTGTTTCCTCAAGTTGCTGGGCCCCTGTGTGTCATATCTAAGTGAAAAGGTTATTTTGTCACTTGGTAGAGCTTTGTTAAGCCTTTAGCAATCTTGGTCCAGGTTTAAGAACGCATTTCTGAAGCGCAAAGCAGCATTGTCACAGCAGTGTCTTTGTAAGTTCTTTTGATCTGCAATGTTAAACACATTTGTCTTAAGAAATGAAATAGCAATCAAGTCGTGATGAAAGAGCCTCCTGCAGTTATGGTACAGAACATCAGGGGCAGTTTCCTTTCACACAGTGCAAAGACAAGTTCTCCCCCCTCTTTCCAGATGGCAGAGACAGAGGGTAATTGTAATGGTGTGACAGCCACAGCACATAGAAAAGAGTGATAGGAAGCAAGCCATGTTTTATAAGAGCATCATTGCAGAGATTAAAATGTAAAGGAGCCTTTGAGAAATGAATGGCTGATAATTGTCAGGTGTTATTATGTGATCTACAGAACACACTGTAAAGGCTTGGAAATCTGCTGTGATCTGTAACCCTCAGAGAGATTAAGTATTTCCACATGTTTAAAAAAGCAAAAGCAAATCCTTTTCAAAGTGGTGTTTCGTGGGAGACAAGGGTCAGATTTTCATATTCTGGGGTGCAGTAAAAAAAGTGTGGCCAGCAGGGCTGGGGAGGTTCTGCTTCCCCTCTGGTCTGCCCTGCTGAGACCACAGCTGTGTCCTGTGTCCAGTTCTGGGCTCCCCAGTTCAAGAGAGACAGAGACCTGCTGCAGAGAGTCCAAGGCAGAGCCAGGAGGATGCTTAGGGAACTTGAGCATCTCCCCTGGGAAGAGAGACTGAGAGCCCTGGGGCTGTTGAGTCTGGAGAAGAGAAGGCTGAGAGGGGATCTGATCAATGCTTATCAATAGCTGAGGGCTGGGGGTCAAGTGGAGGGGGCCAAGCTCTTTTGGGTGGTGCACAGCAATAAGCCAAGGAGCAATGGAGACAAACTTGACCAGAGAAGGTTTCAGCTCCACATGAGGAGAAACTTCTTTGCAGTGAGGGTGCCAGAGAATGGTGCCAAAGTATTCCTTTCTCCAGAATCCCTCAGTAGCCATCTCCAGAGTGATTAATGACTGAAGGAAATGATTAAGGGAAGTAAGAGCAGGGACTCTTACCTGACCCTGAGGCCAGGTAGCACTGACAGGAGCTGTTCACGTTGCGTGTGAGCTTCCACTGTGCCTCCCACATCTTTGCTGTGGTGATAAATCATTAACAGAGCAACAGAGAAATGAGGAATATCCAAATGATTCAGGGAGATGATGACTGAAAATGAAAAGGAAAGCAAGCAAAAGAAGAAGTTGGAATGGGTGAGAAGGTTGAAACAGCCAAACAAATGGAAGAAGATCACAAGAGCTCATCCTTTTCCTTAAGCTCCAATCACTTAGTGGCTGTTGCCTGGGATTTCTGGAGGAGAGGATTCCTGTAGTCTCTAGGATCTCTCACATCTCCCAGCTTCCTCTTTTGGGTGGAACTGATAACCAGCTCCTCAGGAGACTTTCCAAATCCACCTGGATGTCTTCCTGTGTGACCCGTGCTGGATTGTATGGTCCTGCTCTGGCAGGGGCCTTGGACTCAATGATCTCCAGAGGTCCCTTCCAACCCCTACCATCCTGGGATCTGGTGAAATGGTTAAGCAGAAGTTCCTCTAACTTGGCAGGTTCTCAGATGTAGCAGATAGAAATACAAAGAGCAGAGGAGAAGAGGACATTCTGCTGTCATCTCCCAAACATTGAGTCACCTGTTCTATCCTGCAATACACTGACAGACTTCACCAACCTTAGAAAAGCCCTGTGAGCTGACCTTTCTGAATAAGAGCAGCAGGTTCAACCTCTGTGGTGTTGTCTGTAGTGGAAAACATCCTTTCTGCAAAACCAAAACCAAGTTAGTGCTCTTAAAGCAATCCCCTTGCCATTTACACTCCCAGTGGACACTGGCAAGGATTTCCTCCCATGTCCAGTTAGAAATTCAGGATGTGCACAGAAAAATAATGGAGACTTGGATCCCTGCAGCTCTGCCAATTCAATTAGGTGACTCCATTCCCACTTGCCAAAACACCACTAGATTTTTGTGGCTCAGAGCTTGACAGTTTGAAGCTACAGAACATTTGTAATGGGTTTATTCATTTCCACTGTAACAACCCCAACAGCTGATCTGCCTCTGCCAAACTGGTCAGCAAGTGCCAGCAGCAGGCTGTAGTTGGGAGGCTCAGGATGGCAACAGTCACTTTCTGGTGAAGGGACAATGAATTCTCACCACAGTGACTGCCTCTGGAAATCAGAGGAGCCTCACACGCTGGTGCAGGTTGCTGTTCCCATTGTCACCTTGAAGGCTGCAGCCACCAATCAGTCCCTTCCCTTGAGCCACACACATTAGAACACGAAGTGAAGAGATCCCAAAGAAAGACCCTCGTGAATCAGCATCTTCAGATGCTCTGCTTCCTCACTCTTCCTTTCTTTTCATTCTGTGGTCGGTGCAGCTGCTGCTGGAGAAGGAAATGTAACTGCTGCTGCTGCAAAAATTGCAGCCAAAGCCTATTGATTAGTGCAGCAACTGCAAAGTTGCAGCTGTCCCGATAAATGGGTTTGGCTGTGCTGAAATCTAAGGCAGATGGTTTGCCCCTAATTAAGGCTGCCCTGCTTCAAACTAGGGATGTTCAGAAGGAAATCATTAGCTGCTACTGAGCAGTTCTATGCCAAGGATTCCTGCACAAAGAGTAGAAATGTCCAAAATCCTGAAAGGTTACTCCTCCAGCTGGAAAAGAGCAAGTTGCATGCCAAACCTAGATACATGATGACCTTATCTCTGATCGTGGCCTGCGAGTTTTAGAAAGACTCTTCAGCATCCAGGAACTGATGGGTCCTGGGCTGGAAGAGAGAAAGCAGGGAATTTGTCCTCAGATGCAAAACCTAATGGCCACAAATGCAGTGTCAGTCATTTCATGGAGCATAGAGCCTGGAAACAACAACAATGATTTGGGGATACTATTTACAGTATTCAGTGCTTAATCTGGAAGAAGTGTCACTGTGAGAAGTGATGAATTGTTGGGTGGGATTGTGGTGAAGGCACATTATGCCCAGATACTGAATCTTGTCCCAGCATGTGGACAAGTTCCCCTTCCTCCAGGAGGAAGACGAAAGCCAAGGCATCAGCCAGGCCAGCACGCACCCAGCGCATGCAGTGCTCATGCTGACACCAAGTATGGGCGTAATTCTAGCTTCACGCTTTCTATAGGCTGAAGCCAGTTGTTTATGAGAGTGCCCATTGGTCAAGCCCAGCCTCGAGGAATCTATAAGTATCACCCCAGTTGGTAAACAAGTTGCCCCCTCATTCACTTTGTTTCTGTGCTTGCTTGAGAGAGCAACTCTCAAGCTGCAGCCTTTGCCATTGAGCTTATTGTTGTTAGCTTCTGTTATACATGCACGCATACTGAAAGCCTCTGCATCGTGAGAAGCACAGAGGGAGGACCTTAGCGTCGCTACAGCCAGTCGTACCGCCCGGGAGAGCCCACCATGCCCCCGGAGGACTGGACCGACCCCCGAGGGTAAGATCTGCCCAGTTGCTGGGGAGAAGGGACTTGATCGAGACCGAGTCCACGTATGCCTAGCCCCGCCGTAGCGGGAGAGGAGCTGCCACGTGTGCCGCTCTGAGCCCTGTGAACCTCAGGGAAGACGAAAGCATTGTTCGTGCCTATACTGCACCGAACCCGGGATCACTCCGAGAGTCCCGCTGCTCCTTTAAGCTCAGTAAACGAGAATCCGCCACCTAATGCAGCCGCATTCTCTCCCCGAGGCTGTTTGCATCAGCCCCAAGAATCACCGTGGTTGGGCTGACCCCATAGCTTTGCCTGCTGCCATGTCATCCGAACCCACCTACTGGCCACCGTTGTCCTGCCCTGCCATGCGAGCCGACTTTGAGGGCCGACCCCACGGGCCGACCCTGACCAGGACCGATCCCTGTTATCTGGAGGGAATCGAATATCTCCCACGTGCTTTCCATCCACTAGCACTCAGTTCAAAGTATCCGCGTCCAGCAGAGTAAGCGCTGACGCATAGAAAGATTGTAATATTGCTGTGTATAGCCAGGAGCCGCCCGCGTCCCACCGAGTCGCCATCTAGTGGCCAAGCGGCAGAACCGCACCCTTCATTATATAAATATAGAAATAGTCTGTAACTAGTTCAATTAAGTTATAATCATAACATTAAGCCACTTGTGGAATGTATTTCACGAACGTGCACTAGAACATGTATATAAGTTGGTGGTTCATCGGTTATTAATAGTTTGATAATAAAAATAATATTTTCATAATTCATATTTCATATTAATATATTTAATAACCTCTTCACCACAGGGATTTATCCCATCTGATGCTAGACAGCTAAAAATCACCTGTCTAGTCACAGCTGGTCACTTTCTACTCAGCATTCAAGGCAAAGGAATTTTCCCCAAGATAGAGATCCACTCTATTCTGAGATAAGTGCCCTTCCCTTCCCTTCCCTTCCCTTCCCTTCCCTTCCCTTCCCTTCCCTTCCCTTCCCTTCCCTTCCCTTCCCTTCCCTTCCCTTCCCTTCCCTTCCCTTCCCTTCCCTTCCCTTCCCTTCCCTTCCCTTCCCTTCCCTTCCCTTCCCTTCCCTTCCCTTCCCCTTCCCCTTCCCCTTCCTCTTCCCCTTCCCCTGTGCACAAATTTCTGGATCATTATTAATCAGACATCCCTCTATCACTTTGTGTAGGGAAAACCACTCCACACTCCAAGCCATGCCTTGTCCCACATGCTGTTTAAGGTAGGCACTGATCTAGAAACAAGGCTCCAACAATCTTTTTCTCCAGTTCACATTTATAATCAACAGTCTGAGTACCTGAGCTGTGCCACCAGAGTGTCTTTACCAACTCTTTTCCCACATCAAAGGATTGTACTTTGAGCAGTGCATCCCCACACTTTAACCTTGTCCTTCTGCAGCAGGCTAACCTCTATGTGAGTGGCCTTTTGGCAATGACCAGCTGTGGAAGGGCATTTATGTGACTAGAATCCAAAGTGTGCTACAGACACCAGCTAACAATGTCTGCCTCTGCATGGTGTGTACTTAATGTTGCCTGAACTGCAGTGTGGAAGGAATGAGGACCCCAGCCTGATCCTGCTTGAATCACTCAGGAACCAGAGAGATCTCTCCTGGCACAGCTGCTCCCAAGGTATTCCTTCACAGTAACATTGCTGCTTAAGAGAATTCACAGCAAGTTTGTGTTCACTTTGGCTTCGGATGTGAGCTCATCTCACTTCATCTCTGCAATAATCAGTTACTATTATGGCCAAACCTGCTTTCCCTGACTGCCTAGTCCCATGGTTTATTTACAGCAGTGCCTAGAGCTGAGTCAGCACCTCAGGTAAGCAGTAAGGCAGCACCACACTATAACGTGTCTGCTCTCCTGCTGGCTTTTGCCCCTTATTATTGCTGTTGGTGTTTCCTCAAGGATACATCAGTTTGCCATATGTGTCACATGGAGAAGCAGAGTGTGAACTGCTCAGAAAGATTAGATTATGGTCATTACACGCAGGGATATTACTCTGCAGACACTGTAGAAATTGTGTTTTCTGGCCAGATTTGTTCCAAACCAATTTTAGTGCACCTCAAAGCATATGGCAATCTATGTCTGTGACTTTCTTGCAGCTGAAAACATTCTCCAAGGAGAAAAAGAAAAAGCAAGAGCACCTCCTCACTGGGAAAACTAAAGGGACAAAGCTCAATTACAGCTTCAAACAGCAATTAGTTGTTCAAGTTCACTTCAATTACGACTGCGACCCTTAGCCTTGATGTTCTGTACTGCCTAATATCCAGTACACAGAAAGGAGGAGATTTGTACAACTATAATACATCTCCTAGAAGTATAAGGCTTGTCCTAGACAAACCATGAAATGTGGGACTGGATGATCTTTCAAGGTCCCTTCCAATCTGAGCAGTTCTATGAATCTACAGCTCTAATAACGGAGAATCATCAGAGTGGAAGTCGTGACACTACATAGGTAGAGGCAGCAAAAGGAGGACTACAGGGCTGCTGGCTCCAGAGTACCAGCCAAGGGGCAGCATTAGCTTCAGTGGTGAAGTGCAAGCTGCTACTGGAGTACCAGCCAAGGGGCAGCATTAGCTTCAGTGGTGTAGTGCAAGTTGTTACTAGTCTCATCTGGCCCTTTGAGTTCTTTGCATGTCTGCTGCATGGCCAAGTATCTTTCTTTCATGTATGTCCAGAGGGCAAGATTCTTCACTGCCCTGTCACGTTGCTCTTGTGCATGTACAAAACAAGGTCCAACCATCACTTCTATGGTTTCTGTGGCCAGTTCAGACTTGTTTCACAGTCTCACAGTATCACGAAGGTTGGAAGAGACCTTGAGGATCATCGAGTCCAACCTGTCACCACAGACCTCATGACTAGACCACGGCACCAAGTGCCACATCCAATCCCCTCTTGAACACCTCCAGGGATGGTGACTCCACTCCCTGGGCAGCACATTCCAATGACAAATTACATTCTCCGTGAAGAACTTTCTCCTCACCTCCAGCCTGAACTTCCCCTGGCACAGCTTGAGACTGTGTCCTCTTGTTCTGGTGCTGCTTGCCTGGGAGAAGAGACCAACCCCTTCCTGGCTACAACCTCCCTTCAGGTAGCTGTAGAGAGCAATGAGGTCTCCCCTGAGCCTCCTCTTCTCCAGGCTAAGCAACCCCAGCTCCCTCAGCCTCTCCTCACAGGGCTGTGCTCAAGGCCTCTCCCCAGCCTTGTTGCCCTTCTCTGGACTCATTCAAGTGTCTTAATGTCCTTCTTAAACTGAGGGGCCCAGAACTGGACACGGGACTCAAGGTGCAGCCCAACCAATGCAGAGTACAGGGGCACAATGACTGTACATAAAAGACTTTAAGGAGAGAAGCCACTGAACACTACCTGTCCTTGTTATCCAGATCATACTCTTAATACCAGCAAGGTTCATCTGAGCATTTGAGTGAACAACAAACTGCCCTTTAGTGCCTCACATGTTTCTTAGAATGACAGAACTGCCAGGGTTGGAAGGGACCTCAAGGCTCAGCCAGCTCCAGCCCCCCTGCCCATGGCAGGGACACCTCACACTGCAGCAGGTTGCTCACAGCCACATCCAGCCTGGCTGCAAACACCTCCAGGCAGGAGGCTGCTGCCTCTTCCCTGGTCAACCTTTGCCAGTCTCTCACCACCCTCATGGGGAAGAATAAACCATGTGTAAAGATTAGTGAGTGTTAAGAATGAAGGTGTTGCCCAGGGAGCAGACTTCAGAGCCAGGTTAGTGGGGCGGGGATGGCAACTTTTGCATTAAATTTTCTCTTTATTTTCCAAATTCATCTGCTGTGACTTTTTTCTTCACCTCAGTGAGTTCTCCCATCTCATCCACCCCCTTGGAGTGCCTTCCACCATGTCACTCTATCTTTTTTGCATGGAATGCTGCAAGATGACTTTCTGAGGAACAGCAGATGGTCACTGAATTCTCACAGTTGTGATGTTCTCTGGATGCCATCTGTGGTGACTGGGAGTGAGGAGACCAAAGAATTCTGAGGGGATCTTTTCCAGGCTTAGGAGAGTTCTCCAGAATTCCCTTTTGCAAACTGCCCACAAGCAGCTGAATGAATCCACATGGAGACAGAGCTCCAGGTAGCTGAGGCAGCCTGCCACCTTGGTTATGTGGATGACAAAGCTGCTGTGTGAGGCATCCTGCCCCCTTGTTCCCTCCTATCTTCTTCACTGTTGCTTTATATCCTGTGGCTTGCCTTGGTAAGAATCAGGCTTGCTGCATGGCTGCATCTCCCAGGGGCTGTCATGGATTTCATATCTTAATAGTCTATTTTTGTTTCCACATTAAAGAAATATTGCAATTAAGAGCTTCATTGCAACAGGATACTAATTAACTTATGTGATGTTTGGAGCTTCTGATGATCCTCATGTAAGTCAGTTGCTTTTTCAGGGCTTGTGATCTGTGGACAACATTTTAAACCAGCACTGCACAAGACCAAGGCCCCCTGCCTGCCTGATGGTTCCCTGCCACCACGCTGCTCACGCACAGACTTGCAGTGAGAGCCATTTCCAGACAGCAAAAGGCAATATTCACAGAATCACAGAATTGTCAGGGCTGGAAGGGACCTCAAGGATCAAACAGTTCCAACCCCCCTGCCATGGGCAGGGACACCTCACACTACAGCAGGTTGCTCACAGCCACATCCAGCCTGGCTGCAAACACCTTCAGGCAGGAGGCTTCCACCACCTCCCTGGGCAACCTCTGCCAGGCTCTCACCACCCTCATAGGGAACAACTTCCTAACATCCAATCTGCATCTTCCCACTTCTAGTTTTGCTCCATCCCCCCCAGTCCTATCACTCCCTCACATCCTCAAAAGTCCCTCCCCAGCTTTCTTGTAGCTCCCTGCAGATACTGGAAGGCCACAAGAAGGTCTCCTGGGAGCCTTCTCTTCTCCAGACTGAGCAACCCCGGCTCTCTCAGCCTGTCCTCACAGGAGAGGCGCTCCAGCCCTCCTCTCACATTCCAGGACCTCCAGATCTTTCTTGTCATTTTCTTTTACTACGGATGAAGCACATTCTTAACCCAAAGGAAACATCATCTCCCTAAAGCTAGTCTTGTTTCTTGCACTCTGCCTAAAGGCTTCCCAGCCCAGACACAGTGATTTCCCGTTGTGGCTTAAGGGTATCCAGTCTGTATTCCTCCACATATGCTCCCCTGAGTTTGCTCAGGAGCACATGTGAAATCCCTCTGAGAGCATGTGAAAGCAAAATCCCTTCTGCCTTCCTGTCACTGGGATGACAGATGAGCTGAAGTGCCTCCTATGTGTTCCGGGGATAGATGCTATTCTTCCCTGAACTCAAGACCCATGGCTACATTTCAGGAGGAATTTTGGCTGCCTGCAGATTTTCTCAGACCTTTTTTTCCTGTGTTCTTGCAGGAGATTTTCAATGTTGAAGACAGGTTTAAGGAAAAGGCAAAGAGCAAAGTCATTGAAAACGTGATTAAAATATATTGATGTTGGTAAAAGTGTAACATTATATAGGTCTGCAATAATATCTGAAACATCAGAGTTAATAAAATACCACTCTCTGGAGGCAGGAGTTACATGGCAGCTGAATTAATACTCTGCTGCCACAACACTCCTCGTTCTGCTCTCTCACTGAACATCTGGATGAGGGCATTGAGTCCATCAGCAGTAAATTTGCAGATGACACCAAGCTGGGGACAGGAGCTGATCTGCTGGAGGGTAGAGAGGCTCTGCAGAGGGACCTCGACAGGCTGGACAGATGGGCAGAGGCCAAGGGCAGGAGATTGAACACATCCAAGTGCCAGGTTCTGCACATTGGCCACAGCAACCCCATGCAGTGCTACAGGCTGGGGTCAGAGTGGCTGGAGAGCAGCCAGGCAGAGAGAGACCTGGGGGTGCTGATTGATGGTAGGCTGAACATGAGCCTGCAGTGCGCCCAGGGGGCCAGGAGGGCCAATGGCATTCTGGCCTACATCAGGAACAGTGTGGCCAGCAGGAGCAGGGAGGTCATTCTGCCCCTGGACACTGCACTGGTTAGGCCACACCTCGAGTCCTGTGTCCAGTTCTGGGCCCCTCAGTTTAGGAAGGAGGTTGACTTGCTGGAATGAGTCCAGAGAAGGGCAACGAAGTTGGCAAGGGGTTTGGAACACAGCCCTGTGAGGAAAGACTGAGGGAGCTGGGGGTGCTTAGCCTGGAGAAGAGGAGACTCAGGGGTGACCTTATTGCTCTCTACAACTACCTGAAGGGAGGTTGTAGACAGACAGAGGTTGGTCTCTTCTCCCAGGCAGCCAGCACCAGAACAAGAGGACACAGTCTCAGGCTTCACCAGGGGAGGTTTAGGCTGGAGGTTAGGAAGAAGTTCTACCCAGAGAGAGTGATTGCCCATTGGAATGGGCTGCCTGGGGAGGTGGTGGAGTCACCATCTCTGGAGGTGTTCAGGAGGAGACTTGATGGGGTGCTTGGTGCCATGGTTTAGTTGTTTGGGTGGTGTTGGATAATAGGTTGGACACAATGATCTTGAAGGTCTCTTCCAACCTGGTCTATTCTATTCTATTCTATTCTATTCTATTCTATTCTATTCTATTCTATTCTATTCTATTCTATTCATCAGTGGGTTCCCCCTCCAGTTCGCTCCCGAAGACCACTGCTGTGACAAGAAAAGGATTCCCTTCCTTGCTGCAGGCCTAGTTGGCATTTTCTGATAATATAATCAATAAATATATTAAAATAAATAAATAAGGAGCTGAGCACCTCCATCCCTAGAGCAGCTCCGGAAAGCACTGCTGACTGCACCCAAGGCACAGATCTTCTCTGGCTTCCCAAAGAGTATTACGAAGTTCTGGGAGGTTTAGTCTGAAGGATAACTCTAAACTGTGTGCAGATATGTGTGGTGGGTTGAAATTACCCCCTCGAGAATAAAACTAACCCTAAAACTGCCTCAGTATGCCTGAAACAAGCCCTTCCAGGCCGTAGACAGTGAATTTCAGAGAGACATTCTTCCTCAGTAAATCTACACAGGAGTTCTCTGTTTTCCTTCATCCAAATGTGCTGTTGGACTATACCCCACCCCCAACCCCCAAATTAAAACCTCTCCAACATTCACAGTCACAACAAATCTCATTCTGCAGCACAAAAGGGAATCTGGCAAGGGATGCGAGAAAACCTGGGGCTCTGGTTGGAATCTGCATGGATGGGGTGCTAGCATACCTTCCATCAGCATAGGCTAGCAGGCTCTGCTCTGCTGCTGCAGGCTTATGATAAGACTAGGGGGAAGGGATCCAAGCTAGGGGAGGGGAGATTTAGATTAGACACTGGGAAGAAGTTATTCCCCATGAGGGTGGTGAGAGACTGGCACAGGTTGCCCAGGGAGGTGGTGGAAGCCTCATCCCTGGAGGCTTTGAAGGCCAGGCTGGATGTGGCTGTGAGCAACCTGCTGTGGTGTGAGGTGTCCCTGGCCATGGCAGGGGGTTGGGACTGGCTGATCCTTAAGGTTGCTCCCAGCCCTGACAATTCTGTGACTCTGTGATTCCATGACATCACCTAGAGGATGGTAAGTGCACCTCTGTCCTGCTTCCACTTAGAACACAACTAATTCTCTTCAGTGATTTTACTTTTCGGCTCAGCCTCTCCGAAGTGCTGCACATGCTGAAGTCATAGTATCATAGTATCATAGTATCATTCAGGGTTGGAAGGGACCACAAGGATCATCTAGTTCCAACCCCCCTGCCACGGGCAGGGACACCCCACACTACATCAGCCTGGCCAGAGCCTCAGCCAGCCTGGCCTTAAACACCTCCAGGGACAGGGTCCCAACCACCTCCCTGGACAACCCATTGCAGGGCTTCACCACTCTCATGGGGAAGAACTTCCTCCTCACCTCCAGCCTGAATCTCCCCACCTCCAGCTTCATTCCATTCCCCCTAGTCCTATCACTACCTGAGATCCTGAGCAGTCCCTCCCCAGCCTTCTTATAGCCCCCTTCAGATACTGGAAGGCCACAATTAGGTCACCTTGGAGCCTTCTCTTCTCCAGACTGAACAACCCCAACTCCTTCAGTCTGTCCTCATAGGAGAGGTGCTCCAGCCCTCTGATCATCCTCCTGACCCTTCTCTGGACACCTTCCAGCACCTCCACATCCCTCTTGTAATAGGAGCTCCAGAACTGGACACAGTACTCCAGGTGGGGTCTCACCGGAGCTGAGTAGAGGGGGGGAATCACCTCCCTCGACCTGCTGGCCACACTTCTCCTGATGCAGCCCAGGATCTGATTGGCTTTGTGGGCTGCAAGTGCACACTGAGAGCTCCTGTTGAGCTTCTCCTCCACCAGCACCCCCAAGGCTCTCTCCTCAGGGCTGCTTTCCAGCCAGTCACTGCCCAGCCTGGATTTGTGCCTGGGATTGCCTCGACCCAGATGCAGGACCCTGCACTTGCTCTTATTGAACTTCATGAGGTTGCCTTGTGCCCACCTCTCCGGCCTGTCCAGGTCCCTCTGGATGGCCTCCCTTCCCTCCAGCCTGTCTGCTGCACCACACAGCTTGGTGTCATCAGCAAACTTGCTGAGGGTGCAGTTTTGCAGGCACCAGCAGTGCTAATGCTAGATGGTTTTAGTTAGTAGCAAGGAGTGGTAAGCAGATCAAGGCTGCTGACAAATCCATTGGAGGTGCAGAAACCATAAGGCTGCAGGCTGTGGGGAGGTGTGGACACTTCAGGTGGTCCAAACTTGACCGGCTTGGCATTTGATTCCATACACATCACACTCAGTGTGAGGGTAAGGGACAAGGGGTGATGGTTCTCTCATGGTTCATTGTGGCTGAACTTCAGGGCTTAACAGTTCATTTCCAGACACTTGCAAATGCCTGTGTGAAACACCTAGGGGTTTCCTCTCCAGAAAGAGCCTAACCTTTACCATGTCACATTTCATTGTGACTGTAAAGTTAATTTCATTTAATGAAATTCTACAGTGAGAGTTATTCACCACAATTACTGCCAAGTGGCTTCTCTTCCAGCCCCTTGCTCCTGGCCCTGGAATAGAGAGCTCCTATTTTGCTAGACTGATGATACAGCCTAATGATGAGAGAGGAGAGGCAGAGACCTCTGTAAAGGTTTCACCATCCTTATGCAGGCTGCACCTCTGAAAGTGTTTACTGCTTTTACAAGCAACAGTAATCTTTCTCACATTTGCTGTGCCAATAATGAAGTCTTTATTAACACCCCAGCCTCTTTATAGACTTGATAGAAGCAGATGCTCCATCTGCTTAAATATTTGAAGAGTTACTCCTAAACCAACACTTACAAACATGCTCGTTCTGGAAGGAGTACTGTGGATGAAATATTGTCACATATTACTGTAATAAGGCAGTAGGAGTAATTCTTACTTCTGTCTTGTTATTTTCCTAATTGGATTCTGGATTCACAAGAAGACAAAAGCTAAATTTGAGTGCCTGAGCAAAATGTGAGGATTTGTAACTCCTGTCACAACCGTCTGTTTATAGCACATCCAAGCCCTGCCTGATTTCTTTTACACCTAAGTGGCATCCTCAGATTCCCCTTGACAGTTTGGATATGTGGGCTGGCCTCTGAGCTACTGAAGAAAAGGAGAACTGCACTGTGGAATTTCATCCTCAAGGCACAAAGATTTCCTGGACAGAAAGTGGTTTTCCTATAAAAGCCCCAGAGCAGAAACTTCCTGTGGAAACCCCTCCAGATTGTGCAAGAGTGTACACTGAAATGGAGCTAAGCTGGGGTAGCACTGGGGATAGGGCAGGAATCTTCTTGTGTCTCCCTACAGCTTGCCCACCTGGATCACCTCTACTGCATTCTGAACCTCATCAAGTTCTCTTCCCCTTTTCTTTTCTGGGAAATGTCACCTGGGAATGTATGTGCATGTTGCAGTTTGGGCTGGGTGCCCTCTGCTACACAAGGTGCTTCCTGGGTCCAGAGGTCCAGCCCAGAGGAGTGGACACAGGAAATTATGTATTTCCTACCATAATTCTCTGCACCACTATAGGAGCCCTGAAGGTCTTGGGTGTACCCTCAGGTGGGGATGGGATGTTTCTGGGTCTGCTTTGGGACCTCTTTTGTCACTGTGCTTCTGGGTCTCTGTAAATATTCACTGCTTTCTGTTTAAACTTTCCATCACTTTTGCAATCCCTTTGTCTGAGTGGTTATTTCTGCCCGTGGTGGGGAGGGGGTCTGCCTCAAACCATTACAGTGCAGATGGCCTGCAAGGTGAGAGCAGGGTGTTCAGTGTGTCCAGGGCACATGGCTGCTGCTGTGCATCTGCAGCTCCAGCAGGGCAGACATTCACAGCCCTCCGCTCTCTTCTGCGTGCATGTGCCTTGCTGGCTGCATGCACCTGAGTCACTCTGTTCCTTGGCTACCAGTCCAGCACACCTTGAATGTTCAAGCACAGTTGCCACTTCTCTGAGCCATCCACAAAGCCTGGACAAGTGGTGAGGCCATTCTCCTGTGCAGATTTGATTTCCAGAGGGCAGCAGGCAACATTTCTGTGTCTTTTGCTCAGGGGATTGGACCGGGTCAGTGAGATTGGACTTTGAAGATGAGAAGGAAATCTGCTGCCACTGGCTGAAAAGGTTTCATTTTTCCTTCACCATGAGATTGGCCATCAGTGCCTGGTGAACTTCAGTACTGTACTTCAAGGTTTAGTAGATTTGCAACTGGAAATGTCAAGCAGCTGGAGGCTGTGTTTCCAAACCAATCAGCTAAAAATATTGGCAAAGCCAAAAGCCAAACACAGTTCTAAATCAAGAGGGAGTTTCAGCACTGTGAATAAGAAGTTGTTTAGGGATGTCCTGATGTGATGAGAATTGGGAGAAATTATTTGACTATGGATGATATTCAGAGGGATGAATCTTGATTTACTGACTATTTCTGTTACATTATTAAGTGTGAATAAATTTTGTCTGCTTTGCATAATCTCCAGCCCTTGCCCTCTGCTACCACTGAACTACTATTTCAATGCCTTTCTGGAAGCTTTTTACGACTACATCACTGGAAACAAAAAAGCAAATGGCAGTCAGGTACATTGTGATGAAGATTAGAGTTGGACAAATTGTAATCCACACAGAGAAAGTTGTAGCAGTTTCAAGGTGATGCAGCATTAAGACGCCCAAGAAACTTTCTGTGCTAGAAAACTCAAGACAATTCTGGTTATAAAGCACCCTCAGCCAAAACCTGAACTACTTTCTCCAATTGCCCCCCACACACTCACATGCACATTTGTAAGGCCTTTTGGCTTTGTTCATCTCTCTCCTGGCCAAGAAAAAGAGCACTGCTGATGTGAGTGGCTGCTGCTGGGTTCTGGATCACTGCGAGTGGCCATCTCCAGTGCCTAAGCTCAGCCTTCATACCTAAAGGTCTGACAGATTCCTCATGCCATCCTCACTCTTTTACAGCATTCTGTGATTTGCAACACTTGAAAAAGATGCCACAGCTCGTAAGAGAGAGGAGTGAAGTACCTGGCAGAAATTCAGCAGGTTGTCAAACAGCATTACCTGCCACAAAAGAGTTCAGGAGCTTAGGACTAAAGCCTCTGTGCTTGATTACACGGAGGCTTTGCATACGATTGGACTCTAATGTCATGAAAAATCATCCCTTGGGCTGTGGTTATTTGACTGTTGAGGATCTTTTTAAGAGGATTGATCAGTGATTAAAGTAAAAAGATGTCTGATTTAATGCTAGTTTAGATTATTAATAGATAGAGTAACTGCCTTCTAAGAGCCAAAGTCACAACACAGGAAATAATTTAGAGCTCTGTTCCCTGAAATGGTTCCCCCGTACTATTAAACCTCATTACAGGCTAAAGTGATGCTAGACTTCATTGGTAATGATGGAAAGATTCCAGGCTCACAAAATGAAGCTCTACCTTAGCCAGAACATAATAGCCAAGCTGATACATCTCTTCCTATACACAGGATAAATTGTAAATCTATTAAAGGCAATGCCTTTTCAGTCTGGTTTGGATCTCACTCCTGGCAGCAAAAAGCACTGTCCCTTTAGCTGCTCGTGAAGCTAAAGGCTTCGCAAAGGACTGCATCACACTTTGGGTGAATTTTGTCCAGATGCTTGCTCTCTCACCATGCAAAGGTGTTCATGCCGAGAGAGAAATTAAACAACAACAAAAGTTCTTGTCCTATAAAGCTGCTGAAAGAAACAGTGTAGATTTCAAGAGAGAAACTCTTTGAGGTGTGCTCCATTGTTTATGTTTGTCATTGTCTATGTTTGCCTTCTCTCTGTGTGGCCAGCAGGAACAGGGAGGTCATTCTGCCCCTGTACACTGCACTGGTTAGGTCACACCTCGAGTCCTGTGTCCAGTTCTGGGCCCCTCAGTTCAGGAAGGAGGTTGACTTGCTGGAATGTGTCCAGAGAAGGGCAGCAAAGCTGGGGAGGGGTTTGGAACACAAGCCATATGAAGAAAGACTGAGGGAGCTGGGGTTGCTCAGCCTGGAGAAGAGGAGACTCAGGGGTGACCTTCTTGCTCTCTACAACTCCCTGAAGGGAGGTTGTAGACAGGCAGAGGTTGGTCTCTTCTCCCAGGCAGCCAGTACCACAACAAGAGGACACAGTCTCAGGCTGCACCAGGGGAGGTTTAGGCTGGATGTTAGGAAGAAGTTCTGTACAGAGAGAGTGATTGCCCATTGGAATGGGCTGCCTGGGGAGGTGGTGGAGTCGCCGTCATTGGAGGTGTTCAGGAGGAGACTTGATGGGGTGCTTGGTGCCATGGGTTAGTTGTTTAGGTGGGTTGGATTGGTTGATAGGTTGGACACGATGATCTTGACGGTCTCTTCCAACCTGGTTTATTCTATATTCTATTCTATACTCTTGCAATTTAACAAAAATCAGGGCAGGGAGCATCCTGTTCCTGTACTTGCACAGACTTCCCTCACACAGGCCAAGGGGCTGAGTATTCAGTATGCCAACATTATTAACTACCACCAGCAAAGTGACATCCTGCAGCAGTCCAGTGTGGCTGGCTGGCAGGGAAAGTGTTTATTATAGACGTGAAATAGGCTGCTTCTTTAAAGACAGAGAGAGACTGACATACACACAGCAAAAAGATCTACACAGAAAAAAATCTACAGGAGCAGCTCCCCATGAAGGAGTCAGAATTTGCTAACAGGTAGCAAGCACACAGCTATTCCCACTCTAATTGTAGTCAAAGCAGCAATTTGACAGCAGTTGATCATGAGCCAGACTAAAGGGAACTTGATTTTCCTTCACAAAGTTCACCTTTGCCGTGGTCAGAATCAGTTTTGAAACTCATAATTTGCTCACTGGAAGGATGAAAGTGATAAAGGAGGATCTCAGCTCTCCTTATGAAGGTGCAAGTCTAAGATCATTCTCCTTCAGAAAGCAGCCAGGGAAAAAGTAATGAACTAAGTGGGGCAGGGTGGTGTGGCTGCAGCATTAGTTTCCCTAACTGCTATCTGATTCCATTTACCACTCTCTAACTGCCTCCTCTTTGGATTAAGGAAAAATACATCTCCAGATCTCTGCTCTGGGAGGTGATTCAACACACTGCTGGAGGGCTGGGACACCTGGCTGAGCACAGGGATTATAGGAAAGGCTCCTGACCCACAGCTCTACATTCTTCACACACTTCCTTCTGGCTTTGATGGAAATCAAGTTTGTCTAAGTGACCTTCAACTTTATGTTAATGCAAGCTCTACTTCTGCACAGCAAATCAAGATGGACAGCTCAGGGAATTTTGCAGATAGCTGCTATATATATATATATTAATTTATGCAGTGTTTAAAGTAATATCAAATGGGCCAAGAAGTGTTTCCTGGCACTGTGGTCTGCTGTTAAACCACTACAGCCCTCGAGTTCCACTTGCTTGTCCCCCATCTTAGGATAACTCTACATAATCTGTGTCATGTGAAAGGTTCCTTGGTCTACACTAACCTCCAAGCCACACCTGGGTTTGGCCTGGGGGAGCCAAAGCCAACACAATTCAAAACTCTGCCTAGGATTACACTAACAGCTTGTACAACCATGGCACAGGGCTTAGGTCTGATGTATGAGCACTGCTTAGTTTGCCAGGAGAGACAAACATGGTTTCTACTGGAGATTTCTCCTGACAGCCTTGTGACTAACCTAAAACTGATGCCTACAGCTGAATTGCCAGAGAGGCTGGCTGAGGGCTGGAAATCCTGCAAACAGACATTGCACTCCAGAACACTGCTTCCTATCTCCTTATTCTCAAAACTCACAGGCTCACAGAATGGGTTGGGTTGAAGGGAACTTGAAGATCATCCAGTTCCAACTCCTCTGGCATCAGCAGGGACACCTCCCACCAGCCCAGGTTGCTCAAGGCCTCATCCAGCCTGACCTTGAACACCTCCAGGGAGGAGGCAGCCACAGCCTCCCTGGGCAGCCACAGACTCCCTGGGCAGCCTGTGCCAGAGTCTCCCCACCCTCACTATAGAGAATTTCTTCCTAATCTCCAGTCCAAATCTGCCTTTCTCAAGCTTAAATCCATTCCCTCTCATCCTGTCACTACAAGCCCTTGTAAAAATTCTCTTTGGCACCTTTCAGGTACTGGAAGGCTGCTTTAAGGCGTCCCTGGATCCTTCCCTTCTGCAGGCTGAGCAGCCCCGTCTCTTGCAGCAGCTCTTTCAGAGAGGATCACTTTTCCCCCAGATGTGGTGCTTTTTCATTATTCTTCATTAAGCTATTCATCCAGGTTAATGAT
Organism: Melanerpes formicivorus; assembly: GCF_026170545.1. Taxonomy (NCBI): domain Eukaryota; kingdom Metazoa; phylum Chordata; class Aves; order Piciformes; family Picidae; genus Melanerpes; species Melanerpes formicivorus. Next base: position 862,909 of record NW_027142355.1, read on the forward strand.
TGTTTATGAGCTGATTAGCATTCATCAGCCAACATCTTTAGCTATCCCCAACAGGGAGATGCTAAGTGTCTCAGCTGGAGGTTTTGGATATGGCTGTGCTTCCAAACTTGTGTGCCTCTGCTGCAGAGATCCCTGTGGGCAGGACTCCACTGGGGCTGAAGGATTACAGCACATCTGAAGATCATCCAAGACTTTTAAAAGTCGCTTGTTATAAATGTGGCTGCCACACATCTTTGAGTGATCATCTGTTAAAACACAAAGCCAGACATTTGCCCCCGTTGAGAAGCACTTTGTGTGGGGATGGAATGGAGGTAGTGTAAAACAGCCTGCCAGACCCCTGCTCAGGGAGCTTCTGTTATGCTGCAATCCCCCTGACCCAGGGGCCACTGGGTGATGAATGTATGAACCCCAGCACTGCTCTAGCAAGGGAATTCCAGGAATGCTGAGAGCAGAGAATCTCAGAAGTCCTCTCAGAAGTCCTTTGTTACAGTGTGGTAGAATCCCCAGCACCAAAAACTCTTAGAGTGGCCTTAACAGAAGAAGTCCCAGAAACCCTTAGCAGACAAAGCAACTAACTGGCAGAAGTAGAAGTCTCTAGAAGCCCTCACCCCCCAAATCTGTTCCCTTGTTCAGAGTGGCTCTTTGTTATCAATCCCTTCACCAACAAAACCCAGCCATGTGTATGAGCTAAAATCTTTCCCCATTGAGAGGTGCCAGTGTGTCAAGGAGGTGGCTTCTGCAGCATCTTCCCATCCAGGGGTGCCGAGGTGAGGCTGCCACTGGGGAGGTTCAGACTGGACATCAGGAAATCTTTTTTCAGGCAAGAGTGGGCAGGGCTTGGAATGTGCTGCCCACGGAGGTGGTGGAGTCCCCAAGCCTGGCTGTGTTTGAAGTGCTTGGGGCTGTGATTTGGGGGTGAGCCTTGTAGAGCACGGTTCTGGGTTGGCCTTGGTGATCCTGAGGCTCTTTTCCAACCTGAATGTTTCTGTGACTCTGCTATTCTGGGGCAAATGTCACAGCAGGACACTTCTGCAATACAGTGCATCAAGAGGGAAACAGCAGCCCACATGGAGAATAAAGCAACCTCCAAACTTAATTTTATGGAGATGTTTGACCCTCAGGCCTGAAACCTGTCTAGCTGCTTTGTCTTTTTTACCAGAGATAACTCACTCAGTGTCATTTGAAGGCACATCATTGCCTAGTCTCATCTGCTGTGAGCTCTGTCTTTGTTTAATGCCTCTCAGAGCATTACACTAGCCATTAAATTGCATCAGCAATAATTATTCTGGTAAGGGATTCTTCAAGCATCTATGAAGCTAAGGGAGATGCAGGAGGGGCTTGGGTCTGCCTTTACTGTACTGCTAAAGAAATGATGTAGATTGAAGAACAGCATTTCACAACTGGAGGAGTCAGAATTACTGTTAACAGAGGGAAGAAAGAGAATATTTCCTCATCTCTTGCTTTAAAGCAGGTTTTTGCCATGCTTGTCAAAACAAAACTTCCATTAAATTCAAAGCAGTTATGTGCTGTTTCTTTTAGGAGATGCACCTGGGAGCCCCCAAGCAGTGTCCCTGTGATTGGAGTGGGACTATGAAAATGAGAGTAGAGACTTTGTTTAGAGTATTAAGCATACAAGTAGGGATAATCAGGAGCTGTGATGAGGAAAATGTTGTTTAAGTAACTGCTGGCTAAGGAGTGGTTAGACCTCTTAACACATGGAATGGAGCTCTTTGCTTTGAAAGTCTTTTTCACATTCTGAAGGCCTAAGGTGGTTTTGAAAGGAATTTGTTCCATCTGTTGAGCAATTATGTCTCTGGATATCATGTGGATTGTGAGGATCAGGGGAAAAGATGCTCAGAAATCACACTGCTGTGGCTGTGGTGCTCAGAGTTGCTTTGGGACAGTTCCTTTTGAACAAAACCATGACTGCTAATACTAGAGCAGGGGAAAAGGTTGCAGAGAGAGCAGGGGAAAAGGCTGCAGAGAGAGCAGGAGAAAAGGCTGCAGAGAGAGCAGGAGAAAAGGCTGTAGAGAGAGCAGGGGAAAAGGCTTCAGAGAGAGCAGCCCATCAGCCTCCTTGAGGTCACAACTGAGACAGAACTGCTGTAAAAACCTGCCCTGGCACAGATTTTTTGGAGTTCTTTTCATCCATGCCCAAAGAGAATTAAAAATCCTGAGGGATGGAAATAAAATCATAGTGTCATAGTACCAGACAGGGTTGGAAAGGACCACAAGGATCAGCTAGTTCCAACCCCCCTGCCATGGGCAGGGACACCCCACACTACATCAGCCTGGCCAGAGCCTCAGCCAGCCTGGGCTTAAACACCTCGAGGGACGGGGCCCCAACCACCTCCCTGGACAACCCATTGCAGGGCTTCACCACTCTCATGGGGAAGAACTTCCTCCTCACCTCCAGCCTGAATCTCCCCACCTCCAGCTTCATTCCATTCCCCCTAGTCCTATCACTACCTGAGATCCTGAGAAGTCCCTCCCCAGCCTTCTTGGAGCCCCCTTCAGATACTGGAAGGCCACAATGAGGTCACCTTGGAGCCTTCTCTTCTGCAGACTGAACAGCCCCAACTCCTTCAGTCTGTCCTCATAGGAGAGGTGCTCCAGCCCTCTCCTATGAGGACAGATTGAAGGAGTTGTACTTTGGATCATGGAAAGCAGAATCTCACTCTCCAAATGCCTCTTGCATTAATGCTCTAAAAATCTTAATATTTAAAAATCTAGATTTTTATTTCTTTAACATTTAACCCCCTAGGTTTTGGAATAGGTGATCTGTCTTGACAGCAGCACCAAAAAACCTCTGCACAGAGATTACTTCTAGAAGATAACCATTTACCATGACACTTGGGTGCAAACCTGTCACTGAGTAGTTTGATTTGCTTGATTTATTTGTTTAGTTTACAAAATCAGACTTCTGTCACAGAATCAGAGAGTCACAGAACATGAGAGGCTGGAAGGGACCTCCAGAGATCATCCAGTCCAACCCCCTCCAGAGCAGCATCACCCAGGGTAGTCCACACAGGAATGCATCCAGCTGGGGTTGGAAAGGCTCCAGAGAAGGAGACTCCACAACCTCTCTGGGCAGCCTGCTCCAGGGCTCCAACACCCTCACACCAAAGAAGTTTCTCCTCATGCTGAGCTGAAACCTTCTCTGGTCAAGTTTGTCTCCCTGGCTCTTTGGCTTATTGCTGTGCCCCACCCAAAAGAGCTTGGCCCCCTCCACTTGACCCCCAGCCCTCAGCTATTGAGAGACATTGATCAGATCCCTCTCAGCCTTCTCTTCTCCAGACTCAACAGCCCCAGGGCTCTCAGTCTCTCTTCCTAGGGGAGATGCTCAAGTCCCCTAAGCATCCTCCTGGCTCTCCCTTGGCCTCTCTCCAGCAGGTCTCTGTCTCTATTGAACTTGGGAGCCCAGAACTGGACCCAGGATCGCAGGAGTGGTCTGAGCAGGGCAGAGAAGAGGGGGAGCAGAACCTCCCCAGCCCTGCTGGCCACACTTTTGTTGCTGCACCCCAGGACCCCCTTGGCTCTCTTGGCCACAAGGGCACATTGCTGTCCCCTGCAGAACTTGCTGCCCACCAGCACTCCAAGGTCTTTTTCCATGGAGCTGCTTTGCAGCAGTGTCAGAACACTCCCAGCAACCTTTCCAAGTGTCAGACCCAAACACAGTTATTTGCAGCCTTATGCAATTCAACCTGCTATTACTTCTGTTCTCTGCAAAGGAAATAGCAGAAGCTTCCACCTTCTTCACAGCCTTGAACTAGGTGTAAAGTTTACACCAAATTTAATTCTTTGCTCCCTGCTACCTGTATGAAGCATCCACTGCCACTGTCTCTAAAGAAAGTGTTGAGTAAATGAGGTCATGCATTACTTCAATAGCTACCATGGAGGCCAGGCTCTGGTACCTAGTGCAGAACCAACTCTTCTGTCCTGGCAGGGGCACCTTCCTCCAAGCTTAGCTCACAAACTCATTTTAGTTAACCAACAAGTTTCCTTTTGCTTTCAAAGGTTAAGGACTTGCTGCCAATGAATTTGATGTGAGTTCCTTTTCTGCTGTCCATGGTGTCCCCTTGGTCTGTGCTGTGTTGTAACCATATTGTTCCTCCAGTTTCTGATAATCTCTGATTGCTCTTCCTGTCCCTTTGTCCCTGCTTATTACATCTGTGCTGATCTCGTACCTTGTGTGCTGTTCTGCTGTGCAGCTAATGCTTGTCCTGCTTTACTTCTAGTGAGTGTGACAGGCTGCCTTGACACTGATTCATTTATAAATTAGCAATCTCCTAATTGGAATGCATAGCCAAATGGATCAAAAGCAATTTTTACAGCCATAATATGGAAAGTGAGTATGACCTCTGTGGATGCATTAGCAAACACTGATGACATTAGATTATTCTTTCTTATTAGATAGATCTTTGCTAAGGATTAAGTTCCAGAGCCATCTGATTTTTAATCAGTTTCTGTGCAGGATAGGCAGGAGAGATTTCTTTGCTGCTGGAGGAGGTAGATAGAATTTATTGTTATATGTTAATTACACTTTCCTTTCTCTAATGAAAGAAGTCTCCTGCATTGTGACTCTTTGCCTGTGTGATCTCTGTGGTACTGGTGCACCAAGTATTTTCTTCCAAGGACTGAAATTAGCCAGCAGGAATATTATTTGAGGCTCTTTATCAGGTGAAAGCAGCAGAAAGTATTGCAGTAAGTGTTTTCCTACAGCTAAATCTGGAGCTGGGTTTGCACTTCTCTGTGCTTATATTAATGAAGTTACACATATGTTTGGGCATAAGTACATATGCTAGCAAGACAGCAAAGCAGAGAGGAGGAAGAGATCTAAGCATTGTGCTGTGGATGTGAATAACCTAAAAAAACCCCAAATGATAGCTGCTAAAGCTCAAGGATGGACTTCCTTTATTATCTCACCATGGAGAATTCAGTTCAGAGTCTAATTTCACCTCTGTGTCTCATGGTGGTTCTCTTAGAACCTTGTTCCCGATTGCTCTACCAGTTTGTTTTCACATCTAAAAATATCTAAAGATCACGGGGGCCCAGGATGTTAGGGGTTGGAAGAGACCTCTGGAGAGCTTCCAGTCCAACCCCCTGCCAGGGCAAAACCATAGAATCCAGCACAGGTCACACAGGAACACATCCAGACAGGGCTGGAAAGGCTCCAGAGAAGGAGACTCCACAACCTCTCTGGGCAGCCTGCTCCAGGGCTCTGGGACCCTCACAGTGAAGAAGTTCCTCCTCCTGTCGAGGTGGAACCTTCTGTGCTGGAGTTCCATCCATTGCCCCCTTGTCCTATTCCTTTGTTATTTTGTAAGCCCTGCATTTAGGTCTTTGGTCTTTGTCTGTTTGTTGGAACTACTAAGTTCTGAGTCATGTTGATTACAATTTCTTAGCCCAGTCTGAAGCACTGCTGTATGTGAGCTCTACCACTGTACAGCATTTTCTGCTCTTACTATACTGTAAAAGTGCTTGGACCTCAGTTATGTCTCCTCTGTGTGTGCACAGAGCCCATCTATACTTTTCCACCAAAAAAAATAATAAGAAATCCTTTTGATAATCCTAAGTGTTTCCATTTCCTATGTCAAAGGCAACCTGAGCTTTCAAACCTGCATTCCTTTGAAACCAGAAATACGCTTTCCCACTGCTTTATGGCTTGACATCATATTTTTCCCACAACCCAAGGAAATGGTGGTGCTTGGTGGAGCACAACAGAACCTTTCCCTTCTCAGAGTGCTCCAGAAAGAGAAAGAAATTCACCAGCTCTGCTTTAGTGAATGATGCTTTGAGGCCTTGAGCACAAGCCCTATGAGGAGAGGCTGAGGGAGCTGGGATTGTTTAGCCTGGAGAAGAGGAGGCTCAAGGGTGACCTCATTGCTCTCTACAACTACCTGAAAGGAGGTTGTAGCCAGGAAGGGGTTGGTCTCCTTTCCCAGGCAACCAGCACCAGAACAAGAGGACACAGTCTCAAGCTGTGCCAGGGGAAGTTTAGACTCAAAGTGAGGAGAAAGTTCTTCACTGAGAGAGTCGTTCGCCATTGGAATGGGCTGCCCAGGGAGGTGGTGGAGTCACCGCCCCTGGAGGTGTTCAAGAGGGGATTGGATGTGGCACTTGGTGCCATGGTCTAGTCATGAGGTCTGTGGTGACAGGTTGGACTCGATGATCCTTGAGGTCTCTTCCAACCTTAGCTATACTGTGATACTGTGATACTGTGTTCCTGGAGGAGCAATGGCCAGGAAAGCAGGCAGCTTCCTCCTCTGCTCACACAAGGCAAGTCCCTGCAGCTGGGAGCCCACCAGGTCAGGGCACAAAACCTGCAGTTGCTGTTCTCTGGATCAGGCTTCCTGTGGATGTTGTAGCACAGTCACTCTTTGCAGCCACCATCAGCTCTGTATCAGCAGGCTGAGACATATTGGGGAGTCCTTGGTGTTTCTCTTTCAGGTACACTGGGGTATGCAGAACAAGAAACTGAGTGGTCCCATCCCTTCCCCTGCCTCAGCTGTGACATCTGGAAGGTTTACAGTGCACTTTGCAAATTGCTCTTCAATATCTTGGGGTTTTTGTTTGGTTTTAAAGAGAGCAGAACAGAACAGAACAGAGCAGAACAGAACAGAACAGAACAGAACAGAACAGAATAGAATAGAATAGAATAGAATAGAATAGAATAGAATAGAATAGAATAGAATAGAATAGACCAGGTTGGAAGAGACCTTCAAGATCATCATGTCCAACCCATCAACCAATCCAACACCACCTAATCAACTAACCCATGGCACCAAGCACCCCATTGAGTCTCCTCCTGAACACTTCCAGTGCATGTGTCTTGACAGGATTTAATCCTTTTCATGTTTTAAAAGGCTGGAGGTAATAAATCCTCTGGAGTTATGACTAGCCAATGTGATATGCTGATTACTAATTGCCAGGTAGCTAAGACACTGCTTCTTTTGCAAAGAGAGGTCACAGTGTGTGAGAGAAGCCTTTATGCCTTGGCTCCTTACAGGTCTCTCATAATTCTTCTAATGAGCTTGAGGCTTCCAGTATCTCTTTCATTGCTGCATGCTACCTGCTCACAAGGTGACACAGGGCTTCATTTAGCTGGTACAGAATGTCCCTTTTTCCTGATGAAAAAAGCCCTCTTTGTGTCTGAACACAGGTGTGTCTGCAGGCATGGCTGAACCTGTGGCAGGGCTGACCCAGCAGCAGTCAGTGCCAGGCTGCAGCTACTCTTTCACCTTGGGTTTGATGTCTGCCTCCGGTTTAGTTTTGAGCAATTACTTAACTACCACTCAGCTCAGAGACTCTGCTCCTCTGTGTGCAGCATTTACTCCTTTCCTTCCCAGCCTCAATTCCCTTCAGATGATGTTCCTGTAAGAAAAAATGAGCTGTTGTGATGGGTGAGAGCCTGGTTTGTTTTACTCGGAAAGCATTGTCAGGGTTGGAAGGGACCTCAAGGATCAGCCAGTTCCAGGGACACCTCACACTACAGCAGGTTGCTCACAGCCACATCCAGCCTGGCTGCAAAAACCTCCAGGGATGAGGCTTCCACCACCTCCCTGGGCAACCTGTGCCAGGCTCTCACCACCCTCATGGGGAAGAATTTCTTCCTTACATCTAATCTGAATCTCCCCATTCCTAGTTTTGCTCCATTCCTCCCAGTCCTATCACTCCCTGACACCCTCAAAAGTCCCTCCCCAGCTTTCTTGTAGCCCCCTTCAGATACTGGAAGGCCACAATGAGGTCAAGTAGTGACCTCATAAAAGAAACAGTGGACTCACGTTTGCAGAGAGGTAAATGAGATAGCTCTGATCTGATAACCTGTGCTGCTGTGAAAGGCAGAACCCTTGGCATTTCAAACCAGTACTCTGCACAGCATGATGTATGCTTGCAGCCTGCAAAGAGTGCAACTGCTGTTCCTGTGTCAGGAAACTGCCCAGCCTCTGATGAATACTGCCCTGCTCTCCAGCAGCAGGGCTGTGCGTTTGCAGTACTCAATACATCTGGCTGACTTTAATTGCATTAGCTGTGCTGCACCAGAGGTGGCATAACTTTCCTGCGAGCTAATTAGATTTGCTCAATTTAAACAGACACATTAATGCAGCTCAGCAAGGCTCAATTAAATCTGCTTTCAAAGCCAAGGCACGACGTGAGGCATCCTGGGTAATGCTATGCAAATGGCCATACTGACAGAGAGGTGGAGCGGGTGGCTTGCCATGCCTCTTGGCACAAAGGAAGCCTCTCCAGCTAGGCTGGGGAGTCTGAAGCAGCAAGACATCTTCTGCCTCCTCCTTCTTGGGGGTCTTCAGCGTGGTGCATCTGCCCTGCCAAGCAAAGGAAGTGCCTTGTGAGGTTGTATAGAAAAGCGATGCCTTAAGACTTCATAGCAACCTTTGTGCCCACTGACTTGTGTTTTATGTGCTTGCCCTTGCTGAGCAACGCTGGAACCTAATAATAATACATCTCCATAATGGGATTTCAGAACAATTGCATGTTCCTGGTGTTCCAAACTTATTACACTTAACACTGCTCTTACCTTTTGTTAATGCTCTAACTTAACTGTATTTCATCTATATTTTCTTTCATTGATGTGCTGTGACCCAAAATACTGAGCTGTGCAAGTTTCCCTCTGAGCAATGAACCTTCATGGCAGCGACACACATTTTCTTGGCTTGATTCAGCCTGCAAAGCTTTCCTAAATGCTTCCACCCAACAGTGATGCCACCTCTCACAAATCCAAGCCTGCCTTTCTCTCTAAGGGCCCAGAAGAAACAGTAGATGTATTTTTCTTCAGGAACACAGAATCATAGAATCAATAAGGTTGGAAAAGACCTCAGAGATCATCAAGTCCAACCTATCACCCAGCACTTCATGACTAACTAAACCATGGCTCCAAGTCTCACGTCCAATCCTTTTCTGACCACCACCAGGGATGGGGACTCCACCACCTCCCTAGGCAACAATGGAGTTGCCACACTGAAGACCACTCCCAGGGAGTGCCTTGCAGTGAACCACAATGCCATCAGCCTGCCACTAGAAATACTTTCCAGTTTGGCTCCCTAAAGGGTCTTTCTTCTGTCAAAATCAGGCGAGGAGGGAACCCAAACAGTAATGTCCTCATTAATACTACATTTTCTTCTTGGAAACAAGGCAGAGTTGGAGCACAATAAGCAGTGTCAGAGTGATCATCTCTTTTTGAGTTATTTTTTGCTCAGATCTCAATGTGTCCAAGTGTTTCCATCTCACCTAGGTGATAGGACACAGCTTCATTTATACCTATATGAACTGCATGCCCTTCTCCCAGGGAGTGGACGAGCTGCTCAGGCCATTTGCTGACATTGTCTCCACACAACATTGCTGGAAGGTATTGAGATTAGTGGGATTACAGGAAAAGAAGTGATTCTTTTAGGTGGATGTGTAAAAGGCACATTGTCTGCTGCTTCAAGCATCCTCAAAGTGCCTTATGGACTGCTTTAGTGGTTTGTGTCGCCCTGATGTGGCTTTAAGGAGAGGTCAATTGGCAAATGCAGTGTGCAGAACCTATTCCTCCTCATTGCTTGGCAAATATGGCAGCACTGGACCTCTGCTGCCCATGGTGCGGCTGCTGTTGAATCCTAACCAATTTGCCCACGGATTTGTCACTGTCTCCACTCTCTTTTCATAATCCTATTTAGATATCCTGTTGTGGGGGTTTTTGACACATAGGAAAACATCCTAGAGTAGGTAAGATTTTCCTACTTCTGGTGTGACTTTGCAGGGGATTGAAGAGGAGGGAGAGTATCCTCTGCTGGGCAGAGAGGAGGACATGTGAGCTTGAAATCAAACACTTGTGTGAATAAAGGATACAGCTAAAACCAGAGTCCTATTGGAGGCAGTATCCAGTTATTTGCTCTCCTTGTCCCCTGCTTTAGGTGCTTACACACAGCAGTGGAGCAGTAATCACAGGAAATGTAAAATGCAGTGGAATGAGTGGAAATCAGCAATTTCATTAAAGAGTGTGTGGAAGTTACAGCCACACTCATGTCAGACAAACCAGTATGGAGCAGATCACTCTATCAGCAGCCAAATGGACAGGACCATTGAATTCATCACATCAATTACAAATAGGAAAGAGAATCCCTTTGCCCTGTACTTCAGCAGCTCCTGTGTTCCCACAGCAGTGATTTGTCTCCTGACTTCACCTTCTAAACTGCCATCAGTACATGAGGGTAATCCCATACTGGGCCAATACATTGGTCTGAAGCAGTCTGTTGGTGGTGTGGACCCCAGTGCTGATGTTTCAGGTATAATGAATGCTGATGAAGTCTCAATGTCTTGCCTCTGAAAGCCTCAAAGTTAGTTTGAGGCAAGCACGCAATTAAAACTTAGTAGAGATGGGACAGAGCAAGAAACTCAGGAATCAGCTGTGCTTGTGTGCTGTGCACTGAATATCCCTTCTGGATTTCGATCTGCTCAATAGAGAAGATTCAACTTTGTTCTGATTGATTTCCTCTTTCTGCCTGAAACGTCACACTTACCGACGAGAGAGCAGCCTGTCCCACGGCCTGGACACAGAAGGCATGAGGGCTGACCCCAGAGGGTGAGCATGCTTTTGACTCTGGTGATCCTGGAGTCATGGCAGGGAGAACAGCTGAGATAAAAGGATGTTTAATTGCATTTTATCCTCTCAATTCTAAGGCTGACAACATTTAAACTATATACCTCTTGAACAAAATATGACCTTTAACTGAACTAATCCCAGCTGGAACCATTCTAATTACAATGTTTATTTATTAATATGACTGATAATGCAGAAACATACAGTTGCAGTTATAGCAAAGTCAATTAGAGAAACACCCAGGAGGACGCAATCTGAATGGATAAAATTCAACAATAATGATAATTACTTTCACCCAGAATGATTCAAAAGCAGATTATGGAGCTAACAGGGTGTCTCCATGTTTAAAGGCTCAGCCTAACTCTGATATTAGTCATTATGTGGTTGACCCTTCGTGTTCCAGCAAGTATGTTCCACTCTGAGCGTGTTCCCTCTGACTTTTAGGAGGCAAGGGAGGATGGAAGGGGTTTTGAAAAGAACAGCTGTTCAAAACAAGCCAGCACTTTGAGTCGAGGGAGCTGCAGAACTTGTGCCTCTAACCTTTGAACTGATGTGTTTGTGGTTCTTCTGTTTGAAAGAGGGTCCTCTGGAAGTCTTTCCTAGCTTTCTTTTCTATGCCTCTATGAAACAAAATGTCCCTGGAATACTGTTTACCTTCAACTGCAGCATGCTTCTCTTTCCCATTGTTTGGAGCCTGCAGTGTGCCCAGGCAGCCAAGAGGGCCAAAGGCATCCTGGCCTGCATCAGGAATAGTGTGGCCAGCAGGAGCAGGGAGGTCATTCTGCCCCTGTACACTGCACTGGTTAGGCCACACCTCGAGTCCTGTGTCCATTTCTGGGCCCCTCAGTTTAGGAAGGAGGTTGACTTGCTGGAGCGAGTCCAGAGAAGGGCAACGACGTTGGGGAGGGGTCTGGAGCACAGCCCTGTGAGGAGAGGCTGAGGGAGCTGGGGTTGCTTAGACTGGAGAAGAGGAGACTCAGGGGAGACCTTCCTGCTCTCTACAACTACCTGAAGGGAGGTTGTAGACAGGCAGAGGTTGGTCTCTTCTCCCAGACAAGCAGTACCAGAACAAGAGGACACAGTCTCAGGCTGCACCAGGGGAGGTTCAGGCTGGAGGTTAGGAAGTTCTATACCGAGAGAGTGATTGCCCATTGGAATGGGCTGCCTGGGGAGGTGGTGGAGTCACCATCACTGGAGGTGTTCAGGAGGAGACTTGATGGGGTGTTTGGTGCCATGGGTTAGTTGTTTAGGTGGTGTTGGATTGGTTGAAGGGTTGGACACGATAATCTTGAAGGTCTCTTCCAACCTGGTTTATTCTATTCTATTCTATTCTATTCTATTCTATTCTATTCTATTCTATTCTATTCTATTCTATTCTATTCTTAGAAACTATTCCACGTAGTTTCTCTTTTGCTTCTCAAGTCAGCAGAATCTTCAGTTGTCTATGGATTGTCCATGGTGTCATATCACAGGAGCTTGCTTCAGTTGCTCACCAGTATTCCTACATAGCACAGGAGTGAGGCTTTTGTGTGTCGGTGCCACCACTCTGCTGGGTCTCAGGTGGCAGGACATCTCCCTGCTCTTCTGACACCAACTGCTCTTTCCATCTTGTTGTGAAGAAATTCACTTGACACTCCAGTGCTTACACATGGAAAAGGTGTGTAAGGAGAGGTTATTCAGTATGACAAGCAAAGACATAACAGCATCTGATGACTTGGTTAAATAAGATGCCATTTCCAAGCAGAGAGTGCAATGAAACGTTGGAACAGTCTTCCCAGGGGAGGTGGTGGAGTCACCATCATTGGAGGTGTTCAGGAGGAGACTTGATGGGGTGCTTGGTGCCATGGGTTAGTTGTTTAGGTGGTGTTGGATTGGTTGATGGGTTGGACACGATGATCTTGAAGGTCTCTTCCAACCAACCTGGTCTATTCTATTCTAATTCTGTTTGCAAAATCAGATGAGAAATGTTTGAAGTTCAAGCACTAATCCCTTTCCTGAAAGGGTGTGCACTTGGGGTACAGAAGGTCAGACAGGATGATCACATCAGGCACTGCTGGGCTTCAAGTCTGTTCAGTCCTGTAACTTGCCATGGCCCAAGTGTGGTGCATCACACTCCCAAGTATCTCAGATTGAAGCCCTCGTGCTGACCAGACATGTGAAATGCAGTGGGAATTCTGCTCACTGAATCTTTGTGCAATTGTTCATTCAATTAAAAATTCAGAACCTCTGTTTTCTGGGGGGACAAAAGTCTTCCAGATGAAAGCAGTTACTTGTAGGAGCTGTAGCTTTGTGAAGCTAGTTAAAAAGATGTCTGTTTCCCTGCCATGCTGCTGCTATTCTTAGCACATTGTTTACAGCACAAGAGTCAAACTCCTCCAGTGCAAGTGTGACACCGCAGTTACACTTAGCCTTTGATACTCTCATTACATCTTTGAAAATCCAGGGGAGTAACTGTGTGGTGGTTTGGCCCTGGGCTCAGCCAAACCCAACACAAGAAGGAAGGACCTTTGTCTGCTGCAATCACAGAATGCACTCACTGCTTTCTACTCTTTTTTTCCCCTGTCACACTGATATTATGACAGCATTTTAAGAGGAGTTAGCAGATTTAAGAGTTGTAAAATTATAGTTTCAATTAGATTTCTATGACCTAGTGTGTGAAATTTCACTGACAGTACTGAGGGATTTATTGGTACTGACAATTCTTTTGGAGCCATATAAGCCATCCAGAAATAGCACCAATAAGTGTTTTCCTTGGTTTGTGTCTGTGCTGTTGCCACAGCCATTATGCCCAAAAGAAAGGTATTTTGGTTGTGACCATCTGGCATGAAAGCAATAGAAGCCAGACTGAAAGTAACAATAATTAGAACACTTATTTAATTCTGTATTTCTGAGCTGGTAGTGGAACCCTGAGCCTGTTTTATCTAACAGTATCAATCACCTAACAAGATATTTCATCTTCCTATGAAACTGCCTGCTCTGAAAGAGAATTAGAAGAATAAGGGAGTACCTGGAGCACTGCATCTAGTTCTGGAGCCTCTCTTACAGGAAGGATCTGGAGGAGCTGGAAGGTGTTCAGAGAAGAGGCACAAGGAAGATCAGAGGGCTGGAGCTGCTCTGCTATGAGGACAGACTGAGAGAGTTGGGGTTGTTCAGTCTGGAGAAGAGAAGGCTCCCAGGAGACCTCATTGTGGCCTTCCAGTATCTGAAGGGGGCTGCAAGAAAGCTGGGGAGGGACTTTTGAGGGTGTCAGGGAGTGATAGGACTTAGGGGGATGGAGCAAAACTAGAAATGGGGAGATTCAGATTGGTTGTTAGGAAGAAGTTGTTCTCCATGAGGGTGGTGAGAGCCTGTCAGAGAAGGTTGGAAGCAAAATGAAGCTATATTTACAAAAAGTGAGCTAAATAAGAAAGTATGTAAGGTGGTAAGAGGGAATGGCCTCAATGGGCCCCAATGGCCCAACTGGGGAGGTTCAGACTGGACATGAGGAAACCTTTTTTTCAGGCAAGAGTGGTGAGGGCTTGGAATGTGCTGCCCAGGGAGGTGGTGGAGTCCCCAAGGCTGGCTGTGTTTGCAGGTGGTTTGGCTGTGTTGCTTGGGGCTGTGGTTTACGGCTGAGCCTTGCAGAGCAGGGTTCTGGGTTGGCCTTGGTGATCCTGAGGCTCTCTCCCAACCAGAACGATTCTGTGGTTCTGTGATAAACCACATCTGAATATATTTGCAGACATTCACAGCTCCACGATCAAAAGTGCTCCCCTGGGCAGCCCAGGGAGAGAATGCTTCGCCTCCTCTGCCACCAAAGGAGGCTGTACACAGCCAAACCTGCTGCCTCTGCCCCATCTCCCCTCTCCCCACTCTCTCACACAGTAGACAAACACAGATTCTCCTGGCAAGGCCATGGAGAGAAAGAGAGGAATTGCAAGCAGAAGTGACAGGGAAGAGCAAGAGCAAGAGCTATCTGTGATATAAAATATAAGATTTTCAAGACACCAATGGGCTGATATTAACCTCTCTGTTGTTGTTGTTCTGGGTCCAGTCCCTAACATCATTTCTCTTTCACTCAAAGTCTCTGTGTCTAAGCTAGGGACTAGCTCAAACTGTCACACTGTGGTATGAATATCAAAGCCACAATTAATATGAAACAAACATGTGTCTGACAGCATAGCACAGAACTGTTTGGAGTCATTGATCAGGGAGAGAGCCTGTGCAAAGGAGACCTTCTTCATATAATCATATACATAGCAAATTGTCTTAGCACTATTAGCAGAGTCTTTAGGAACTCTCAAGTGTGTATTTAACAAGAGAGATTCATTGTATGTTGGCACTTGCACAACTGCTGTTCCTGATAGCCAGCCACAGGAATCCTCACAACGACCGTTCTCTAAGGAATGCTTCTTCCTACCACGATGAGTTCTAATTTGCTGTGAAATCTTGGAAACTAAGCTGCTCTTGGTGATGGATTTAAACTCTCCTCCTCTGGAACTTGTTTGTGGACACACCTGCACCCAGACTGCCACTTTCCATGGACAAGACCAGCTGCTGTCAATAATGGCCTCTAATGTTCTCTGATTCTGTGATCAGAGCACCTGTGAGCTCCCAAATCACATCTGCGGCAGCCCCTGCTCTGAGGGCAGCTGCTGGCTGTGTGCAGAGTGCAGGATTCCTTAGCTGACCAATTCCTTAGCTGCCTAAAGGAAAACAATCACATTCCATGGGTGCCAAGAGCCACAGCCTCACCTTGGCACCCTGGGATGGGAAGATGCTGCAGGACCCACCTCCTTGACATGCTGCTACCTCTCGTTGGGAAAAGATTTTAACTCATAGAGGTGGTTGGGCTTTGCTGATTAAAGGATTGATAACAGAGAGTATAAAAAACAGCCACTCTGGGCTATAAGGCAGATTGGGGGTAGGTCTGCTAGGGACTTCTGCTACTTAGCTACTTCTGGCTAGGGCTTCGGTGTGGGGATGCTGCAAGGGATGTGCTTGGGACTTCTGTTAGCTGCTTCATCTCTTAAGGGCTTCTGGGACTTGTGCTGTAAGTGGGATTCTGAGACTCTGTACTGCTGGGGATCCTACAATGCAGCAAGAAAGGACTTCTGGAAAGTCTTCTGAGATTCTCTGCAGGGTTCCTGCCTATATTCCTCACCCAATGGCCCCTGAATCCAGAAGAAAAACCAACATTCCCTTTTTAAAAGCTTCCATCTACATCCTCACTTAGCCTTTTCTTAACCAGTGCAGTAGATAAATGTTCCCTCATTCAAGATGTCTCATATGAGCTCTCACAGAATTTCCACACCTATTGCAAAGACATAGAACATCTGCCAGGTTGATCCCAGCAGGTGTTAGGGATAGCCTCGTGTCATTTAATCCAGTAAAGGCCAATGCAGATACACAGCAGCTCACAATGTGCTTCTGAAAGCAAAATGCTTCCAGGGAGTGAATCTCCAACTGCTGGGCAGGGGTGTGTGCAGATCCTAAGCCCACAACACATAGCATATGCCTCCTGGCATCACTATGACTGAACTGTTGGGTAAAAAATATGACACAAAAGAGAATAAACAGGAAAGAAATACAGCTCTGGTAAGCAGGAGGCCATGAAGTTGTCGTAATGAACTATGGACTGAGCTCCTGAAGCTTTGCAATCTCACTTTGCGTGAGAGTAAGTTTCCTCCTAGAAGTTTTACCTTTGGTGTTTGCGAGCAAGCCTGTTACAGATATTTTAATGACAAATGGCCACAGTTCTAAGGCCAGGTACTGGAGACTTTGTCCTGCAGACTACTTCCACTTTTGGGCAGTCCCTCAGAAATGGAAAGGTCCCCTGCAGAAAGAAGGGGGTAAAGATCATCTCTAAGAGTGCCATTTGTTGAGCCCAGCAGAGCTTTGTGGAGCCTCCTGCAGCTCACACTGGAGTTCTCATTCTGAAATACTGAAACAAGGAGGTGATGGCAGTTCTGAAGGAGGGCAAAACCCAAGCAGAGTTGTGTGATGCTGGCATTTTGTTGGCAGATCTGTCACTGTTGCGTGTCTCCATCTCTTTTTACCTTTTACTCTCATCTTATTTTTTCATTTCAATTTGCCAGGTGTCAGGCTGCTGAGCAATTTCTCTTTTAGGCTGTATCTTCATGGCACAAAAGATGTGCCAGGTTCTCTGAACGCTGCAGACCCTGCACCTCTCTCATCAATGCAGTATTGGTGAGGATGTAAGTTTAAAGGAGAACTCAAATAATTCCCCAGATGCCCCTCAGCTGAAGACAGAGCCACTGAAGGTTTAAGGTTACCCAGACTTAAATGAACTCATTTTGACTGTGTTCCAGAATGGAGGAGTGTTGAAATCACAGCTACTACAACTGCTCTCATCTGTGCTTCCTGAAAATGTTGCAAACCAAGGCCTCATCTGGCTGCAGGAGGGTGAGTTTTGTCAGCTAGAATTGTGTGTTCATTATACATTTAAACTGTGGCGTTTCTAATGCTGACTGGCAGCTTGGCCTAGGGAGTGCTACAGCTCTGTGTGCTTGGCTGGAGCAGAATCCAGCTGAACACAGTTTCTGTAGGTGACTGCTAGTAACAGGGTCAAACAGACAACCTATCAGGAGTGGCAGTGCCATCAGGCCATTACACATTATTATTCATCACTGCAAATTGCTTTCCAGAAGAAACAACAGAAATTGGGTTTAACTGAATTTCTTCTTCTATTTTCTTACACTTCTGCTGCAGTTGTCAGTCTTCACCTCTTTCTGCCTCAGCAGGTAACATGTGAAAAGAAGATGATAGCTTCTGCAGTGGCTGTTAGCCTCCTGGGTACCTCTTGCAGCCCTGAGATTCATGCTGTAGTTCTCTAGAAGCCTGAGCACACCTTGACACTGGGCAGGAGACCACAGTATAATGCCTGCTAAACTCCCTTTTGAGTGAGCAGGAGACTGTGCCAGGTCCTGAAAGCAGTCCAACCCCAACAGCATGATTTGCCTCAACCTAGCTCCTTCTTCCTGCTCTGGAGCTATGCTGACCTAAACAATTTCTGGAAATCCCCTGGGTCTTCTGTGTCATGTGGACCCTCTCAGCACATCTGCCATGTATGGTACTGTGTGATGAAGCTGTTCCTTTCTTCCCAAGCACTTGATTTTATAGTCAAACATCTTCAGGTAATGTAATTTTCCCCTGCACACCACCCAGGAGAGCTTGACCCTTCCACTTGACCCCCACCCCTCAGATATTGATAGATGTTGATCACACCCTCATTTTCTGTCCAGCTTCTCATCACACTGATGCTTGTTAATGAACCATGATTTTCTCTACTGCCTCTGGACCTTCTCCTCTGGTATTTCCATTCCCAGTCCCTCTCAGCCTTATCTTCTCATGGTGGTGCACAGCAATAAGCCAAGGAGCAGTGGAGACAAACTTGAGCACATGAGGAGAAACTTCTTTGGTGTGAGGGTGTTGGAGCCCTGGAGCAGGCTGCCCAGAGAGGTTGTGGAGTCTCCTTCTCTGGAGCCTTTCCAACCCCAGCTGGATGCATTCCTGTGTGGACTCCCCTGGGTGATGCTGCTCTGGCAGGGGCTTGGACTGGATGATCTCTGGAGGTCCCGTCCAACATCTAACATCCTGTGATCCTGTGAAACCATTCAGGAGCTGCATGCATGGACATAAAATGTTAGAAAAAGATCAAGTGCTGTTTGCACTCAGTGAAGGGCTTGGGAGCTGCTGATGGAAGCATTCTCATTTTCCTTTCTTCTGCAAATGCAATAAAGTTTTCAAAAGTTGTGAGCACCAGAAGCTGGGTAAGCTTTCACCTGGAAAATGAATGTGCAAGGAGTTTAATTTCAGATAGTTGTTTTTCATATAATCACTGCAACATACAGCCCAGCAGTTGTTCACTGCAGTTGCATTTACAGTTGTAGGTACAACACTAATGGACAGAAATTCATTTGTAAGTTAATTATAGCACAGGAGATGTTTTGCATAACATCTTTGGGTTTTTTTTTTCCCAGTACTGCTTCTGTAGGAGAGGCAGAAACCCTTGTAAGAAAATAAGCTGCCTGAGGCAGGGTATTTAAATATTGTACACAGAAGATCAGAAATTAGCTGGCTGGAGAGGATGGCAGTGGAGAATAGCACAGAAATCTGTGAGCCCCTTTCTATAAGCAGTACTTCAGCTTGAGAAGACATGGCACAGGTTGCCCAGGGAGGTGGTGAGGTGGTGGAAGCCTCATCCCTGGAGGTTTTTAAGTCCAGGTTGGATGTGGCTGTGAGCAATCTGCTGTAGTGTGAGTAGAGTTCTGTGTCCAGTTCTGGGTCCCTCAGTTTAAGAAGGACATTGAGACACTTGAACATGTCCAGAGAAAGGCAACGAGGCTGGGGAGAGGCCTTCAGCACAGCCCTGTGAGGAGAGGCTGAGGGAGCTGGGGTTGCTTAGCCTGGAGAAGAGGAGGCTCAGGGGAGACCTTATTGCTCTCTCCAACTCCCTGAAGGGAGGTTGTAGCCAGGAATGGGTTGGTCTCTTCTCCCAGGCAACCAGCACCAGAACAAGGGGACACAGTCTCAAGCTGTGCCAGGGGAAGTTCAGGCTGGAGGTGAGGAGAAAGTTCTTCACTGAGAGAGTCATTTGTCATTGGAATGTGCTGCCCAGGGAGGTGGTGGAGTCACCATCCATGGAGGTGTTCAAGAGGGGATTGGATGTGACACTTGGTGCCATAGTCTAGTCATGAGGTCTGTACTGGCAGGTAGGACTCGATGATCTTTGAGGTCTCTTCCAACCTTGGTGATACTGTGAGACTGTGATACTGTGAGACTGTGATACTGTGTCCCCTGCCTGGCACGGGGGTTGGAACTGGCTGAGCCTTGAGGTCCCTTCCAGCCCTGACAATGC
Organism: Melanerpes formicivorus; assembly: GCF_026170545.1. NCBI lineage: Eukaryota > Metazoa > Chordata > Aves > Piciformes > Picidae > Melanerpes > Melanerpes formicivorus. Next base: position 882,369 of record NW_027142355.1, read on the forward strand.
TGTGATTCTGTGATCTTTTACTGATTCAGATCTCACTGTTCTGAGTGTTTTATTTGCCCCACAGTAGACTACACAAGTCATTAAGGTTTAGGGCCAATATTCCTTGTGCAATAAACTGCTTCCACCTGTAAGTTCCCTGAGAAGTAACACAGGCATAGAGGATGCATTCAGCATACATGAAATATATCCCTGCTAGAGGACTCGACTAGCTGGGCTCTGAAGCAGAAATGCTGCCTCCCCTGTGGAATGATGACTTCTGTATTCTTGAATGAAATAAAACTAGCAGGTCTGAGGTTAATCAAACAACCTGGGCCTGGGCAGAAAAGCCTCAATGAAATGGGAATGTGACAAATAGAGGATATTTCAGGGTTTCATGTGAGAAAATAGGTACCTGGCTTAAAGTTGGGCATGAGGTTCAGCAAGAGCAAGTGCAGGGTCCTGCACCTGGGCTGGAAAAATCCTCACTACCAATACAGACTGGGGGAGAAGGGGATACAAAACAGCCATGAGGAAAGGGACCTAGGGGTACTGATGGATGAGAAGCTGGGCATGAACAGGCAATGTAAGCTTGCAGCACAGAAAGGCCTGGGCTGCATCCAAAGCAGCATTGCCAGCAGAGCCAGAGAGGTGATTCTGACACTTTGCTCTGCTGAGACCTCACCTGCAGTGCTGTGTGCAGGTCTGGAGCCCTCAATATAGGAAGAGCATGGAGCTGATGGAAAGGGTCCGGAGGAGAGCCATGAAAATGCTGAGGGGGTTGGAGCAGCTCTGCTATGAGGCCAGGCTGAGGGAGCTGGGGGTGTTCAGCCTGGAGAAGAGGAGGCTCCGGGGAGACCTAACAGCAGCCTGGCAGTACCTGAAGGGACTGTATGAAGGATGCAGAGAGACTTTGCAAAGGCCTGCAGAGACAGGACCAGGGACAGCGGCTTCAAACTAGAGCAGAGCAGATTGAGATTGGATGTGAGGAACAAGCTCTGCACCAGGAGGCTGCTGGAACACTGGAACAGGTTGCCCAGGGAGGTGGTTGAAGCTCCTTCCCTGAAGATATTCAAGGTGAGGCTGGACAGGGCTCTGGGCAACCTGCTGTAGTTGGGGATGTCCCTGCTGACTGAGGAGCAGTCAGACTGGAGCACCTCTGCAGGTCATTTGTTGCCCAGGCTGTCCTATGATGGATTCTATGATTTCAGGAGAAGCAAGCTTTGAAAGGACAAAAACTCTGCCAAAATCTTCTTAGAATGGTTTTACCTATCCTACATATTTATATCAAGAAACATTATGCCAACATTCCAGAAAGGTAATGATAGGACTTCTGAAGTACCTTTGGTGCTCAGAGTTGAATATAGCTGCTGTTTCTATGTCCATGTGCAAGTGTCAGCTGAACCACTTGGAAACAGAGTGACTTCTCATGGCCTCATTTCTAAACAGCAAATGAGTTACACAGCCTGGTAGAGAGTCAGGACACTCAACTGACTCTTGCTTTTGCTTTTCCTTCATTTTTGTGGTAGATTAGCCCCAGGCTCTTCAATTCATTACTAAAGGTTTGATAGCTCTTTTCTTCCCCCCCCCCTCACCCCTTATTTAGTAGCAAACCTCATTTCCAGTTTCACACCCAGAGCCTATCCTAGCAAGCACACTGTCGATTCAGACATGGGATTTTACAGAGGGCTTTTTAGCACTGCTGCTGCCTAGCCTGCTGTGACTCCAACAGCTCCTGGTAACAGTGCAGCAGTAAGCATCCTGGCCTGCATCAAGAAGAGTGTGGCCAGCAGGAGCAGGGAGGTCATTCTGCCCCTGTACACTGCACTGGCTAGGCCACACCTTGAGTACTGTGTCCAGTTCTGGGCCCCTCAGTTTAGGAAGGAGGTTGACCTGCTGGAACGAGTCCAGAGAAGGGCAATGAAGTTGGTGAGGGGCTTGGAACACAGCCCTATGAGGAGAGACTGAGGGAGCTGGGGTTGCTTAGCCTGGAGAAGAGGAGGCTCAGGGGTGACCTTATTGCTTTCTACAACTCCCTGAAGGGAGGTTGTAGACAGGCAGAGGTTGGTCTCTTCTCCCAGGCAACCAGCACCAGAACAAGAGGACACAGTCTCAGGCTGCACCAGGGGAGGTTTAGGCTGGAGGTTAGGAGGAAGTTCTGTACAGAGAGAGTGATTGCCCATTGGAATGGGCTGCCTGGGGAGGTGGTGGAGTCACCATCATTGGAGGTGTTCAGGAGACTTGATGGGGTGCTTGGTGCCATGGTTTAGTTGATTAGATGGTGTTGGATGATAGGTTGGACATGATGATCTTGAAGGTCTCTTCCAAGCTGGTCTATTCTATTCTATTCTATTCTATTCTATTCTATTCTATTCTATTCTAAACATCACAGTTCTAGGTCCTTCCTTGTGCTGTTCAGTCACAACCTCGTGGTTACTCTCTGCATAGTTCCTCCATTTGGAGAATGCTACCTGGCAGTCTCCTGAGCAATTATTTTAGTGGATAACAGGAAGAAAATGTTACTTTGTCCTCACCAACATTCCTTCAGTGCCATGGTGTTACTCAGCGAGACCTTGCAAGACAAGAATACTGAAAGTCAGGGTGGAAAGAGGAGAACTCTTAATTCTAGGGTAAAGGTAATTGATGCACATGGGGAAGGTGAAAGCTAAACAAACCTTACTCTCTGCTCTTGATTTTCTTTTTCCTAACTCTGTATCTTAAAAAGTAGGACTCAATATCTCAGGATCCTTGAGAGAAATTATATTGAGTTTGTTTACTTTATTCTTCCTATAAAACACTCCTAAAAGGTGCTGAAAGATATTTATTTAACACTATCTTATTTTTACTACCAGCCAGAGTGGGAGCCAAAATAAAGTAGGTTGCTTTCTTGTACTCATTGCTCGATATTTACATAGCTAACATCCTGGAGATTCTTTCACAGTATGTTGTTAGGGAGAACAATTACTTTGCCCTGGTGTTTATTGCACAGAAATGGGAGGAGACATTGCAGCAAAATCTATAAACTCTGGTAATAATTTCTTGCTTTTTTTTTCCACAGTACATTTTCATCTCCTCCCTTTAAATATTAGCTGTTTATGAGAGCCACTTGCTTGGTAATTCAAGCATTGCAAAGGCATGGAGGGTTTGGTGCTAGGTCATAGGCCAGACTTGATGATCTCAGAGGTTTTTTCCAGCCTCAATAACTCTGTGATTTTGTGAGAGGATTAACATTGTCCAGCTGCTGGATTCCACTTCAATGTGCTTAACCTGCTCAGTTCTTTGGCTACTCTTCAGAGCACATAAATTAGTCTCATGCTCTCTGTGGCTTCCTGAAAGCGCCTCTCTGAGTGCTGGCTACAAAGGGAGCCTTGGGAGATCAGCTGCCAGCTTTGTTGCCTGGATCTACACAATGCAATTTGGCTTCTCTTGAAGTCCAAGGCAAGACTGATTGCAATATTTTCAGTAATATGTTTATTTACAAATGCTGACTGCTCCCAGAGGTGATATCACAATTACTGACACAGCAGCACTAGCCATGTGATTCTTCCCAAGGCAGCTGGGAATTCCGGGGCTGCAGGTACATATGTAACAAACAGCCAGCAGCTACATTCTTCCTTATTTGCTCTCTGAGGAAGAGCTGTAGAAAAAGAGCAACTGAAGAAGCCTGGAGCATCATCTTGACTTTCCTCCTCCTCCAGGGCAGAGCCAGATTGTGCTAGGTGCTACTCCTGTCAGGAACTGTTCTTGATAAATGATTTCCTGAGGTATCCTAAACCAGGTCCAAAGATGAAGACTTCATCACTTCCCCAGCCAATTATTGCATTCCCTCTTTATCTGTGTTAATCTTTCAAAGCTTTTCCTACTTCCAAACTTGAATCCTTCTTGGTGAAGTTAAGATCTACTACCACCTGCCATAGAATCATAGAACTGTTAGAGTTGGAAGGGACCTCAAGGATCAGCCAGTTCCAACCCCCCTGCCATGGGCAGGGACACCTCACACTACAGCAGGTTGCTCACAGCCACATCCAGCCTGGCTGCAAACACCTCCAGGCATGAGGCTTCCACCACCTCCCTGGGCAGCCTGTGCCAGGCTCTCACCACCCTCATGGGGAACAACTTCTTCCTAACATCCAACCTGAACCTATCCATTTCTAGTTTTGCTCCATCCCCCCCAGTCCTATCACTACCTGGCACCCTCACAAGTCCCTCCCCAGCTTTCTTGTAGCCCCCTTCAGATACTGGAAGGCCACAATGAGGCCACCTGGGAGCCTTCTCTTCTCCAGACTGACCAGCCCCAGTTCTCTCAGTCTGTGCTCATAGCAGAGCAGCTCCAGTCCTCTGCTCATCCTCGTGGCCCTTCTCTGGACACCTTCCAGCACTTCCAGATCCTTTCTGGCACAGGGGCTCCAGAACTGGACACAGAGCTCCAGGTGTGGTCTCAGCAGAGTGGAGCAGAGGGGGAGAATCCCCTCCCTGGCCCTGCTGGCCACACTTCTCTTGCTGCGACCCAGGATTATTCCTTTACTTTTTGCAGTAACCTTTTGCTTGCTTCATTAGTATAATCTGCTCTCATGTGAGGATGTGGCAGAGTGCAGGTTGATGCAGAAAGGTTGGTAAATGCTATCAGACATCTGAGTACTAGATGATAATATTTCCAAGCCATGGAACAAAATCCTAGCACCTCTGCTCCTCTTTTTCTGGCTAACACACTCAAGTGTGCCTGCAGAATCTCTGACATCTCTTAACATTCCCTTTTCTCTCTTAAGTTTCAATGTGTATAATTTATATCCCTACATCTTTATTTGATCCTCTTAGGAGCCTGATTTGGATTCCTGTTTCTGCAAACCTAAAAGTTCAAGTGTTGAGGAGTCAGACTAGATGAAAATACCTTTATCTGCTGCTGCTGTGTATGACCCAATGGCAAAACAGTGTAAGAGGAGCACACTGCATCCCAAGCCTGTAAATGGGTTTGAACCTGAAGTCTCTGAATCCCTCAGTGCTGTTTGGCTGGCATGAAGGAGTCCTTCACCTACACAGCCCTAAGAGTGAAGACAGAGGCAAGCCTGCTACTTCCTGCACCCGAGATTCACATCTGTATTCGTGTTGTCAAATCAGGACATCCACAGTGACAGAGATCTTCTGCTGTGTTGTAAAGGTGAATTGTGCAGACTGGTTCTTTTCCTCTTAATACAGATGCTGTTCTCCCCCTGTAAGCCAGATTTCTTTGCAGAAGTCTCAAGGGAAGGAGCTGTGAAAGTGCTAAAGTTGTGCTTCCAAAAGCATTTCACACTTTGCAGAAGTTGGGACCAGATTGCTCGCAGAAGTTGCACAGGGCCAGGATCTGACTTGGCCATTGCTAATTAGGTTTTCAAAGCAGTTCCTAACTTTTGTGCAGTGATTCTCAGTTCTTTCAAGAAATTAAGGGCAGCATGCTTTCAGTACTGCATTGAGCAGTATATTCAATTAATTCCACTGCTTTTCATAGAGAAATCACCACCTCGGACTTGCCACTCAAAGATTTAGCTGCAGGAAACTCACCACAGACAGGAAGGGTGAAATAGTACAAGGGAGAAAAGAGCTGAAGGGTTGAAAAGAATAATAGTATCATAGTATCAGTCAGGGTTGGAAGGGACCACAAGGATCATCTAGTTCCAACCCCCCTGCCATGGGCAGGGACACCCCACACCAGATCAGCCTGGCCAGAGCCTCATCCAGCCTGGGCTTAAACACCTCCAGGGATGGCGCCCCAACCACTTCCCTGGGATAAGGAATAATAAGGAATATTGTGTTCATGCAAGACAAAACCAACGCTGGTTGACACAGCATTGTCTGATACCAAGCTAGACACTGCCTAGTATCACAGTATCACCAAGGTTGGAAGAGGCCTCAAAGATCATTGAGTCCAACCTGTCACCACAGACTTCATGACTAGACCCAAGATAAAGGGCTGCTGCAGTCATGGCCTGTCTAAGGTCACCTGTAGCTCATTGCCATGGGGGGTGGCATTTTCAGATGCTCCATTGTGACAACACCAGTCTGCCACAGACCCCTCTGCAGGCATTGCTCCAACGCAGGTGCAAGCAGCTGTGTGCATACAGGCACAGAATGTGTGCTGCAGCCACAGCCCTCCTGGGAGGTGGCAAACCCCTCTTTGTGAACAGGACTCTTCTACCCAGATTTTGATTTATAAAGACCATTGTTTGAAGCCAGCCCTAGACATCCACAGAACAGCCTGATGCTGGTTTTACATTCAGGGTTTAGGAGCTGATTCCTGAGCCATAGCCATTTATCAGCACCAAGTGACACGGGGATTTTCTAGAGAGACAGAGCACCTCAGACACTGTATTTTAATAGAAATGTTAAAGAGGAAATCTTCATTGTAGCATTGCATTTAGGTGCCCAAAAGGCAGCAAAGGTGGCTTGAATCACAGAGAGAAAGGCAGAAATACAACATCAGAGGGGAAGATGTAGGCTGAGAGACTTCAAACAGGTGGCCACCTGGAGGAGAAATAAAACAGCACCAAGATTTATAGGGCACTGTCTTAACAGAGCTTGATATGCTGCAGGGAGGCGCAGATATTTATGGTCCATGTACAAGGTTTCCCTTGCAATTTCATTTGAATGAGGTATCCTTTTATTTAGCCTTTCTGTGTTTGTTGTGTAGTGCTTGTTGTGTAGTGCTACTGGCGTGCCTGTAGCCAGGATTGATCTGCGCACCTCACGGCTTGAAAACTGGCTGCGTTGCATGCTGACTGCATGGCCTGGGGCAGCAGGAGCTTCTGGGACCCACCAGCTGGTTCTTTGTCCTCTTCTTTCCCACCTGTGCAGGAAAGATGAGTTATTTAGCTGTCACACTTTGAAATATGCAGAGGCATCCTGACGATCAGATCTGTGCCACAAGTCCTTCTGCTTAATTTGGTTTAAGCTGTGCTCCAAGTCCTTCAGCCAAGTAGGATTTTACTGTAAATAAATAAGAGATTGCTGTCACTGAGCAATCTCAGCTACTTATCTTGTTAACAGCTATCAGTCCCATGTTGAATTCATTTCAGGCAATAAGCTTTTTCATCTTGGCTTTTATCTTCACACTGGTCCACCTTTTGTTATAAGTTCTTATTACAAGGACTGTAAGCTGGCAGCATGTCACAGACGAATGAAACCTGATAAGATCAGAATGAGAATAAGCTGAGTGCCTCAATTAAAGTTTGGGTTTAATAGCACTCTTCTGGCAGCTTTCAAAAGCAGAGTGTTAGCAGCAGGCAAAATGGGCAGAGCCTATCAAGAAAAGAGCAGATTGTTCATTTCTTCTCATCCATCACCAGGGCACAGCAGAGGTGTGTAGGGTGGTAGAGATGAGCAAATGCAAGTGTGCACGTTCAGGGAGAGTGTCCATAAAATCAGCCCCACCAGTTACAAAAACTTCCTGATGGCCCTTCTGAGCCTTTATCTAGTCAGTAGCCTGATCTGTAGTTTGTGTACAACTCATGGACACAGTTACTGCATTTGTTTGTTTGTCCATAGTTTCTCCGAATGATATGAAATTCTGAGCTTTAAAAACACAACAAACCAAACAAACCCTCAATGTCTGAACATCTGAAAGCACCAGAGAAAAAGAACTGACAACTTGTTCTTTCTGAAGCCAGAGAAGATCTGGGCTGACTTTCCTTTTCTGGGTCATACTGTTGGTGTAAGTTTAAGGTCAGCATTCCTAGGTAGCTTTTCAAAGTTATGTAGGCAGTCCTTGCACAGATGGAGGCCTAAAGTTCCTTCCTGCAGTCTCCTGTGCATGGCTGGATCACATTTTGTAATATTAATGCTTCCCATCCTTCCCTTTGTGTTGTGATGTTAAAGTCCTCATGACTGGGAAGTGAGATGGTTTTACAGTACTAGAAGACATCAAAGTATACAAATAAAAGTCAGTAACAGACTGGTGTCTGTTTCACTGCTAATCACCTTTCCTTTCTACAGACAAGCTATGGGCTGCTGAAAATAAACCTGCTGCCTGGCTATATATATAGTCATGAGGTCTGTGGTGACAGGTTGGACTCGATGATCTTTGAGGTCTCTTCCAACCTTGGTGATACTGTGATACTGTGATATGTGTATACATTTCCAGTTTCCCCACATGGTGGGTTGAAATTACCCCCAAAGTAATTTGGAGAGATACTCCCAGTTTGGGATGGAAGCAAATGAAGCTCTACTTGCAAGCAAACTACAATCTAGAGCTATGAAATGCAATGAATATGTACAAAATAGCCAATAGATGTACAGTATAGAGACATTTACCATTTATACACAACACAGAAACTCCTCAGACACCACTGGAGGGATCCAGGGGATCCATTCACTTCCTCCCCCACTCCCTCCCTCCTCCCTGGTACCTCACACAGTAGTCAAAACAGAGATCCCCTGGCCTTGCCAGGGGAGAGAAAGAGAGGAAAGTTACAAGCAGAAACAGCAGAATAAGAAAAGAGGGAAAAGATTGTTCCCAGCACTACCCCCTGTCCCCATTAGCAAGCCAATGCATTACAGAGACCTTAGCACTGGGGATTTTCTCTATCCAATGGTAATTCTATTTTCACTTTCAGTCTTTGCAGTCAGGGACTAGGCTGAAGTTCCTCTTTCCCACTGCTACACCCCACAACCAACACCACCTGCCTAAGCTCTAGAGGTGTCTCTTACCTTCAGCCCTTCTAGACCTTTCTACAGTATTGATGAAAAATAACAATACCATTACTACATCAAATTGTCACTTGAATTATGAAATACAAAACCCCCAGAACCAGGACTCTGAGTTTAACCTAAAGCCTTTGGGCACTTCTGAAACAAGCAGCCAGCTGCCAGAGATGTGAGGTTTGGGGTGTTCAAAGCCAATGAATCTTTCCACAAAGCTTCCTTGAAGCATCACACAAAGGGACACTTCCTGCTAAATCATTTGGAAAGGTCCTGGCAGCTGCCTCACAGCTGCTCTCTCCCAGAGCTGTGCTTCTGACGCTCCCTCTGGAATTCTGTTTTCCTTTGGTTTGTTCTAAATACACTTTAAAAAATCTTTCTTTCCTACCAATTTAGAAAATGGTATTCCCTGCTGGAATGAGGTTGTAACTGGCAGATGAGGCTGCTAAACCCTTCTGTATTGTAGTTCAAAAGTCATGGCAGTCTGGGGCAGTCCCCACAGACTGGAAAAGGGGAAACATCACCCCCATTTGCAAAAAGGGTAAGAAGGAGGAACCAGGGAACTACAGGCCAGTCAGTCTCACCTCTGTGCCCGGAAAGATCATGGAGCAGATCCTCCTGGAGGCACTACTGGCTCAGAAGAATAGTGAAGAGGTGATTTGGAACAGTCAGCATGGCTTTGCCAAGGGCAGGTCCTGCCTGACCAACCTGGTTGCCTTCTATGAGCAGGTGACAAAATTAATAGATGAGGGGCGAGCAACTGATGTCGTTTACCTGGACCTGAGCAAAGCCTTCGACACTGTCCCGCACCACATCCTGGTCTCCAGGCTGGTGACACATGGGTTTGATGGGTGGACCACTAGATGGATAAGGAACTGGCTTGATGGCCACACCCAAAGAGTGGCTGTCAATGGCTCCATGTCCCAGTGGAGGCCAGGGACAAGCAGAGTCCCTCAGGGATCAGTCCTGGGACCAGGCTTGTTCAACATCTTTGTGGGTGCCATGGACAGTGGCATTGAGTGCACTCTCAGCAAGTTTGCTGATGACACCAAGCTGTGTGGTGCAGCAGACACGCTGAAGGGAAGGGAGGCCATCCAGAGGGACCTGGACAGGCTGGAGAGGTGGGCACAAGCCAACCTCATGAGGTTCAACAAGACCAAGTGCAGGGTCCTGCATCTGGGTTGAGGCAATCCCAGGCACAAATCCAGGCTGGGCAGTGACTGGCTGGAAAGCAGCCCTGAGGAGAGAGACTTGGGGGTGCTGGTGGAGGAGAAGCTCAACAGGAGCTCTCAGTGTGCACTTGCAGCCCGCAAAGCCAATCAGATCCTGGGCTGCATCAGGAGAAGTGTGGCCAGCAGGGCAAGGGAGGTGATCCTCCCCCTCTACTCAGCTCTGGGGAGACCCCACCTGGAGTACTGCCTCCAGTTCTGGAGCCCCTATTACAAGAGGGATGTGGAGGTGCTGGAAGGTGTCCAGAGAAGGGCCAGGAGGATAATCAGAGGGCTGGAGCACCTCTCCTATGAGGACAGACTGAAGGAGTTGGGGCTGTTCAGTCTGGAGAGGAGAAGGCTCCCAGGTGACCTAATTGTGGCCTTCCAGTATCTGAAGGGGGCCTACAGGAAGGCTGGGGAGGGACTTTTTAGACTGTCAGGTAGTGATAGGACTAGGGGGAATGGAAAGAAGCTGGAGGTGGGGAGATTCAGGCTGGAGGTGAGGAGGAAGTTCTTCCCCATGAGAGTGGTGAAGCCCTGCAATGGGTTGTCCAGGGAGGTGGTTGGGGGCCCTGTCCCTGGAGGTGTTTAAGCCCAGGCTGACTGAGGCTCTGGTCAGGCTGATGTAGTGTGGGCTGTCCCTGCCCATGGCAGGGGGTTGGAACTAGATGATCCTTGTGGTCCCTTCCAACCCTGACTGATACTATGATACTATGAAATACTCAAACAGGATGCCCAGCAGTTTGCTTTGAAACAAGCTCCCCACCTGCAACATCTAAACTAAGAATCTGGGTTTGTGCTGGTTTTTTTTCCCTTTATTTTAAACCAAGTGAGATTAACAGTAACTGATGATAACCCAAACAGCAGCAGACATTCTTCAGGCCAGCCATTTGTCATGTGAGAGACATAGCTGCCCTGGAAATGCCAGGGTTCATGGTATGGCTTAGCATGAAATCACAGGTTTTCACACCTACATGTACAGAATATAGAATTCATCAGGTTGGAAGAGATCTCAGAGATCACCCAGTCCAACCTCTCACCCAACACCATCTCATCAACTAAACCATGGCACCAAGTGCCTCATCCAGGCTCTTCCTAAACACATCCAGGGATGGTGACTCTACCACCTCCCTGGGCAGCACATCCAAAGGGCCAATCTCTCTTGTTTTTAACAGCAAATAATTCCAGTACAAAGGCATCAAACACCAAGTCTGCACTGCCCTTCAGAAGGGTGACAAGGAGTGTCCTGGGCAGCCAGGGAGGTCCCAGAGCTTTACTCTTTATACTCTGATATTTCGAGGTTAGATTTTGGTGGATGTTTAAGGAAGCAAGAAAATCCACAGGATCCCTCCACACCTTGCACAGCCTTGCATCCATCCAAACCCCCAGGCACTGTGACAATGTTTTTGCTTTAGATCAGCTGCAGCGATGGAGAACATTGGTTCTGATATGTTGAGGAAGTTATGGCGAGGGAGAATCATCCCCAAACAGCTGTTCACCTTCCTGGAGCAGCTGATAGAATAGAATAGAATAGAATAGAATAGAATAGAATAGAATAGAATAGAATAGAATAGAATAGAATAGACAAGACCAGGCTGGAAGAGACCTTCAAGATCATTGCATCTAACCCATCAACCAATCCAACACCACCTAAACAACTAAACCATGGCACCAAGCACCCCATCAAGTCTCCTCCTGAACACCTCCCATGATGGTGACTCCACCACCTCCCCAGGCAGCCCATTCCAATGGACAATCACTCTCTATGTGTAGAACTTCTTCCTAACATCCAACCTAAACTTCCCCTGGCGCAGCCTCAGACTGTGTCCTCTTGTTCTGGTACTGGCTGTCTGGGAGAAGAGACCAACCCCTGCCTGTCTACAACCTCCCTTCAGGTAGTTGTAGACAGCAATAAGGTCACCATCATTTTCCTCCAGTCCTGGCTCAAAGGTGAGGTCCCAGATGACTGGAAACTGGCCAACGTGGTCCCCATCCACAAGAAAGGTCAGGTGGAGGAACCTGGAAACTCCAGGCCTGGCAGCCTGACCTCAGTGCCAGGGAAAGTGATGGAGCAGATTATCCTGGCGGCAATAACTGCACACCTGAAGGATGGCCAAGGGCTCAGGTCCAGCCAACATGGATTTAGGAAGGGCAGATCCTGCCTCTCCAACCTGATCTCCTTCTATGATCAGGTGACCCATCGGGTTGACATGGGGAGGCCTGTGGATGTGGTCTACCTGGACTTCAGCAAGGCCTTTGACACCGTCCCCCACAGCAAACTGCTGGCTAAGCTGTCAGCCCGTGGATTGGACCACTACACTCTGTGCTGGGTTAGGAACTGGCTGGAGGGCTGGGCCCAGAGAGTGGTAGTGAACGGTGCCACATCCAGCTGGTGGCCAGTCACCAGTGGTGTGCCCCAGGGATCAGTGCTGGGCCCTGTCCTCTTCAAACATATTCATTGATGATCTGGATGAGGGGGTCGAGTCAGTCATCAGAAAGTCTGCAGATGACACTAAGTTAGGGGCAGATGTTAGTCAGTTAGAGGGCAGAAAGGCTCTGCAGAGGGACCTCAACCGACTGGACAGATGGGCAGAGTCCAATGGGATGGCATTCAACAAGTCCAAGTGCCGAGTGCTGCACTTTGGCCACGGCAATCCCATGCAGAGCTACAGGCTGGGGTCAGAGTGGCTGAGAGCTCCCAAAAAGAGAGGGACCTGGGTGTGCTGATCGACAGCCACCTGAATATGAGCCAACAGTGTGCCCAGGTGGCCAGGAGGGCCAATGGCATCCTGGCCTACATTAGGAATAGTGTGGCCAGCAGGAGCAGGGAGGTCATAGTGCCCCTGTACTCTGCTCTGGTTAGGCCACACCTTGAGTCCTGTGTCCAGTTCTGGGCCCCTCAGTTTAAGAAGGACATCGAAACACTTGAAGGTGTCCAGAGAAGGGCAACAAGGCTGGGGAGAGGCCTTGAACACAAGCCCTATGAGGAGAGGCTGAGGGAGCTGGGATTGTTTAGCCTGGAGAAGAGGAGGCTCAGGGGGTGACCTCATTGCCCTCTACGACTACCTGAAAGGTGGTTGTAGCCAGGAAGGGGTTGGCCTCTTCTCCCAGGCAACCAGCACCAGAACAAGGGGACACAGTCTCAAGCTGCACCAGGGGAGGTTTAGACTCAAGGTGAGGAGGAAGTTCTTCACCGAGCGAGTCATTTGGCATTGGAACGGGTTGCCCAGGGAGGTGGTTGAGTCATCGACCCTGGAGGCGTTCAAGGGGAGATTGGACGTGGCACTTGGTGCCATGGTCTAGTCATGGGGTCTGTGTTGATAGGTTGGACTCGATCCTCGAGGTCCTTTCCAACCTAAGTGATACTGTGATACTGTGATACTGTGATACCCCCTGAGTCTCCTCCTCTCCAGGCTAAGCAACCCCAGCTCCCTCAGCCTCTCCTCACAGGGCTGTGTTCCAAACCCCTCACCAACTTCGTTGCCCTTCTCTGGACTCATTCCAGCAAGTCACCCTCCTTCCTAAACTGAGGGGCCCAGAACTGGACACAGGACTCGAGGTGTGGCTTAAGCAGTGCTGAGTAAAGGGGCACAATGACCTCCCTGCTCCTGCTTCACCTTCCCGGAGCAGCTGTTCACCTTGAGCAGAGAACCACCAGAATCCCTGCACCTGCATCTGCCCAGCACTGGATCAGAAGCCGCAAACTCCTGTTTTGATCTTCCTGGGCTGCTTTGGCTGCTTTTGTTCAGCTCCTCAAGCACATGCAGAGGGGATTAGTTTATTTGTGCCCATTTGACAGTTTAAAAATATATTGCTTTGCCTTTATTACTCTACAGATCAGCTTCAAATGAGCTCATAGTTATTCTTAGTGGTACTTGTGAGCTTAGTGAGAGATAATGGGTTTGAAGTCCTCAGCAAACCAGTATCCACAAGATAATACACCTCATAAACCCCTGGCTCCAGCTTACCACCTTCTAAATCTCTCTGGCATGTAGGGGAACCATTGTCATCTCCTCCAACAAAATAACATTTATAAGGTGTTCAAAGTTCATTTTGAAACACTATTGATGTAGTTCACTGGAATTTGCCTTAATAGCTTTCGTAGTCCCTGGGTGGAAGAGCAGATCATTTGCTTGAGCAGATTATTTGTTTTTTCCACATAGAAAGCTGTGGAGGGGATTTAGCCTACTGACAAAGCAGAAAAGGGAAGCCATTTCATTAGCCATGCTAATTGAGATTTCCCTGGAAAAAACCATCCCAAACTGTAGTTTATTACATTTTCAATTACAACTGATCTATTATTGAAATGCTAATTAAATGCCTGGGTGGCAAAA